>NC_047043.1:75440136-75743166 GCF_011762595.2 Tursiops truncatus
AGGCACTGTAAAAGTCCTTGAGGCAATTGGGTGCTCTTCCTAAAGATCAAGTTTATCTTCCTGAAAGGCATCACTGGTCTCTGTCTTTATCTGCTTGGCTTGCTTTGGGCAGGTTATCTTGGGTCCTCGGGGCAGAGGTTACTGAGGTCTTGCTCACAGGGTTAGTCCCTGGGAGGGTCAGTGCACCCACTTAATGTGGATGTTGGGGCCTCCTAGGCTAAAGATATTGTGCATCCTTGAATCAACAGGACCTAACACAGTACCTAAAATATAGTAGGTCTACGGTCATTGTTCATTAAATGAATGAACGGGGAGACAATATAAGGGGCAAGGGGTAAGAATATAGACTTTGGAGTCAAGCAAACCTGGACTCAAATTCCACGCCAGTCATTTACTTCTGCACATCTGTGCTCTAGTTCATATCTAAGCCTCAGTTTCCTTTCTGTAAAATGGAGCTAATAATCACATCCCCTTCCTTGGCTTGTGGCCTTTTAAGTGAGCCAGTATAGAGAACAAATAGTACAGAGCCCGGGACATGGAAAGTACTCTGCAAATAATCATACTTCCTTGTCTGTAGGTCAGCACTGGCTTTCAGGACAACCTATTACATGGGACATGATCAGTGGAGAACACATTTCAAAACAAGGGGGCCACATTCTCTTCCTGGTGGAAATGCGAAGCCAGATTGTCTGAAATAGTTAAAACCTTTCCAGTGAATCCCACGGCCCATAGCATGGTCCACAGGTCCTGTCCCCCTCCCCAACCCCGCCTTCGTATCCTGCACCTCAGTCCACCAGCCGCACTGCAGTTCCAGCAGCCTCTTCCCTGGAAGGCCCCAGCCTCACCGCTGTGCGTCATCCGTCCCTTGTCAGCCTTCAAGGCTCAACTCAGTGGTCCTTCCCCATGAAGTTTCCTGGCTGCCTTGGCCCAGACACTGTCGGGGCACCAGTACCTTTCTTTTGTAGCATTCTCAGCGTTGGAATTTTACATTCATTTACGTATTTTTTTTCCCTAATACCTAACTCTCCCACTACCTTGTAAGCTCATAAAGGGTAAAACTGTTTTTTTTTTTTTCTTTTCTTTGTTGGAGAGAGGGTACAATGCTCACTGTTGGCGCCTTAGCAAATATTGGACTGGAGGGAATGATGATGGATGGATGGGTGGGTGGGTGGATGGATGGATGGTTGGATGGATGGATGGATGAAGCTAACCCACACATGCCAGGTGGCCAGGAGTAAAAAGGATTCTTGCTACAAGAGTTGGCACAGTTGAGGCATTTATGATCTAGCCCAGGCTAGGGGCTCTAATGGGAGGAGCGAAACCAGGCATTTGGAGTAGGATTCCACACTACTCCCAGTACCTGAAATCAGAGAGGCTCCTAGGATTTGGGAAGCCATCTTCCAAATCCATTTGACCATAAGCTACTTGGATGGAAGTGTTGGTATCAAAGCACCATAGAGAGAGGGCTTTCCTCTCTGTCCCAAGGAACAGCCAACGTTTCCCAACCACTCCACCACTCCTAAAAGCAGAGAAAGGGAAGCGCTGAAAGAGGCAGGCACTGTTGTCAGGAGGCTCCCAGGCAGAACCACGTTATGGCTTGGGGCCCATTGAGCTGATATTGTTAACAGATGCCAGGGCCCGCCTATTGTTTTCACACTTTATAAATATCACCTAATTACTTAATTCTCTGTCTCCAGGCAGGTAGGCAGAGTTTGATCTTCAGGGCCGACTTAGGCACCCTCCTATGGCTTCAGCTTTGCTCTGCTCTCCAGGAAAATCTTCCCTGACACGGGGTTTGTTTGTGTGAGCACCGTGGTGCTTATGAACTGCAATCTGGAGATTACTAAAGGCCACCAGCATCCCTCCTCCCAGAGGGACACACTTCCCCTTTCTGTCGCCAGTGAATGTTCACGGCCCGTGGAGCGGGAAGCTCCAAGATGCTTGCCTGCATCTCCCTGTCCTCAGGGTCATACGAATCACGGTGGCTGGGAGGCAGACAATTTATCTTCTCCATTCTTCCCACCGATTCTTCTGTAAACCAACACAGGCTGGTCGAGGTAGTTTTTCTTCAGGTTCAAGGAACATGGGCCGAACCCTTGGCTTTCTCGGGTGCAAGCAATGTTGTGACCTCCCCAGTCCTTGAGACCGTGTGTAAAGGCACAGAGGGGGAGACCATGATGAGGCCTCTGGGGTCATCTTTTTCTATTCTAAGCACAGCCGGGGGTCATCACAGTTGCTCGCTTCTCTCCTGGGCCCGCTCTGGACTGGTTTTGTGATTCCAAAGCACTGGCTTGGACCGAAATGAGTGTCTGAGCTGTCCCATGTCACATCTGTGCCTGTGTAGACAAGGTGCCGTCTGTACATCTGACACTAGGGGCTAACAGGTATCATCTATCAAGTGCACAGAGCCCCCTGGTTTCAATGCAAAGGCTTCCGGGAAGAGAGGAGGCTTCTCCATGAGGAGTGCACTGAGCATCTCAAACTGTTGGTCTTCACCAGCCAGCTAGAAGCCCAGTTCCTCAGAGCATAAGGATCCGTATGCCTGGGGTGGCCAGGAGGCCAGGGTGGCTCCGTCCCTCCCAAGTGCTGCACAGGTGATTTCCCACTGAGGCCCACTAGGGGCGCTGCTTATTCGCAGGCTGGTCTCTCCAATTTAAGTGGCAGGCGCCCTGATCTCTTGGGTCCTCTTGACCAAGCCTCGGAGGCGCTGCTTGAGGCCAGTCCCCAGGTGTGGAAGATCCTGGAACCATGCCAGAGAGGGCCATCCTTACCAAATGACCCAAGTGCCACATCTAGGGGTTGAAACAACGTTGGCATTTAAACAATGGAGCTCATCCAATGGCCTCCCTGAACCAGAACAAGTATGAGAGGCAGGTGCCAAGGAAGAATCAGAAATTCAAAGCTAGCAAGGTGAATGTCGGGAGACATTAAAAGGAGAACGCTCCTTTTAAATATAGTGGGTCCCTAAGTGATACCTAATTCTAAGAGAGAAATTATTTTAAGGACCAAATTGAAACAAAGGAGGCGGGCATCTTGACCTATTGAGCCACAGTCATCTAGAATCAAGAATTTAAATAAAAGCCTGGCTAAACCCATCAGTGTGGGTCACTAGTTGATCTCTCTTTTTTTTTTTTTTTAACATTTAATCACTTTTTTTTATATACAGCAGGTTCTTATCAGTCATCAATTTTATACACATTAGTGTATACATGTCAACCCCAATCGCCCAATTCATCCCACCCCCCACTGCCACCTTCCCCCCTTGGTGTCCATAACTTTGTCCTCTACATCTGTGTCTCAGTTTCTGCCCTGAAAACTGGTTCATCTGTACCATTTTTCTAGGTTCCACATATATGCATTAATGTACAATATTTGTTTTTCCCTTTCTTACTTACTTCACTCTGTATGACAGTCTCTAGATCCATCCACGTCTCAACAAATGACCTAATTTCCTTCCTTTTATGGCTGAGTAATATTCCATTTTATATATGTACCACATCTTCTTCATCCATTCGTCTGTCGATGGGCATCTAGGTTGCTTCCATGACCTGGCTACTGTAAATAGTGGTGCAGTGAACATTGGGGTGCATGTGTCTTTTTGAATTATGGTTTTCTCTGGGTATAGCCCAGTAGTGGGATTGCTGGATCATATGGTAATTCTATTTTTAGTTTTTTAAGGAACCTCCATACTGTTCTCCGTAGTAGCTGTATCAATTTACATTCCCACCAACAGTACAAGAGGGTTCCCTTTTCTCCACACCCTGTCCAGCATTTACTGTTTGTAGATATTCTGATGATGCCCATTCTAACTGGTGTGAGGTGATACCTCATTGTAGTTTTGATTTGCACTTCTCTAATAATTAGTGATCTTGAGCAGCTTTTCATGTGCTTCTCGGCCATCTGTATGTCTTCTTTGGACAAATGTCTATTTAGGTTTTCTGCCCATTTTTGGTTTGGGTTGTATGACCTGTTTATATGTTTTGGAGATTAATCCTTTGTCCGTTGATTCGTTTACAAATATTTTCTTCCATTCTGAGGGTTGTCTTTTCGTCTTGTTTATGGTTTCCTTTGCTGTGCAAAAGCTTTTAAGTTTCATTAGGTCCCATGTGTTTATTTTTGTTTTTATTTCCATTACTTTAGGAGGTGAATCAAAAAAGATCTTGCTGTGATTTGTGTCAAAGAGTGTTCTTGCTATGTTTTCCTCTGAGAGTTTTATAGTGTCCAGTCCTACATTTAGGTCTTTAATCCATTTTGAGTTTATTTTTGTGGATGGTGTTAGGGAGTGTTCTAATTTCATTCTTTTACATGGAGCTGTCCAGTTTTCCCAGCACCACTTATTGAAGAGACTGTCTTTTCTCCATGGTATATCCTTGCCTCCATTGTCATAGATTAGTTGACCATAGATGCGTGGGTTTATCTCTGGGCTTTCTATCCTGTTCCATTGATCTATATTTCTTTTTTTGTGCCAGTACCATACTGTCTTGATTACTGTAGCTTTGTAGTGTAGTCTGAAGTCCGGGAACCTGATTCCTCCAGTTCTGTTTTTTCCCTCAAGACTGCTTTGGTTATTTGGGGTCTTTTGTGTCTGCATACAAATTTTAAGATTTTTTTGTTCTAGTTCCGTAAAAAATGCCATTGGTAATTTGATAGGGATTGCATTGAAGCTGTAGATTGCTTTGGGTAGTATAGTCATTTTCACAATGTTGATTCTTCAAATCCAAGAACGTGGTATATCTCTCCATCTGTTGGTATCATCTTTAATTTCTTTCATCAGTGTCTTATAGTTTTCTGCATACAGGTCTTTTGTCTCCCTAGGTAGGTTTATACCTAGGTATTTTATTCATTTTGTTGCAGTGGTAAATGGGAGTGTTTCCTTAATTTCTCTTTCAGATTTTTCATCATTAGTGTATCGAAATGCAAGAGATTTCTGTGCATTAATTTTGTATCCTGCAACTTTACCAAATTCATTGATTAGCTCTAGTAGATTTCTGGTGGCATTTTTAGGATTCTCTATGTATAGTATCATGTCATCTGCAAATAGGGACAGTGTTACTTCTTCTTTTCCAATTTGTATTCATTTTATTTCTTTTTCTTCTCTGATTGCCGTGGCTAGGACTTCCAAAACTATGTTGAATAATACTGGTGAGAGTGGACATCATTGTCTTGTTCCTGATCTTAGAGGAAATGCTTTCAGTTTTTCACCATTGAGAATGATGTTTGCTGTGGGTTGTCATATATGGCCTTTATTATGGTGAGGTAGGTTACCTCTATGCCCACTCTGGAGAGTTTTTATCATAAATGGGTGTTGAATTTTGTTGAAAGCTTTCTCTACATCTATTGAGATGATCATATGGTTTTTCCCCTTCAATTTGTTAATATGGTGTATCACATTGATTGATTTCCGTATATTGAAGAATACTTGCATCCCTGGGATAAATCCCACTTGATCATGGTGTATGATCCTTTTAATGTGTTGTTGGATTCTGTTTGCTAGTATTTTCTTGAGGATTTTCGCATCTATATTCATGAGTGATATTGGCCTGTAATTTTCTTTTTTTGTAGTATCTTTGTTTGGTTTTGGTATCAGGGTGATGGTGGCCTCATAGAATGAGTGTGGAAGTGTTCCTTTCTCTGCAGTTTTTTGGAAGAGTTTGGGAAGGGTGGATGTTAACTTTTCTCTAAATGTTTGATAGAATTCACCTGTGAAGCCATCTGGTCCTGGACTTTTGTTTGTTGGAAGATTTTTAATCCCAGTTTCAATTTCATTACTTGTGATTGGTCTGTTCATATTTTCTATTTCTTCCTGGTTCAGTCTTGGAAGGTTATACCTTTCTAAGAATTTGTCCATTTCTTCCAGGTTGTCCAATTTATATTGCATAGAGTTGCTTGTAGTAGTCTCAGGATGCTTTGTATTTCTGTGGTGTCTGTTGTAACTTCTCCTTTTTCATTTCTAATTTTATTGATTTGAGTCCTCTCCCTCTTTTTCTTGATGAGTCTGGTTAATGGCTTATCAATTTTGTTTATCTTTGCAAAGAACCAGCTTTTAGTTTTATTGATCTTTGCTATTGTTTTCTTTGTTTCTATTTCATTTATTTCTGCTCTGATCTTTATGATTTCTTTCCTTCTGCTAACTTTGGGTTTTGTTTGTTCTTCTTTCTCTGGTTCCTTTAATTTTAAGGTTAGATTGTTTATTTGAGATTTTTCTTGTTTCTTGATGTAGGCTTGTATAGCTAAAAACTTCCCTCTTAGAACTGCTTTTGCTGCATCCCATAGGTTTTGGATCATCGTGTTTTCATTGTCATTTGTCTCTAGGTATTTTTTGATTTCCTCTTTGATTTCTTCAGGGATCTCTTGGTTATTGAGTAACGTATTGTTTAGCCTCCATGTGTTTGTGTTTTTAACGGTTTTTTTCCCTGTAATTCATTTCTAATCTCATAGCGTTGTGGTCAGAAAAGATGCTTGATATGATTTCAGTTTTCTTAAGTTTACTGAGGCTTGATTTGTGACCCAAGATGTGATCTATCCTGGAGAATGTTCTGTGCACACTTGAGAAGTGTAATCTGCTGTTTTGGGATGGAATGTCCTATAAATATCAATTAAATCTATCTGGTCTATTGTGTCATTTAAAGCTTCTGTTTCCTTATTTATTTTCATTTTGGATGATCTGTCCATTGGTGTAAGTGAGGTGTTAAAGTTCCCCTCTATTATTGTGTTACTGTCAATTTCCTCTTTTATAGCTGTTAGCAGTTGTCTTATGTATTGAGGTGCTCCTGTGTTGGGTGCATATATATTTATAATTGTTATATCTTCTTCTTGGATTGATCATTATGTAGTGTCCTTCCTTGTCTCTTGTAACATTCTTTATTTTAAAGTCTATTTTATCTGATATGAGTATTGCTATTCCAGCTTTCTTTTGATTTCCATTTGCATGGAATATCTTTTTCCATCCCCTCACTTTCCGTCTGTATGTGTCCCTAGGTCTGAAGTGTGTCTCTTGTAGACAGCATATATATGGGTCTTGTTTTTGTATCCATTCAGCAAGCCTGTGTCTTTTGGTTGGAGCATTTAATCCATTTACGTTTAAGGTGATTATCGATATGTATGTTCCTATGACCATTTTATTAATTGTTTTGGGTTTGTTTTTGTAGGTCCTTTTCTTCTCTTGGGTTTCGCACTTAGAGAAGTTCCTTTAGCATTTGTTGTAGAGCTGGTTTGGTGGTGTTGAATTCTCTTAGCTTTTGCTTGTCTGTAAAGCTTTTGATTTCTGCATGGATGCTGAATGAGATCCTTGCTGGGTAGAGTAATCTTGGTTGTAGGTTTTTCCCTTTCATCACTGTAAGTATACCGTGCCACTCCCTTCTGGCTTGTAGAGTATCTGCTGAGAAATCAGCTGTTAACCTTATGGGAGTTCCCTTGTATGTTATTTGTCGGTTTTCCCTTGCTGCTTTTAATAATTTTTCTTTGTCTTTAATTTTTGCCAATTTGATTACTATGCGTCTCAGCATGTTTCTCCTTGGGTTTATCCTGTATGGGACTCACTGCACTTCCTGGACTTGGGTGGCTATTTCCTTTCCCATGTTAGGGAAGTTTTCGACTACAGTCTCTTCAAATATTTTTTGGGGTCCTTTCTCTCTCTCTTCTCCTTCTGAGACCCCTATAATGCGAATGTTGTTGCGTTTAATGTTGTCCCAGAGGTCTCTTAGGCCGTCTTCATTTCTTTTCATTCTTTTTTCTTTATTCTGTTCTGCAGCACTGAATTCCACCATTCTGTCTTCCAGGTCACTTATCCGTTCTTCTGCCTCAGTTATTCAGCTGTTGATTCCTTCTAGTGTAGTTTTCATTTCAGTTATTGTATTGTTCATCTCTGTTTGTTTTTTTATTCTAGTTGATCTCTTGATATGGCCATTGGGATCACTTAAAAAGATAGCTCACGGGATCTTAGATCTTGGATGGTGTTTAGAAAAGTCTCTCAGTGCTGAGGACAGCTATAGGACTCTACATGACCCAGGTGTTTCTTCATGATAAACGAGGCCATAATATCATCTCAGCCATGGGAAGTAGGAGACTTGTCCAGCTTCAGTATAAGTGCACTGGGCATTTGCACACCTGCACCCTTGTTTCTGGTATAGACCCTTGGTCGGAGCCTATGACTAGAGCAAGGCTGCAGGAGAAGTTCAGAGGTACCATGTAGAAAGGATGCTGTGCTCAGTTAAAGGGGGATAGGTCCACTGTGCCCTTTTGGCAGGAGATCACAGCATGTTAAATCTGGAAAGGAGGGAAAGGCTTTGGGGCACATGGAATCCCGCCTTCCACCCGGTGTCTGAGAAGCAGCTGTTCTCAAGTAGGGCTCGGATGATGTACGCTCTGGACTTCGCCACCTCCCTGAGTGCCAAGCTGAACAGTGCTTTCCCCTGCACAGGACAGAGGCACTGCCCCTGGCCTTTAGCTCTCAGCGGCAGAGGGATATCGCATAGGAGATGGACTCCAGGGAAGTAGGTCAGGATAACATAATGAGGAAAGTCAAACCTGCGTGCTTGGAGGACTCTGGCTGCTGCTGTTGTGTTTGGAGCACGTGGCTCCATCATATGCACAGTGTAGGAAAGTTTTCCAGTTTGCTGTCTTCCAGGGTAGTTGCCACAGAGCTTCTAACGCTCAGTTGTTGGCTGAGAAACGGAATTGCACACCAAGGCTTGTTCGTGGGAGCGGAGGGAATACTGTGGGGTGGTGTCGAAAAGAACTCCACAGGTGTATTAGGGAAACTTAGTTCTCCCTCCTGAGTAGGTTCTCCACCTCTTGTGTGTTTCTCCTTTACTTTTACACAGAATCCTTCACTTCTGGTCACCAGATATGGGGGCAGGGGTTTCAGCACAACAAGCAGTTCTCTGCAACACCAGCTGGGTGTCCTACAGTGTAACTCCATTCCAACGCTGGCCTCTGTCCCACAAGACTGCTTCCACCCCCACTTCAGATGCCAATCGCAAGTAGGAGATCCCCAAATTACCCGTAACTTCTGTCCGATTTGGTTATAAATTGGAGGTACCCACGATTTCCTCCTCTGGTTTGATTAATTTGCTGGAGTGGCTCACAGAACTCAGGGAAGCACTTACTTACATTTACCAGTTTATTAAAGGATATGACACAGGGTGCAGATGAACAGCTGGATGAAGGGAAACATGGGGCGAGGTCTGAGCGGGTCCTGAGCACAGGAGCTTCTGTTGCCATTGAGTTGGGTGTGTTCACCCTCCCAGTGTACGGATGTGTTTTCTTCTTTGAAGGAAACAGAAACTCTAACTTGAAAAAGATATATCCATCAACATGTTCATTGCATTATTTACAAGTACCCAAGGTAAGGAAACAACCTAAGTGTCCATTGGTAGATGAATGGATAAAGAAAATGTGGTATCTATATAATGGCATAATATTAAGCCATAGAAACGAATGAAATCTTGCCATTGGCAACAACATGGGTGGACTTTGTGGGCATCATGCTAAGTGAACTAAGTCAGACAGAGAAAGATAAATACCATATGATCTCACTCATATGTGAAAACAAAAACCGAGCTCATAGATACAGGCAACTGACAGGGGTGGGGGTGGGAGAAAGGAGTGAACTGTTTTTTCGATTGTTTTTTAGTTTAAATAAACTGAATGATTGTTTTAAAAGAAATTTTAAAAAAGGATAAGAGATGCTCCTAGTATCACTTCGGAAGTTACAAGGGTTTTAGGAGCCCTATGCTAGGAACCTGGGGCAGAGACCAATATATATATTTTCTGTTATAACAGGTTAGAGCTTGCATTATTTAAGACACCTTAGATTTAAAACTTGAAAGCAGTTGCCCTAGTGCTTGGGGGAACTTGGGGTCTCCCACATCATGAGAAGGTGGTCCTCCAGCAATGTCTGGCCAGAGCTGCCCAGGGATGAACCCAGCTCCACACACTTCACTTCCTTTGAGACCTGGTCTCAACCGTCTTCCTCCTCATTCTCTGCTTGCCAAGCCTTGCTAGTTTTCTTTCCAGTTTTCCCGCCTGAGGGCCTTTGCACGAGCTGTTTTTCTGTCTGCCATATCTAAGCCTCCTTCCTTCCTGCTCATTTTCTCTTTTTAAAAATTTATTTTATTTATTTTTATTTGTGGCTGTGTTGGGTCTTTGTTGCTCCGCGCGGGCTTTCTCTAGTTGGGGCAAGCGGAAGCTACTCTTTGTTGCGGTGCACGGGCTTCTCATTGCGGTGCCTTCTCTTGTTGCGGAACACGGGCTCTAGGCACGTGGGCTTCAATAGTTGTGGTGCATGGGCTCAGTAGTTGTGGTGCATGGGCTCAGTAGTTGTGGCTCACAGGCTCTAGAGCGCAGGCTCAGTAGTTGTGGCGCACGGGCTTAGTTGCTCCGCGGCATGTGGGATCTTCCCGGACCAGGACTCGAATCCGTGTCCCCTGCATTGGCAGGCGGATTCTTAACCACTGCGCCACCAGGGAGGTCCCTTCCTGTTCATTTTATAAACACCTAATCAGTTCAAACATCACTGTGCTCAGTAAGCCTTTCCTAACCAATCCCTCAAATCTAGGTCAGGGTGTTTATTAAACCTTTTTACAGAATTCCTATAATAGTTTCCTTAAAAGCATGTAATCACATAATCCTTACAGCCGGGAGTATCTAACCTTTTTGGTGCCATGGGCCCTTTCAGCCATCTGGTGAATCCCATGGGGGAGTGCTGCACCCTGCACCACCACAGCTATTTCCAGCCTCCCCGTGATGGCTTGAGGGACCATGAGCTTAGTCTATATTTCTGATGGGGGAGAATGGTTACTTGGGCTGCGCCCAGTTTTCGAAGGCCTCGAAGGAGTTGGAGGCTGCTCTGGAAATTGTCAAGAGACCCACATTCTCATCTGCCATTGCGAACAAAGAAAACCAGGAAGGCAGAGGGAGTGGGAAGGAAGCTTTTTGTGCCAAGTATTGTTAACCAGGGAAGAAACACAGACCTGAGCCATAGTAGTGATGCATTGTGTCTGCGTGGGACAGTTTTCACCTTTTAAGCACTTTTGAGTTACCCTCCTGACCTCTTCATTGCCGTCCTGCAGATAGGAAGATAGATGTGGGAGGTGTTTCTGGCTAGAACGTATGTGGTGCTGCACCCCCGTCCCCTCTACTACAGGCTGCGTTCCAGTTCCCAGCCCTCCTCCCGCCCAGGGTCCTCGGCCCAGCCCAGTGACTTGGTCTCTCTGGACCCAGTGTCTTCTTTCATCTTTAGGGGAGAGGGTGCCCTTGTGGACCGTCTGAGAGGAAGACACGGAGCCTGGCCCGTGGCATGTGCTTGGCAACTCCAAGTAGAGAGAGTTCGGGTGTTGTAAATCCCCAAAATGCCAGAGCTGGGCTCCGGCTTTGATCCGGTTCCGGTAGCTTCGCCCATGCAGTTTCCCTTTCGTGAGCTCTGGGGCATGGAGCGGGGAAGATGACACCCCGGAGCCCCAAGGTGCCAGGTTTGAAGTCCTACGCGATTGGCTTTGGGGGTTTTGTGTTTACCTAGACATTTTGGATACAGCCCTTCAAAAAGAGAAATCCTTCCCTGAGACCATGTCTTTGGAAATTTCCCCTAAAGGCCATAAAGAAATGACAGGCGGGCTTCCTTGGTGGCGCAGTGGTTGGGAGTCCGCCTGCCGATGCAGGGGACACGGATTTGTGCCGGAGCCTGTGCTCCGCAGCGGGAGAGGCCACAGCAGTGAGAGGCCCGCGTACCGCAATAAAAAAAAAGAAAAGAAAAGAAAAGAAATGATAGGCGTTTGAGCTGTCTGAGTCTAGGCTGGTGGCTTTGTTCAGCTGAGAGGGTCCCTTCTGCTGAAGAGGAGACGTTGCTCCTGCTTCCCTGCCAGGCAGGCGGGTCCCTGGTGGGCGGCATCTGTCTCCCCTGTGGTCCTCCGCTGGGCTGGTGTATGACGTCACCGCACCCCACCCCGCAGGAGGCAGCCGTTTCCTGTCTGTTGACGAGATCCGTAAGAGGCAGATGGCGCCGAATCGCTGTGTTTGAGCAATGCTGTTCATCTGACGCCTGATCAATGATTGGCCCGTTGCCTTACGTGTGAAACTTGGAGGGGTCCAGTGGTGGGAGGAGACCCCAGGGAGGACTTCAAATCCAAATCGTTGAAGGCGCTTGGAAGTTACACTAACTTTCACAGAGAAAGGGTCCCGTTAGTTTATCTCAGACGGCCCAAAGGAAGAGGATTGGGGGTAGGGGAGTCTCTCATTTACTCGTGGAACCACTGAGAAAATATCCTTGACGTTGATTGAGAATCAGTGGACCTTGGGTGCTCTGCTAGAAGCCTCTTCGTAATTTAACGAAGGCTGGGGTCCTAATTACAGGCGGTTCAGAATGCGGGCAGGAATTCTCAGAACTGGTAGGGCATCGTCCGAGATGCCTGTGAAATGCAATCAGACACCAGTGAGAAGGTAATCAGGCCCCCAGAAGGGGAGGCTGACGTCAGGAGCCCCTCACGGGGGACGTTTGTTTAGAGAGCCAGGTGTGGCACCTCCCTCATGGTTAAAAGGCTTTGATTTTGTGCAGAAGGATGTCTCCAGACGATTGGCCAACTCCCTGTGTTAGGTGCATTTGCAATGGACATTTGTCAGGGGTGTTGGGCACCTGTTCTCCGCCTAAGGCCGGGCTCCTGGTGCTTGTTTTAGATCAGTGGGAAACTCACCTGGCCTTGGGGGCCAGGCAGCTGTGGGTGAAGGCAGTGGGGAGGGGCGGGGACTGTGGCAGATGTGAGCACACACACCTGTCTGAAGGGGGCCTGCACTGCCACCCAGGAAACCACTGCCATGTGTGGTTGCAGGCCCAGTTTAAAAAGCCAGCTTTATATGTTTTCAGACACTGTGTGGGCCTGGCAGCTTGTCCCCTGCGTGTGCCACTGGGCGTCAGGCCCTCAGATTCTGGTTGACCCACTGCATTCTCTGTGATCGTGACCCCAGCTCTGTGAGGAGGTTATTATTACCTGTACTAGCCACCCATTTTACAGATGAGAACACAAGGGTCCATAGGAGTCTGGCTCCAAAGCCCACCTTTTATTATGAGCTCTTCTAAACTGTCCCTTCTGTGATGTACCACAGTGCTGCTTTTGTCTGTGATACTTGGAATCTAGGGGGAGGTTTTGTTGGAAAGAAGGGTTTGCATCCCTGAAAAGGCCGGCAAAGTTTGGAAGCACAAGGCCCGAGTTCTTTGGAGGGTGTCTGGTCATCTCCCCTCCCCCAGGGGCATGATGAGCACGTTGAGGGAGGGGGCCGAGGGGCCCGGGGAGCACAGGGGAGACCTCGGCGGGGAAGCCAGAGCTTCAGGGAGACTGGGTGTGGGCTGGCCACAGAGGAGTCGGTGAGGTCAGAGACGTGGAAGGGGTCATGTCACATGGGACCTGTGGGCCAGGGCAAGCAAGGCCAAGGGGTCGATTCCGTCCACTCAGGGCACCGTTCGTTCAGCCCAAGTTTACAGGGAGCCCACGGTGTGCTAGGCTCTGATTTAGTACCGAGGACAGTGTAGCAAACAAGACAGAAAGTGTGCAGCCTCGTGGAGCTTACATTCTAGTAGGGGAGTGTGATTGCCCATTACAGACAGTCCATGAGGTCAGCAGTGTCACGCCACGTAGTACTGAGCGCAGGAAGATCTCAGCTCTGCAGGGGAGGGAGCCTCTCAGGCTGTGTGAGGGGCAGAATACGGCACAAACAACACAAAGGCAGTCGGTAAACGTGATTCAAACAAAGGCTTGGCCTCCCTTTAGCTTCTACGTCTGGAATCACCAAACCACTGATCCACAGGCCAAAACTCTCCCACCAGCACCTCCTGTACAGCCAGGAGCTGAGTGTGGTGTCTCTATGTTAAAAAGTTGAAAAAAATGAAAAGAAGAAAGTTTCATGACACGTGGAAATGGTATGAAATGGCAACGCAGGGTCCATAACCAGTTTCATTGCAGCAGAGCCACGCCCATCATGTCCGGATGACCTCAGCTGCTTCTGTGCTTCATAGGCAGAGCTGCGTAGCTGTGACAGAGACCATATGGCCGGCAAAGCCAAGCACACTTACTGTCCTGCCCTTTACAGAACAAGTGTGCCAACCCCTGTCCTAGGTCCTCCTTGTAATCTGCAAATGCTTCTTCCAAATCTGGCCCAGAAAACTCCACCGTCTCAGGGAAGTGAAGAGCAGAGGGGAATTTTCTTTTCCACCTGCTCTTCCCTTAAGCCGAGATGGGCGAGCCTCAGCCTCCAAGCCTCTGGCCCAGTGCTCCCACGTGTAGCCTCAGACAAGTGTGGATCTTTGAAGGCCCCTCAGTTACAGAATTCCCCACCCCCGCCCCGGCAGGCTGTCCAGTGGTGAAGACTGTACGCTCCTGCTGCAGGGGGCATGGTTCGATCCCCGGTCAGGGAACTAAGATCCCGCATGCTGCACAGCGTGGCCCAAAAAAAGGTGGTCCTGTTAGAGTGAGGCCAGGCTGTCCTCCTTTGTGAGCCTAAACCAATATTTTCTAGTCCATTGAGACAGTGGGATTCTGTACTTTCATTCAGAACAGTATTACCAAGCTCTTCTTGAAAGGCAACATATCCACGACTTAGTAAAAGACAACGAGAACAACCAATTCACTCAGGGCCATAATGCGTTGTATCCCACTTATATCAGATTGCATGTATGTGTTTTTACACATGCATGAAGATGTTGGATCCCCAGAAAGTTAACAGTGGTTGTCTCTGGATACTGGGATTTCGGGTGATTTTTTAAAACTTTCTTCTTCTTACTTTTTTGGATGACTTGGATTCTTTTTAAAAACATTAACATGAATCATCTTAATGAGCAAAGAAAAAGCCAGCTATTTTTATTTCAAAGAATAAATAAGAAGAATGGTTGCATCCGCATGTGGGTGATAGGATTATTTATGTGGTTATGATGTAACTGTTAAGAGATACATGCATCCCCCCCGTACGGCTCACCCCTAATTGGAGCAGGGGAGTGATGGCTTCAGAATGAAGGAGATAAGTAAAAACATAGGGGGAGGTGAGAAAAGATGTAAAAGTCAGAAAATCTGACATGTCATCAATGGAAGGACACGAGCTTCCGAGTATATAAATCTCCTTGGTTCATTATTGGTACTTGGAAAGATGGGAGTGTAGATCTTTCCCCATTCCTCCCCCTTCCCAGCCCCGCCCTCTTGAGAAACTGTAAACCACTGAGACCTTAGGGTATTTTAAAATGGTATGTGAGCGCCACCTAGTGTCCGCACTCTGTCATTTCACCCCCCGTCTCTGAGGGAGCCTTAACATCACATTCTTTCTTTGATGTCCCTGCTCCGGTGGCATTTGCGCAGCAGGCAGCGAAATGCCTCCCGGGGTTCTGCAGGGCAGTGGGGATGCCTCATTAATTTATCCCTTCCTTCTTGTCTCAGTTGCACAAAGCGAATCTGTCCGACTGAAGCAGGGTTTGGCAGTCGAAGAGCCAAAGGCTGCCTCCCTGTCAAAACCAATCTCCGCTTTTCTCCATCAGCCAGCTGCTTAGAGCTGGGTCCCTGCTTCTCTGGCAGGAAAGCCATCCTCCCCAGGGCTGCCTTGGGCTTGGGGCTCTTGAGGAGCAAATAGGGGACTCTGGCTCATGGTGGGCTGCATGGCTTGGAGATGGGCTCCTGGGAGAACCCAGAACCAAGCCCCACATCCCCTGGCCCGTCCCCTCCAGGGCTGCTCCCCTGCTGCCCCCCAAACCCCAGCATCGTCCTCTCTGCGTCCCTCGCCCTCATGCCTCTCCTTGTGCAACGCATCGCCAGGCTTTGCCTCTCTCTGCTCTAGAACCTGCTGTTCTCTCCTAGGTAGACAAGCACCCAGCCGTCTGCAGCACCTCTTGACAGGCCTCTCTGCTCCTCTCTTAGCCCCTCTGGGCTCTTCTTTGCTCACCTGAAGCTCCAGGGAGCTTTGTAAAGTGCACACCTGCCTGCGTCGTTCTCTGGTTCACATCCTTCCCGTGGCTTCGGAGTACTGTAGGGTAAAAGCCAGAATTTTCATCTGGGCCTGAGAGGCTTCCCGCTCCACTGGCCTCCCTTGATCCAGCCCCACTGCCTTCCTTTGGGCCCCTCAGGCCTTCTCCCTGCTGAGGTCCCTTGGCCGGCCTCCCCTCTTCTCCTGACCCCCACGTAGTGAATCTCCACGCAGTTCTCAGTTGGATGCACCTGCCTCTAAAGAGTCTTCCCTGGACCCTGTAGCATGAATCAAGTCTCCCTAGAAAGTGCTTGGAAAATACAGCGTTCCTCTCCTCCCCTCCGCCCATCCCATCCTGGTGTGTGACAGTAGCTGCACACATGTCATTCTTTGATGAATTCCCATCTCCCCCTTTAGACCTGTAGTTCTCAGGGGTGTTTGCCCCCCCCCAGGGACATTTGGCGATACCTGGGGACATTTTTGGTTGTTTTAACTTGGGGGGAGTGCTACCGGCATCTAGTGGGTAGAGGCCCAGGATGTTGCTAAACATCCTACAGTGCACGTGACAGCCCCCAAGAGCAAAGAGTCTTCTGGCCCAAGAGGCCAGTGCTGCTGAGGTTGAGAAACCCTGCTTCAGAATGGAAGCCCTGTGCGGGCAGGAACCAAGGCCCCTGGGAAAGTGCACATCTGGAGGGCCAAAATGTCGCTGTTAATGGCTGACTTGATACTCCCAGCTCTGAAATGGGTTTGTTAGTAGATAGATATAGAGCTGCCACCTTCCTTCAAACCTGCCGGCCACAAGGAATAAACAGGGGAATTAGCCTGGCTTTTCCTTTGCCCTCCATTAGGATAGTTACATAGAGTTCTGCTGGTCCAGAGAAAGTCGTCCTGGTTTTTTGTGCGTTTGCTTTAAAATTATTTAAAGTCTCATTTTGCATCGTATTTGTTTATACTGTGATCTATTTACAATAAAATGTCACCTACAATTTTAGTTAGCTGGAACATTCCACATGTCAGGTGGCCTGGCTTCTAAAAAAATTCATTGTGGAAGAAGAGGCCAGATGAGAATGCTAGATTAAAAGAAGTTAAAGCATTATAATACTGAATGTGACATGTCATGCGGGCGGGGAAAGGGTTATATAAATAATCTTTTGGAGAGAGTTGGGGAAATTTGAATAGGGATGATGTAAATGTCAGATAATATCAAGTTAGTGTTTATTTTCTTAGGTATGACTGTAGTCAGCTTGGGCTGCTGTAACAAATAGCATAGACTGGGTGTCTTACAAACAACAGAAGTTTATTTCTCACCGCTCTGGAGGCTGGGAGGTCTAAGATCAAGGTGCTGGTAGACTCACTGGCTGGTGAGGACTTGCTCCCTGGTTCACAGACAGCCGTCTTCTCACTATGTCCTCACGTGGCAGAAGGGGTGAGGGAGCTTTCTGGGGCCTCTTATGAGGACGTTAATCCCACCCATGAGGGCTCCACCGCCATGATCTAATTGTCTCCCCAAGTTCGACGCCCTAATACCATCCCATTGGGCATTAGGTTTCAACACATGAATTTGGGGGTCACACAGACCCTCAGACTTTGCCATTATAGAGGAGAATGTCCTTATTCTTAGGAGATACAGACCTGAGTTGAAGGAGTGAAGTTCAGAATGTCTGCAACTTGCTTTCAGTGACACAGCAGGGAAGCATGTGTGCGTGCGTGCGTGTGTGTGTGTAGAAAGAGAAGGGGGGAGGGGGAACGGGTGTGGCAGAATGTTAGCAGCCGGTGGATCCCAGCAATGGGGGCGTGGGTGTTCCCCGTCCTACTGTGTCAGCCTTTCGAGGTTGCAGTCTTGAGGAACACGGGGCGTGTATGTATGTGGTGCCACGAGGCCCTGAGCTTGGCCATGTGTCTTCAGTCTGCAGCTCTCCGCCCGTCCACATGAAGGTGCAGCCCCTGAACCAGACAGCACTGCAGGTGTCCTGGAGTCAGCCGGAGACCATCTACCACCCGCCCATCATGAACTACATGATCTCCTACAGCTGGACCAAGAACGAGGATGAGAAGGAGAAGACGTTCACGAAGGACAGCGACAAGGACTTGGTAACACCTCCCTGTTCTGAGTCAGGCTGTCTGTAGCAATGGGAGGGGCCCCTGCGCATCTCTCTGGCGTGCTTTGACCTGTGGCATCCCAGCCCTACGCTGCCTGCTGAGGACGGGTGCCACCGGGGTGAACCGGGGCCGGAGCCTGCCCGGGCTCCATTCCGCCTTTATACCTGATGGCTCTACCACCAGGAAAAGTTAATTTCTTTGTAACTCGGCCCTTCAAAACTGACTGCTTTTTCTTTCATTATTTAAAAAAAAAAAAAAAGAAGTCCGAAAGCCTCCACGAAGCGCTTGTCATCTGCTAGCGTTGCTGTAAATGTTAGGTGAGTTCTGCAGTTGTAGAGCAGGGCCTAGCACAGAGCGAGCACTGGGTCAGTACTGGCTCTTATTACCATGGCAGCTGTCGCCCCCACCCTCCTCCCCACACCATTGCAGCTTTCCGAAGTCCCCACCACTCCCTTCTGTCACATTTCATCTGCCTCATACATTCCAACCTGCTAGACCCCAGTGACCACGGAATTTTTAGCCACCGCTCTCAGACTCTCAGACGCTGTAATACCTGACCTCACTTTGAGCTACGCATGCCCAATCCAGCTGCTCATCTTAAATGTGCATAAATATTTAGTGGCCAGTCCCCACCAAGGCCCTTCAGAACAGACGTTTGCAGAAGCCATCTTCTTCCCCTGGAAAAGCAATCCCTCCAACAAGCGCTGCTCTTTACATCTTTGCAGGGAAACTCAAAGTGACACATTTGGGTTTGAAAGCCTGGCGTTTATTGTTAATCAAAAGAAGTCTTTGGGATAATGAAGCCCATAATTGTATATGCACATGGAAAACGTAATAGCACTGAGTGGGATCCTTAATGACTGTTAGCACGTTGTTTCCTCCCCGTACAGAGTCCCCGGGGCCCATTCAATCAGTGATAGAATAATACTTTTCGTATTCCTTTAGATGAAGATTCTTTTACTTCATTTCCATTTATGTTTTCAATTTCCCCACTAGACATTGTTATCTGGGTCACATTAGGGAATGATGAGCTTCATGAAATCGGAGAGGAATCTATTGAAAGGTACCCAAGGTTATGATGTGTTTTAACCTTTGTCACGACGGGAAGTCCGTGAGGGATGTTTCTCTGAACTAAGGTGGCTTGCATTAATCAGCAGAAACTATCTAGGCGCTTATTTGGTTTCTTATTCTAAGTGGAAAATAATTAAACATGCAGAGATGAATAGATAACCGGCTTGGAGTGAATTCTAATAAATCCCTGCATAGATGGAGCAAAGCTATTGCTCTGAACAGAAGACGGGGCTGGAGGTTTAGAGTATGAGGCATAAATGAGTTTCAGAGAAAGAGAGAGCTGTAGAGAAAAACGTGCTTTGACAGCAAGTTCTTTTTTTATAAGAATTTCTAGGGGTGGTTATTTTCTTTGGGGACACACAAAATTAATTGATTCCTCAAGAAGTTGAGAGTGCTGACTTAGTGGCAGCAAAGCTATCCTCCAACTTAGGGTTCACGTGGCCCAGAAACCTAAAAGTCATACTGAACATTTTCCCGGCATTCTGCAGCGTCCACGTCTCTCTCTCACGCCCTCACTGCCGACCTGTGGGACAGGTGTTACTGCCTCCTTTTTCCAAAAGAGAGAAATGAGGCTGAAAGTGAAATAACTTGACCCCAACCTCCTCCTCTCACCAGGAATCCATTTGCTAGGCAACAGATAGCAGGTGTGGGCACAATAACATTTTAATGCCTCTTCAGAGGTTTTCAGTAGCTACACTGGGAAAAACCCACTCAGTGGTTAAGCTCCCAGAGCTGCTTTCTGGACTTGGCCCACAATGCGATGACAAGACATTTCATCCATTAGGGAGTCTTTGAAAATCAGTTGCTTTTGTTGTTTGTTTCTTCAGGAAGCGAGCCCTGCCGGCTTTTTAGGTAATTCCATTTTCTGATTTTTAAAAGACTCTTGGAATAAAGCTTTGAGGAATGGGGGTCTGGATTTGGCTTGTGATGTTGGGACCAGGGGTTGGGAAATTTTTTTCTAGAAAGGGTCAGACAGTTAAGATTTTAGACTTTAAGGGCTGTATGGCCTCTGTGGGCAGCTACTCAACTCTGCCGTCAAAGGGTGAAAGCTGCCATAGCAACAGGTAAATGAATGGGCGTGGCTGTGTGCCAACAAAACTGTATTTACAAAAAACAGACAGCGGGCCAGCTTTGGGCTGTGGGCCGTCGCTTGCCGCCCCTGTGTTAGACTGGGGGTGTACTTTCCATTTCGTGGTGTGGACTACCTACGAACAAGGCTTGCCCAGCCTTTGTTGTACAGCACTCACAAGAGCCCTGTGAGGGAAATATTACTCTGTCCGTTTAACAGTTAAAAGGAGCAGAGGCCAAAAGACATTGAGCAACTGACTCGGAATCACACAGCTGGTGAGTGGTGTGACACAGGTAGATCTCCTGTCCTCTGACCTCTAGTCAGGTGTTCTATATCTTCTAAGGTCCCATATCTTCTAAGGTCAAGGTACAACAATGCCTTTAAACTGCAAAGAAACAGAGATTTTGTTGTGTCTGCGCTAATCTCTGCATGGCCCTGGAAGTTCAGTACACCTGATAATTCTAGAGGCTGTCTAGGGTAAATCATTATCGTTTCTAAGGTAGAGTAGTCCCAGCCTCGTGAGTATAAAGAGGGCTGAAGACACGTTCCAAGCCCGCGTCAAGTATCTGAGCCAAGACGACTTTTTGTTCTCTCACCCTACACATTTCCATGTCGAAAACAGATTCCCAGGTGAGGTTATCTCTGAAAGCTCATTTTTCTCAAGGTGAGCCTTTGGTCAGTGAGGAAACATGTTTGTCCTGCTTTGCCTTGGTACCCAGAAACCTACAGGCAACACTTAACATTCTCTTAGGTTTGGCTTTCAAATGTAAAGTGTGCTCTGGCCTTCCAAACCAGGTCACTGCCTGTTCTTTCCTCCCCTGCAGAAAGCCACCATTAGCCCTGTCTCACCTGACAGCCTTTACCTGTTCCGGGTCCAGGCCGTGTGTCGCAATGACATGAGGAGTGACTTCAGCCAGACCATGCTCTTCCAAGGTGAGGAGCTGCCCTTCCTGTCTGCCCTGCATCCCCCGGGTCCCTTCTCCCTTTGGGCTTTGTCTTTTTTCCCGTTCAGGTGCTTGGACACAAGAATACAAACCTGGCCTCAGCATCAGTGTGGGGTTTGCAATAACGCCTGAAAAGCCTGGGGAATTTAGGCCCGTCTTTTTGGTTGGGGGTTTCACAGGCCAGAAGAGGGGAAGAAGAATGAAGTGTTGATTATTTTTTTAATTACTGTTATGTTCCAACTGTGGGGAACCAAGTATTTGTCTAATACTGTGTCAGATCACAGAATCACCTCCTAGTCGTGTGGAGGAATATCGTCTTTGGATTTCTAACATGATTCAGTTAGCTGATTTAGGGTCTAGTGGAAAGTTTCAGACCAGCACTAGGGTGAGCCTAGAGGAGCATTCACTTTGGTGCAGAATTCAAAGAAGCTCTTAAAAACTCTGTCATCAAGATACATTGTATTTCAATGGAATATATTTTTTATATATATATATATATATATATATTTGGCTGTGTTGGGTCTTTGTGGTGGTGCGCACGCTTCTCACTGCAGTGGCTTCTCTTGTTGAGGAGCACAGGCTCTAGGTGCACGGGCTTCAGTAGTTGCAGCATGCGGGCTCCATAGTTGTGGCTCGCGGGCTCTAGAGTGCAGTCTCAGTAGTTGTGGCGCACGGGCTTAGTTGCTTCGCGGCATGTGGGATCTTCCCGGACCAGGGCTCAAGCCCGTGTCCCCTGCATTGACAGGCAGATTCTTAACCACTGCGCCACCAGGGAAGCCCAATGGAATATTTTTTTAAAAGCAAAATCAATGCAAAAGGTTCTTGAACAAAATATCGAACTTTTGCATAAAGACAGGATCCACTCTGTCTTACTTGCCCCGACCTAATCCCAGTCCTGGTTTCAATAAAACTTTGTTGACAAAAATTGGCAGCCAGCCAGTGGGGCGTAGTTTGCAGACCTGGTTTGGTGAGGGGCGCTAAGACCAGCATGAAGGGAGCAACCAGGACATTGGGCTTTGCTCTGCCGGTCTGATGCCCTCCCTGGTAAGGTTCTTTACTTCCTGAATCCTCAGTTTCTGAGACACCTACACACCAGGCCAGGGATTCTTAACTTTTGCGAGTCATGTATCTGATGAAGACTTTGGACACTTTCTCTAGAAAAATGCCAGAATTTTGCGTATTACAGCTTTAGGGGCCCCATAAAACCTGTAGGCTGTGGACCAGCTTCATTGTCTGGAATCCTGTGAGCAATGCACATTCATGGGCCCCTCTCAGACTAATGGTCTCAGAATCTCAGAGGGCGGGGCCCAGGAATCTGAATTTTAACCAGATGGCTCAGGTACCAGGCATGCACATTACAGATTGAGAAGAGCTGGCTTAGAGCCAGGGCCCTGACATGAGGGCCCCAAGGTTGAGTCCCGGCTGCCACTTAGTGTTTCTGCGACTCTGAGAATGTTGACTGGCTTCTCTAAGCTGCAATTTCACAGTCCAGAAGTGGTAGTTGTGAGAGTACCGACCTCACAGGGTCCTTGTAGAGTGACAGGGGGTGACGCATGTTAACTGATGAGCACAGTGCCTGGTACTAACTATAAATACCCCCTAAGTATGAGGTTTAATATAAAAAGTAATAAATGATGAACCCAGGATAAGAAGCCCTTCAGCTGAGAGTCCCTCCAAAGATGCCTTCTAGCTTTGCAATTTTGCATCTAGTATTGAAATATTCTTTGCTAATGTTCACATTATCTCATCCTTCCATTTAAACTAATTGAAATGAGCATGGCTGTATTTTTTCTCACAAATAAATCACACTCGCCATGTCCACCTTTGCCCTGAATGTATTGGCCCATCTGCCTGTGTTGAGGAGGGTCCGAAAGCCAAGGCCAGGTCTATGCCAGCCCAGGGGAGAGAGCACGGGAAGCCAGAGTGGAGCCCCGGATCTTCCGGCACATAAATCATAATTGGGCCTTCCATGCACTCCAGCTAGGAGCCTGGAATCCGCAGCACCGCCTTTCTTGATTAATAGGCCCCTGAGCTCGTTGGCTTCTGCACGGACTTTGAAAAATTAAATGTTTGTAATGTAATGCAATTCAAAATGGCCTTGTCAGCTGTAAATTCCAAGCACGGAATATTTAAAATGTCTGATCACGGTGACTTGAAAATGGCCAGTGTCTCCTTTGTCTGCAGACTTTCTCTGCTCAGGGGTGGACATGTGTTTGCTCGTTTTCTGTACTGGTGTTTGTCCCTGCGTGTTAACAAGCGTGTTAACAAAGGGGTACACAATGGCCTTAGCATCTTCCCTGCAGCAGTGGGCAGTGGAAAAACAAAATCTTCAGGTAAGCTAGCGTGCCTTTTCTGGTGAGCCAAGTAGGCGTTTATGAGCAGTAGAGGCCGGTGTACAAAACTGGTCAACTCTTAGGACTGAAGTTTTAAAAGGGAAGGAAATTAACTTAGGGAATTTCATGGACACCTTTGTTCAGAATAATTAGGTTTCCCAGGGATAAAGTTTACCTCTGGTTTGGGAGCATGAGGAAGCCCTGTGGAATATTTACATTATTATAGTAAATAAAGCAATATTTATGTCCTGTATAATGTAATAAATAAGTTATGTTTACCTTACTGTAGTAAATATGATAATAATGGTAATCGTTATCTGTAGAGCGGCTCCCAGTTACAGAGCGTTTGCCCATCGGTTATTTCATTTGACCTCGTGGCAACTTGTAACGCAGGTGTTATACGGAGGCGGAAATGACGTCCTGGGCAGTTGAGTAACTTGCGAAAAATCACTTGGCTACTAAGAAGAGTCCGATCTCTCATTCCAAAGCCCAATCATTTGTACACAACAACAGACCACCCCTAAAGCATAAATATTACCCTGTATCCCCGGTCTTCAACAAATGGCTAAAAAGATTGATTACTAAGTGTTCAAAAGGCTTTTTTGCAATTCTCGACAGTCATGGAAACTAGGGCCTCTTAAGCTTTTTCTTTGAGCCACAGACTCATTAGGCAGCCTGGCCCAGCCAACAGATCCTCTCTCAGAATGGTTTAAAATAAACAGGTAAAATACATAGGAAAGGAAACCAATTATGCTCAAATACGATTGTCAAAATATTTTAAACAAATTGGGAACGTAGTCATCTGTGCGCTTCTTTTATGAAAGTATTAAATGACAAGTGGTGGGTCTATTAGCGACGGTGATTTCTGAGTAGTGATGAACATAAGTGATACTCCGAAATAGCTCCAACAACTCTAAGGCAGTAGGAAGATACTCCCATTTCAATCGCAGAGTCGTAGGACGATCCTATTAAAATGCAGCTGAGATTTGGAGCTTGCGTTCCTCGTGCAAGGAAAAGCTGCATCTCCGTGACAGCTTAGTGGGGGTGCAGGTCTCTTTTTTTCCCCCGTCCCTGAAGTCCACCGGGTCGGTGGACTCCTGATCTGAAAGCTCTTGTAGAAACTTTGTAGTCACCACGGCTGGAACTGACCCCAGTGGAAATTGTTCAAGATCAGTGAAAAGCGGGCATGTTGATGGAGTGGCCGGTTTGTTGGCCTTAAATTAAGGCCTTTGTAAAGGGCAGGGAACGCAGGTCTCTTAGGGGGCTTTCTTCCTGTCTTAACAAAGGGAGGTGTGTACACCTGTCTGAGGCAGTGCAGTATCGATCCCGAAGCAACTCACTGATGGTGGGAGGTTATATTTAGTGCCAGGCAGGAACTGTTTGCTCCCTAGGCTGCCTCATTTGACCTGGTTGTATTGACATCTAGATCGGTCTGTTCTCCACATTTGTCTCTTCACCCATTTCACTTTCCAGCTGAGCGAAGTGAATATATCGTTAACTTGGGGCTCGCAGATACAGGTGCCCCGGGGCCAGGCAGGGAACACATACAGATGAGGGGAGGGCCGTCAGTGGGAAATTGCAGAATGTGCCCTTCGAAAAGGGGTGACGGACACTCAGCACCGACCAAATGTTGCCCTGCAGGAAGGTGAGCTCAGTTTTGCCCAATATTGTGATTTTTCAGGGATGAGCAGGAAATTGGGATTTTTAGGTAAAAGTTGCTGTTTACAACGTTGGCAGCAAATTCTTTTTTTTTTTTTCCCAAAAAGCTTGCAGGGCAAATAAAAAAATATGTCGGGTACTTGCCCCACTTCTAGTGTAGATGAAAACTCCAGCAGGTACAAATGTTATTTATTTGGAGATTTAGCAGTTTTTTGCTAATTTTTCAGTGTCTTTTATGTATAGGAAGCAAACGTTTAGTTTATGTAAGACTGCTGTTTTTGAGATCAGCACAAAGAAGCAGTCTGATATATTATTTAAGTTATACTGTTTAGCATTTCATTATTCACAATAGAGAAAAGGTGGACACAATCTAGATGTCCATCAGCAATGAAGGGGGAAACAAAATATGGTACATACAGACAGCAGAATATTATTTGGCCTTAAAAAGGAAGGAAATTCTAACACATGGGACAGCATGGATGAATCTTGAAGACATTATGCTACGTGACATAAGCCAGTTACAAAAAGACAAGTAAATATATATGACTCCACTTACATGAGATATATGGAGTACTAAAACTTACAGAAAGTAGAAGGATGGTTGCCAGGAGCTGCGGGTGGGGGGGAGAGGGCAGGGGGAAGCTGGGACTTGTTTAATGGGTACACAGTTGCAGTTTTGCAAGATGGAAACATTCTGGAGATCTGTGGCCCAAGGATCTAGCACAACCGAACTGTACACTTAAAAGTGTTTAAGATGGTAAGTTTTATGTGTATTTTACCAGTTAAACATTTTGTGTAGTTACGTTGTTTAATACTAACACATGGGTGAACAGAACTGAAAGAAGGAAAGGACATCAGAAGGAGTAACCTGTGGCTAATATAAAAGAATTTGAGGGACCTCCCTCGTGGTCCAGCAGTAGAGAATCCGCCTTCCAATGTAGAGGACTCAGGTTTGATCCCTGGTCGGGGACCTAAGATCTCACATGCCGCGCGGCAACTAAGCCCACGCTTCACATGCAGACTACAGAGCCCACGTGCCCTGGAGCTCATACGCTGCAACGAAAGATCCCACATGCCTCAACGAAGATCCCCCGTGCGGCAACAAAGACCCGACGCAGCCAAAAAAATGAGTAAAATAAATAAATATTAAAAAACAATAGAATTTGACCATTTAAAGCAACAGTGGTGATGTGTTACGAGGTTTTAAAACTTAAGTATTGATAGAAATAAAATATATGACAGAACACAAAAAGTGAGTTGGGCAAATAAATTACAGTTCTTACATTTTTAAGGAGAGATAAAAGTACTCGTTTAAGGTAAACTGTAATAAGTTTAGGATGCATATTATAGTCACTGAAAGGATAATATAAGAAATTATAACCAAAAAGACAATAGTGAAGAACAATGGGATAATACAATTTCATTTATAAGCAGTTCAAAAATAGACAAAACGCTGACAGAGATCAGAGTGGTGGCGACCTTAGGGAAAGGTCATGAGGGTACCGCCTGCATGCATGCACATGCAAACCTGCTGGGGTGCTGGAGAATGTTCATATCTTAATATGGGAGGAGGGGGAGTTACACAGGTGTTTACAGAGGTAAAAATTAATTGGACTCTACACTTAAGATTTGTGCATTTTAGAGTACGTAAGTTTTACCTTACGAATAAAATAGAAAAATGATTAAAACTTCTTAAAGTTGTAAATTAATAGCTTAAGACAGGAGTCAGCAAACTGTGGCCCACAGCCCAAACCTGACCCTCTACATGTTTTTTAATGACTCACAAACTAAGAAGGGTTTTACATTTTTTGATGGTTGGAAAAAAAATCGAAAGAGGAATATTCATTTTATGACATAAAAATTATATGTATTTCAGATTTGTGTATGTAAGTGCAGTTTTGTCGAAACAACAAAGTTATATTGTTTACAGTGTAATTTCTTTGTTTCTCAGCTAATACCACTCGAATATTCCAAGGGACCAGAATTGTCAAAACAGGAGTGGTAAGTAGAGAATGTAATCGCTTTGTCCTGTCTGGTTGGTAATTTGCATGCAGTTAAAACTGTCACCACGAGGTGGCAGTATGATGTTGTCTAAATGCTCAATGTGAAGCGGTTAAAATACTGAATAAATTACATTATTCACTCTTAAAATTCAATGCATTATAAAAACAGGCTGTGCGACAGAGTTAAACCAGTAGTGTTATACTGTTATAATTTTTGTAGAGATAAAAATTCTCCATATTTTTAATTATTTATTATTTGTGGGAGCATAGGACATAAGAGTGCAAAGGAGTAGACATGCTAAAATTGAAAGGTTGTCATTTGGGAATTCCCTGGCAGTTCAGTGGTTAGGACTCGGCGCTTTCACTCAGGGGCCCGGGTTTGATCCCTGGTTGGGGAACTAAGATCCCACAAGCCATGCAGTGCGGCTTTAAAAAAAAAAAGAAAGAAAAAAGAATGGTTGTCCTTTGCCCAGTTACATTTGCACATTTCTGGAGACTCAGTATCTAAGTTTTCCCCTTTCTAGTGCAACTAATAATCCCAATATTAATTGCAGCTTTGGTGATAACAATAAGAGCCTTTTTTTTTTTTTTTTGCGGTACGCAGGCCTCTCACTGTTGTGGCCTCTCCAGTTGCGGAGCACAGGCTCCGGACGCGCAGGCTCAGCGGCCATGGTTCACAGGCCTAGCCGCTCTGTGGCATGTGGGATCCTTCCGGACCGGGGCATGAACCCGTGTCCCCTGCATCGGCAGGTGGACTCTCAACCACTGCGCCACCAGGGAAGCCCAAGAGCCTAAAATTTATTAAGCTTTTCCCAGGTTTCAGGCACAGATTATTATTTTATTTGCTCCTCAAGATTCGTGTTACTATTACTCCCATTTTATGGATGAGGAAACCAAGGCTCAGTGAGTTAATGTGCCCAGCATCTCCCAGAGAGCAGGTGAGCGATCGTGGACTCAAGCCCAGGCTGTCTGACTGCTCTGTCTGCAGTGCCTTATCTTAAGTGGCACCTGGCATTTCATTAACCAACTTCAGAACTCAACATTTGCTAACTTGGTTGTTCTTCAAAAACAAACTTTTCAAACTGAAACTTGATGATACAGTGATGAAATGTGAGTTGTTCTGGCTGTATTATTTTGAACTGTATAAATGATGGGATGAAATTCTGGATTCTGCACACCAGGTTTCAAGAACTAAAACTAAACTAATAACTCAGAGCAACACATCTTATTTTCCTAAGATACTAGGTACAAATAAAATCTCACAGCTGAGCCCCAATTTAGTATGGTGGGAAGAATGAGCTGAGGTTTGGGCACAGGCAGCCACCTCTACCCCTTAACCTCTCTGCACCTCGTTTTCCTCACCTGTAAAATGGGGTGATGATCATGTGTGTCTCCAGCGTAGCTTGGGAAGGCCCAACACACAGTTGGTACTTGTTAAATAGAATTCTTATCGTTGTCATCTACATGAGCATAGATTTTGCTGTAGATAAATCCGGAGACTCTGGAAGGTACGGCGGCTGTACAGCGCCCAGCACGGGGATGCCGGCTGTAAACAGCTCCCTAAGCCTTCGGTGTAGAGCATGGCTCCTGCTTCCGAACCTGCCGCTGCAGACGTGGGCGGGCCACTGTCCCTCTGTCCGTCCCCTTCCTCACTTTAAGATGTGGAACCAGATCCTGGGGAGTGTTTCTAGACATGGGCAGTGTATTCTCCACAAGAGCCACCAGTATATACAAGACCAAGGGCTCCTGCTTCTTCCAGTGTCACCCCAACAACAGGTGGCAATCTGATGTTGCCACTTCCTTGCTTATTTGATGTTTGTCTTTCAAACAACGTGAACGCTACTTATTGTTTTGTCACTTAGCCTCCTCCCGAGCCCTGTCAGTGAAAAGTTGGGGTTGACGTGCTGGTTGCAATGTTTAAGTAATTGTAAAAACTTTTAAGAGCAGAGATGGTCATCCGTGGATCACCTCCTGTCAGCTTTGGCACCATGCTTTAGGACACCCCATGAGGAAAGTAAAAAGATGAGTAAAACCCTTGGAGGGTCATACCCAGGGCCTTGTCCCCAGTCCTGATGACTGACACTCTGCTTTCTCTTTCTCCGTCCCTTCCCCCAACCTCCCCGGGTGACCCCTTCAAGCCCACAGCATCTCCCGCCTCTTCGGCCGACATGGCCCCCATCAGCTCGGGGTCTTCCACCTGGACATCCTCTGGCATCCCCTTCTCGTTTGTTTCCATGGCAACTGGGATGGGCCCGTCTTCCAGCGGCAGCCAGGCGACGGTGGCCTCGGTGGTCACCAGCACGCTCCTCGCCGGCCTGGGCTTCAGCGGCGGCGGCATCTCCTCCTTCCCCAGCACCGTGTGGCCCACACGCCTGCCCACGGCCGCCGCGGCCAGCAAACAGGCCGGCAGACCCGTCCCGGCCACACCTGAGGCCTTGGCCTCTCCGGGCCCCGACGGTGATTCGGCGCCAACCAAGGACGGCGAGGGTGCCGAGGAGGGGGAGAAGGACGAGAAGAGTGAGAACGAGGACGGCGAGCGGGAACACGAGGAGGAGGGCGAGAAGGGCTCCGAGAAGAAGGAGAGGAACGGCGTGACCCACGCCACGCAGGCGCGGAGCGGCACTGAGCCCAGCCCCGCCCCCTCGGCTCCCGGCAGAGCTGCCCAGGATGGTGGGCGTCAGACTATAGCCGGGCGTGAGCGGGACCGCACTGCCATCCCCACCGCCCAGCCCGAGGACGCCCTGGACCCCCGCCCCGTCACCCTCACCCAAGTGCCCCCCACAGTCACAGAGGAGCATTACAGAGCGAATGATCCCAAGAGGCCTGAGATACCGTCTAAGAAGCCTATGTCCCCGGGGGACCGATTTTCTGAAGATAGCAAATTTATCACTGTTAATCCAGGTAAGTGGGCCACTCCTCACCTGAGCCTCCAAGCTGCTGTGAACAGTCCTACCCTTTAAAAAATAATTGGGGGCAGGGGATAAGGATCCAGAGAGTGCTTAATATTCCTGGAATTTTGTGTGTCTCTGGTATAAAAATGTGTTGTGTGTGTGTGTGTGTGTGTGTGTGTGTCTTTTTAATTCTAATAAGAATCACCTACTCTCTTATTGTTGCTGGACTGTCTTGCCTTGATACTTGGTACCTGGTAAAATCGACTTGCCTCAGAATAACTCCAAGCACTTCAACCAGGCCCTGGTAAATGAATAAAAAAGACATCGATCTTAATAAGTTTATCCTTCAAGATTTCATTCCTTATTCACTTATTGAGCACCTGTGTTTATGTACTGCCCGTTTGGTGCCAGGCCCTGGGCTGGGTGCTAACCCCGGTGAGCACGGTCCCTGTTGCTTGACGCTTACAGCGTAAAGGAGAAGACAGGGGTGGCGGCAGCTCGCCAGGGTGCATGCCGGGAAATCAGGAAGCAAGAATGTTAGAAAGCAAGCGAGCAAGTTCGCTGAAAAGCCAGAAAACGAGCTAACTGTTCAGTAAATAATAGAGGAAATAAACAGGGTGTTGTCAGAGAAAATAATCAGGAAGAGGGCAGGGAGCTTTTTGAATTAAGAAAGGCCCCTCTGGGGAAGTGACATTTACGTTAAAGCTGAAAGCGTGGGGATGGGGAGAGCTGGTGTTATTAGCCCATGATCCCAGCCCGGGGAACAGCGCTCTCGCTCTCAGAGCCCTGTTTGCTCTGTGAATTAGCGAGTTCCTGGATGGTAAGACCAGGGCATGGCTGGTCTGGCCTCCACGGGGAGCATGTGATCCCCATCATGCTGACCGAGGGCAACTTTGTGACTCTGTCATATGCTCAAATCTTTTTCATTTCTTTTTTTAAAAATATTTATTTATTTATGGCCGCTTTGGGTCTTCGTTGCTGTGCGCGGGCTTTCTCTGGTTGCAGTGAGCGGAGGCTACTCTTCGTTGCAGTGTGTGGGCTTCTCATCGTGGCTTCTGTTGTAGCGGAGCACGGGCTCTAGGCGCGTGGGCTTCAGTAGCTGTGGCACACGGGCTCAGTAGTTGTGGCTGAAAGGCTCTAGAGCACAGGCTCAGTAGTTGTGGCGCACGGGCTTAGTTGCTCCACAGCATGTGGGATCTTCCCAGACCGAGGATCGAACCCATGACCCCTGCATTGGCAGGCGGATTCTTAACCACTGTGCCACCAGGGAAGTCCACGCTCAAATCTTAATGAACCATCCTGATAGTTTCTACAAGGGAGCCCTGAGCGTGAGGGGTTGTTATTGTTGTGAGGGGTTTTCTTAATAAGAAATTCTTTCTTTTGCCAGACTACAAGATGTTTAGCAACAATTTTTTTTGCATCTAAGCTGTTGTGGAGTTATAAGAGTGCAAAAAAAAAAAAAAGCAACTGGTAAATATTTATTTGCTTTTGCACTTGTAAACATTAAAATTCATCTAAAGCTGAGACCTCGTATGTTAAGATACAACTTAGAATAAATTTTCATGTTTTGAATTACGTTCCTCCTTAAAGCTGGTATGGACTCATTTTCTGAAGTGTGGGTTTGCTATGGGCGTTGCTCACTTTTAGGGAAAAGTGCAGAGTGGCCCTCCAAGGAATTGAGTGGAGGAAATATCGAGCCACTTGTGAAGCGGTTTGAAGCTATTCCTGCATGAGCAGTGACATTCCCTCTAGGAATTGGCTGTGAAGAAGTTGGATTTCTTGCGTTTGAAGATATTGAAGAAATATTTATAGAGTACCCACTGTGTCCCAGGCACTGGACTAGGTACTGGAAGTAGACTCTAGATCTAGTCAGGCCTTGCTCTCCTGGGGTTTATGTTCTAATGGACAAGCTTGAGACTATTCCAGTAAACAACTGCATAACGTCAAGTGCTGGAGTCGGGGACAGGGACAGTATAGCATCAGATGGTCAAGGGATGGCATTTGAATGGAGACTCAGGTGGTGAGAAGGAGTTAGCTATGCCATGATCCATGAACGAGCGTTCTAGGCTGCAGGAGGGGCAGCAGGTCCAGAGACCCTAAAGTGAGAACTAATTAGGATCATCAAGGAGCCATCAGAGGGCCAGTGTGTCTAGACCGCCAAGGTGAAGGATACAGGATGTGTTCACAGACAAGCAGAGCTCAGATCAGGAAGGGGCTCATCAGCCACGCTGCGGATTTGGTTCTAACGGGTATGGAAAAGCAGTGATGGATTTCAGCAAGAGAGTCACTCATCTGATTAGCCTTCTCAGAAGGTCATGTGGGCCTCTGTATGGACATCTGGGGAGGCAAGAACGGACACAGGGAGTAGAGTTAGGAGGTGATGGCAGTGGTGACTCGGACCACTGTGGTTTCTCCAGAGACAAGCGGTGGACCTGGAATTGCTTGTCAAGCTTGAGTGGTTTGGCCTCTGGGCTGGAGGCTCTGGCAAGTTGCATTCCCAGCCTGCTCCTCTTAAACATTTTTTTTGTCCACACTCCTGAAAAGTGTGGCTTGCTAAGAGCTTGGGTTGGGAGTGTTGATACCTTGAGAGACTGGTGAGGGTGGGGACCTGGGACGTAGTCCAAGTAAGCAGAAATGAGTCATTGCAATGGGAGTCAAGTTCCAGAGTCCAAGGAAAGGGGAGAAGAAACAGGTGGTAAACCTGGGGTATTTCCACCTCCAGGTACGGGGCGTGCGGGTCTCAAGTTTCAACGCTGCAGGCATCTGAGCGTCTGCCATCTTGGCAGGGTAGCTCTGGAGTCAGATCCCTACAGTAGGCTCTGCCCTTTATTCACGCAGGGTCCTCAGGCCAGTCTTTGCCCAGAGTCTGTCTGTAAAGTGGGGATAGGCATAGCCCTTAGTGCCACAGGAGGTGCAGAGTCACCCTTGTCGGTGACAAGGAACGAGGAGCTTTCGGCAGCCCGAGGGCCACATGATGGCACTGGTGACTTAGGAGGCCCCTCATAGGTCCTTCTTCTGCAGTCATCCTTGGACATTAAAGAGCATGTGGAGACTGTGGTCCCCAATGAGCTGGCTTTAAAAATGACCTCCAGGAACTCCGCTCTGTCCCCAGCACTGGTGAATCAGAGCATCTTCCCTTGCCACCTTCATCTCAATGGGAACATCCACTCCTTCCCAAAGCCAAAAGGGATCTTCCTTTAGAATTCCAGGCAGTTCCAGGCAATTCCAGGTTGAGAGTAGTCGTGGGGATCGGTTAAGCCAGAGATTGGCAAACTTCTTCTGCAAACAGCCCGAGAGAGCAGACATTTTCAGCTTTGTGAACCATAGGTCTTTGCTGCAAGTGTGCATCTCTGCCAGGTAGCACGGAAGCAGCCAGGGCTGGTCTGTGCCCAGTGCTACCCAAATGGGCGGATGTGATTGGGTTCTGGTGAAACTCTGTTTACAAAAACAGGCAGTGGACCTCATTTGATTGGTGAGCTGTCATTTGCTGACCCCTGGTTTAAGCAGAAACGTGTGTACCCACTGGTGAATAAAAGATGTGAGTAACTTGAGGGTAAAACCCGAAAACCCTGCATTGTCCACGACCCCCAAGGTCTCACTTTGCTTCCATCCATCTCAGCCTTTTCTCCATCTGCCTCCTCCAGCTTGGTGTTTATTTTTTAAACGAAATCACCATCATTTTAATGTTAGTGGTGACTTCTTTGAAAGACTGTGGATGTACATTTGTTTAAATCTGTTCCACATTTATTTTTTCTTCGTGTTAAAAACAATTCTTTAAATCAATATTTAGTCTCTTTGAAAAAAGCGTTAACGTTTAAAGTTACAAACTGTGTTATATTTTTACCAGCATCTCAAAAAGGCTTGATGTTTGATAACATCTTTTCAAGTGCTATGAGTAGTAGCTTTAGTATTAACTTGCAGGGAAGGAGAAGAGGAGAATGCTTCTCTAGAAGAAGGGGCCGGCGCAGACACATGCAGAGATCAGGCAGGCGGTAGGCATGGTCCGTCCCTCAGGAGGCACAGCCCAGATGTGGTGTGGGCACCCTCAGATGCCTACTGGTGCAGTAAAATGTTCTCGGGATGGTACGTGGCATGCCCCAGCAAAAGCATTTCAGGGTGGGCATTGTCTACAAACTCATCACTCAGTGCTGGGATTTTTCATTTTTCTTTCCTTAAAATCAGGGCTCCTTTTTCAGATTCAATCTTGGTCAGAACCCCATTATGTAAACACTCATTCACCGAAAGCTTGTTGACTGCCTTCTCGGGGTCAACTAAAGAGACAGTCCAGTTTAGGGGTCAGGAAAGTACAGTCTCCAGGCCAGAACTGGCCCCTGGCTGGCCTTTGTCCTGCCCCTGAGCTAGGAATGGACAGTGTTGGTCAGCGACTGAGGGCTGCTGTTCTGCTCTGAGCCAGAGTCAAGGGTGCTAAGCTCCAGCCACCCCACTCCTTTTGGGCAAACCCCACTCCTTTGGGCACCTCTTTGGAACTTTCAAGCTCTAAAGAAAACCTTTGCCTATAAAAATAATTACATCACTGGTTAACATTCGTTCCATGCTGGTGTTGTCTGTGCTAAAAGCCAAAATGTGATGTCACTTAATCCCCCGGGAGGCCCGTGCTGTCCTTGTTGCCATTAGGCCGGTGAGGAAACTGAGGCTCAGACGGTTAAGGAACGTGCCCCGGGCAAGACGTGGCGAGACCGGGGGTCAGACATGGGCCCTGACTCCATCGTGGTGCTGCCTGCATCCCGCCTTAGGGGCTTGCTCCCTGAGTGGGCAACACAAGATGGTTTCAGGTGACGTGTTAATTATTAAACGAGTATTTGAACGTGTACTTTTAGAAAGATACCATTTTTTAATTTACGGCACAGGTTCTCAACCAGAGTGATGATTTTGTTCCCCTTCCCTGCAGGGATATTTGGCAATATCTGGAAACACTTTTTGGTTATCATGACTGAGGAGGGGGCTGCTACTGGCATTTAGTGGGAGGAGACCAAGGCTGCTGCTAAACATCCTACAGGGCACAGACCAGCCCTGCAACAAAGAATGACCTGGTCCAAAGTGTTGATAGCGCCATGGTGGAGAAACTCTGATTTATAGTATTAACGTAAAGTTCCTTTTCAAAGTGTACTTGAGGGAAAAAATAGTAGTTAATTTAAGGTCAGAAAGAAGCAGCAATACAGGCTCATGAAGATAGGGCAGACATCATGAATGTGAAACTCAGCTGGGGTATATGGAGGTAGGAAAATGTTGCATACTTTATTCAAAATAAAATAGAACAGGCACTCGTATGGACTACCGTGGCAGTTTGCAGTCAGGTTTTTTATGGGGAGAAGTTTTCTACGTAATTCTGCTTGCCCCGGGTCTTGGCTGTGATCTTCATGGGAGTGTGGGAAAGAACTAGCTCAGGTGCCCTGAAGGCACCCGTGTGATTTAGTTTCCTCCCGGGAAGTGTCTGGGTCCTTGGAAGTTTCTGCCCCCCACTGAGTGACCTTTGAACTAGGACAGCCTGTGTATCTCTTAGTGCAGGCAACCAGACCTCACCAAGAACACCGAGGTTTCCAAACAGGCTGGGGTCAGGAATTCAGGCTGTAAGGAGTGGTGTGTTTGACGTGAGTCCTGACTGATGGCAGAGTCACGTGACGTTGCAATGCCGTGTCTGTGGCGGTGATTTCTGGTAGATGAGGACCTGCCGTATATATGGGACTTCGAGTTAAATTGGGATTTATCAAACGCCCTCAATTTTCCAGCACCTAATGGAAATACACATGACAGTTCCACTGTTGAGTCTGATTAAGTGAGCTCTGTGTGAAATGGTAAGGAGGGCTTATTGATGAGAACTCCTAGTGGTGATATAAATTGAAACACATGACAGATGCTCTAAATCCAGCTCAGACGTGGTAATCGGAACATGGAACCCGTGTCCCGTTGCAGGAGAATATATGTATTTGTAACCCACAGTCGTGTCTCTGGTTTAGCTAATGCCAGGGCTCCAGCAAATTAAGACAAATTTTGTGGCCCTATAAAAAAGCGGCCGCCTGTTTACTTCACACCCATTAAGGGGGCTACCACGAAACCCCCAAACCAAAGCAAAACAGAAAATAAGGTGTTGGTGAGGATGTGAAGAAATGGGGACCCTTGTGCCCCGTTGGTGGGAATGTAAAGTGGAAGCCACTTGGGAAACAGTATGGAGGTTCCCCGCAAAATTAAAAATAGCATTACCATATGATCCAGCAATCCCACTTATGGGTATTTACCCAAGAGAATTGAAAGCAGAGTCTTGAAGAGATATTTGTACACTCATGTTCATAACAGCATTATTTATAGTAGCCAAGGGGTGGAAGCAACCCAAATGACTGATGAATAGATGAACAAAATGTGGTATACACCTATAGTGGAATATTATTCAGCCTTAAAAAAGAAGGAAATCATGCCGCATGCTACAACCTGGATGAACCTTGAGGACTTATTAGTGAAGTAAGCCAGTCCCCAAAAGATAAATATATATATATGGGTATGATTCCATATATATGTGTGTATATATATATATGAGTCCACTTAGGTGAGGTACCTAGAGTGTAGTCAAGTTGTAAGGCAGAAAGAAAGTAGGATGGTGGTTACCAGGAGCTGGGGTCGGGGTGTTGGGGAATTGCTGTTTAAAAGGTGCAGAGTTTCCGTTTTGCAGATGAAAAACAGGTTCTGGAAATCGATTGCACAGCAGTGTGATATGCTTACCCCTACTGAACTGTACTGTTAGACGTGGTTAAGACGGTGACTTTTCTGTGTGTTTTAGCACAGTTTTTTACAAAAACCAGTGCCTTAATTCACAGCTGCGGGTGGTTTTGAAGGAGTGGCCTTATCAGAGCAAATGCAGTCCCGTTGTGCGCGACTGAACCCGGCTGTAGATGTCTGAGTGTGCAGACATCTGCTCCTAATCTTATTGAAAAGTGAAAGAATCCTACTTTCCCCGAGTCCTGAGAGTGGCCTCTCAGATCCAAGCTCATTTTAGTCTTGACCACGTAGGGGTTCTTGTCCTGAAGCAGAAGTTGAGCCCTCACTGCGGGGTAGGAAGCGTTTCAGAAAGGTCCATCTGATGTCTCACTGCCTGTAGCATTTATAGTACATTGTACTCCGTTTTTATTTGCTTCTACTGGGATGAGAGCCAAGCCAGTAAAAGGCAAACAGCATTAATTCAGTGATGACATATGCCACTGAAAACTGTTTTTCTTTCTTTTTTTTTTTTTTTTTTTTAATTTTTTGGAAAAAGCAGAACGGAGGCACTTTACGATTCTGGTGGATGTGGAAATAAAAGCTGGGAGGAGGGAGGGCTGTGGGGAGGTCATTAAACCCTCCCTCCCTCCCGCAGATGCTCAGAGAGGGTTAGGTATTAGACAGCATTTTGCCGTAAGTTTCCACTGGAAGCCATTTCTGAGACCGGCTCATTCTCTGAGTCCCGGCCCTGCCTGGCCTCACATCTTCTGACCCTCCTAGCAGCCCCTCATCCGCACATCACATCCATGGGGGGAGAGGTGGGTGTAAGTTGATACCTCCTTTCCATTTTTATCCTCTTACACACAGACCAGAAAGATGCAGCCCTGGAAAGAGTATGAAGAAGGTCCAAGTCCACAGAGAGGAATGGCCCACGTTTATAGATGGAGCAACTGTCTGATTCGTTTCTAATTGGTTGAAAAATAAAATCTCTTTGAAAATAAATATGGAATTGGGAAAGCTGCCTGGTCAGAAGCAGCCTCTTCTCTCGAGCTGAATTAGTAATTTCAGAATCCTGGTCAGGAGTTTTATTAAACCATGATTTTTGCTTTTGATGATAAGGCCTTTGTCAAAGTCCCAGGTGTGTGTGTTGTTCTGCTGATTCATTAGGTCAGCGTGCCATCCTGCAGACAGAAATTCGACTGGCCAGAGGGAGCTGGCAGCAGGAGTCAGGAGTGAAGAAAGCAGGTCTGATGTGAGACATTAGGGAGCAGTGAGGACTGTGGCAAACTGATGAGCCATGCCCTGTCTTAGAGAGTGTGCTGCTTGGTTCTAGCTGATGTTTGCCATGTGGGAATTCAGACCTGTGTTGCTAGCCAGTTTTGAACATCTCCAGGAGAAGATTCCCTTTTTGATTTTTTTGTGAACTCTATTGTTTATTAAATCTTGGCAGCTAACTCACAATTTAATTAATAACTCCCAGGGGAGGGGTGCCAAGCCAGACACATCTGTGGGCTGCCAGTTCACACAACCCATGGCAGGCAGGAATCAAAGGGCTAGGCCTGCTGGCAAAACCAAACCAGCTGGACAAATCAGAGATGGAGGCGAGAAGGAGGTGCATTAACCCAGAGGTCCTGCACTTGTCCTGGTGTCAGGATTCGGGCATCACAGAGAGAGGCAAACCTTCCAGGAGCAGGGTGGCCAAGCTCTGCTGGACCTTTCAGGAGGCAGCTGGGATACAAGTGAAGCTCTGAATAAAAGTGAGCTGCTCCTAACAGTTGGGAGCATCTAATTTTATCACAGTCAGCGCCGTTGCTTGGTTCCGTTGAAAGGAAGAACGAACGTTCTCTGGACGCGGGCACTGTGACCAGTCTGGCTTTCTGAGGATGCAGCCCGTGCAGTCACACAGCCCTGTGCTCAGGAGGCCCTGTGTTCGCCTTCATGTTCTGCTGTCGTTTCTTGAAACTCTTTCATAATTTCTGATCAAGACGCCCTGTGATTTCGTTTTGCATCTGGCGCAATCTGCTTTGCACAGATTATCTCATTTCATCCTTCGAAGTCCCCTGAGAGGTGAGCGTTATCATCTGTTTCCCTTTGACAGAGGAGCGACCAGAGGCTCAGAGACAGGCAGTCACTTATCCCAAGTCACACAGCTAGAAAGGCCTAAGCCAGAATTTGTAATCAGGTCTGCCTGACTCTGAAGGGCAGGATGTTGGTTTCTCTGAAAAGCTGATAGTATGTTCTAGTCTCTGGGGGCCTTGGCGTGGGGAAGATTGTCAGGAGACTGAAGCAAAGGAGGAAGAGAGTGTATACCCAGCTCAGGCGGCATGTTAGGTGTCCCTAGTAGCTTCTGGTAGTTCACTATTTGATCCTGCTTTCTCCTTTGAGGGCCTGCTGGGCCACAGATTGAGTCAGGCAGTGGGACAAGCGTCTCTCCTGAAGGGTGGCAAGAAGCGTAGTGCAGTCTTGTCTCAGGGCAGACTTTGAGGTACTGTCTCTTCGCTGGCGGTCTCCTCACAGGCAGCCCCCTGCTGCTGATGCCCGTAGAACCCATCTGAGGTTCTGTGTGGTTGCCACCCATGCCCTCATTTATTCCAGGGGGATTCCGCTTCAGCAGACACCCGATGAGCACTCAGCATCTGCCTGGCGCTGTGCTAGGGTGTTGAAGAGGGGGAGGATGCTGGTGGTGATGGTGATAATTAGTGATGCTGTGGGTGATGGGTGGGGATGGTGATGACCGTCATCACAGTTGATAATGTTAACCAGGTCCTATGGTTGCCAGGCAACATGCAAAGTGTTTTATTGCATTAGCTCATGCAATCCTCGCGCCACCCACGAGGTAGTGAGCAATATTATTATTTCCACTTACAGATGAGGAAACTGAGGCCCAGAGAGGTTAAGTAACTTGCCCAGAGTTGCATAGCTAGTAGGAGACAGAGCTTTATTACTGTTCTATATACAGAGAAGATCAGCCCTGCTTTGGGGGACCTTACAGTAAGTAGTAAAAGGGTACTTGTAGGGCTTCCCTGGTGGCGCAGTGGTTGAGAGTCCCCCTGCCGATGCAGGGGACACGGGTTCGTGCCCCGGTCCGGGAAGATCCCACATGCCACGGAGCGACTGGGGCCGTGAGCCATGGCCGCTGAGCCTGCGCGTCCAGAGCCTGTGCTCTGCAACGGGAGAGGCCACAACAGTGAGAGGCCCGCGTACCGCCAAAAAAAAAAAAAAAAAAAGAGCACTTGTAATTGAGTGTGATGCGTGCCGTAAAAGAAGTTGCACAGTGACAACCACCGTGACGAGAATGAGAGTATTTACTTAGCATTTGGTCAATGCCGGGCACACGTCTAAGCGTTCTACGTGCATCTGAAGTTTTCCCACCACCTCTATGAAGTAGGTTTTTTTATCCCATTTTATAGATGAAGAACTCCAGGCCTAAACTGATTTAAGTTATTGGTTAGAGGTCACGTAGAAGGTAGCAGAGCCAGGATTTGAACCTGTGATCTTTACTCTGCCCTCCAGAGCACAGACCGAGGGTCTGGGGAGGCTTCACAGAGAAGGTGGCACCTGAACCAGGACTGAGGAATGAAGAGGAGCTTCTGAGGGCGGGGTGGGAAAGGTGTTCCTGGCAGTGAGATCAGCAGGGACAAAGGCAGAGAGGTGGGCCCATGGCCCAGCATGGTCACTGGGTGAGTGGGTGTGACCGGAACCCATTGCAGGGGGCGCAGCAGGTGATGATGGGGCGGGAGGAAGGCCCACTCGTGAAGGGTTTTGCTGTCCCTGAGGGCAGTGTGGGATTCCTCAGGAGAGTGAAGGGCACAGATTCCACATGACTGTGTGGCCATGGAATGAAATTCCGGGCTCCTGGTACTGTGAAGACAAAGCAGTACTGTGTATTTTAACATGAACTCAGCTTTCTCATGCCTGCATGGAAATCCACGAGCACTCCTATATTTGCCTGACCTTTATGTAAAAGACCCGGGCAAATCCGGCTGCCGGTCATTAGTCCAGGCCGAGATTAAAGTGCTGTCAGAATCATTTCCTTAGGTCTCTGTCTCACACTGCAAGGTGTTGCCATCCTGAGTTCTCCTCCATAGAAACCGCCACTTCAGGGGCTGTCCAGAGAAGGATTTCTGATGTGTTCATTACTCCATCCCCTCACAAAAACGACAACAAAAAACCTTACACATGGGCTTCCCTGGTGGTGCAGTGGTTGGGAATCCGCCTGCCAATGCAGGGGACGCGGGTTCGTGCCCCTGTCTGGGAAGATCCCACATGCCGCGGAGCGGCTGGGCCCATTGAGCCATGGCCACTGAGCCTGCGCATCCGGAGCCTGTGCTCCACAATGGGAGAGGCCACAACAGTGAGAGGCCCGCATACCGCAAAAAAAAAAAACCAAAAAACCTTACACAGCGCCATGAAATATTAGAAAGAGAAGTAGCTCAGTGGGGAAACCTGAGCGACAATTTTGGCGAAGGGTCCTTTTCAGTGATTGAGGATGAGAAGGACCTGGGGTTTGCATTCGGTCTCCTCCCCGTAGCTGCCTACTGTGTAGCAGCTCAGGCAAGAATCCTTTTCTGTAAGAAGGCAAGGAAAGAAAGAAGACCCTGGGTATGCAGGGGCTTCCCACGGCGGATAGTGAGCTCCTTGGACGTGTGGCCTGTAATGTCATCCCTCCTGCCATATTTTCCATTAACAGGACCACCCGGGCTTGGGGATTCCCCACTGCCAGCCAGATTATTAGCTAGCTGGGCTGCCCCCTGCTGGAGCCCTGCAAAATTGTCCTCATTTGCAACTGTGGTTTTTGCCGCACGTGTGTTTACACATTCTAACCCAGTTAACTCATACCACGTAAGAGCTACATAATCAAAATCCCATAAATGCCTAATTAAAATCCCTGCTTTATCTAAAGATACAAGAACAATGAGGGAAAGTGTGGCTGGCGGCCAGAGCTTTGCAATTAAAGCATTATATCGCGGGACAGACTGCACATCTGATGCTGATCTGCCTCAGCTTACAATACTGCAGTGATTGCCACTGCAAGCCCTGGGGCCTAAAAGCGGTGCCCGTAATTCAGCCTACAGACCCTGGCTGAGGTGGCCTCTAGCACTCCATCTTGGCGGCCCCCCTTGTTCTCCTACCCGCCCCCCCCCCCCCCCCCCCCCCCCCCGCTTCAGTGCACTCTCTCCAGAACACATCTGCCCTTGCCCTTGGCCTGGCTAACTCCCCTTCATCCTTCAGCTCCCACCCGAACGTCAGGAAGCCTCCAGAATTCCTGGGCTAGGACAGCTGTTCCCCTGTACCCGTTGTGCTTCCCCTGGCATCACTTTCATTTTATTCTAATTGCTTGGTCATGTGTCTGCTTCTCCCCCTGTAAATTCCTGCCCCACGGGCACAGGGTTGTTCCTGTCTGATGTTCTGCTGCATCCGCCTCCCATAGCACCGTGCCTGACACACAGTCGGAGCTTGACAGATAGCTGCCTGATGAAAAATTGTGGAGCGAGGGATATCGAGAAATGGGCTGGCACAGCTAGGAAGGCAGTTTATAAACCGCCGGCTGCCCTGCTGTGATTTTTAATCAGAGTGTGCCTCACTGGCCTGCCTCTGTGTCTTTTTACCTGTGAGCTGGGCATAAATCTGGCCCTGCCTGTGCATGAAACAAAGGAGAGCATCAAGGTCCAGTACATTCGAGGAAACCCAGTAAAAACCCTGTAACCCGTTTCTGCTTCACTCCAGGTCTTGCCTCCTTAGCAGTCTCCTCCCAGGGACAGTTATCTCTTTCCTGCTCAGCCCACCTCCTCTCTCTTGGAAACGCAGCCTGATTAGCCCTGCATTTAGTCCATCCAGCAGACGGACGCTTGCGGCTGGCTGCAAGCTGGCCTCGTTTCTGCAGAGCAGGAGGAAACCTTGCTGAGCACGGGTCAGCCTGCAGCCAGCTGGGGATGATTCCGTGGGCTTCTCGCGGTCATAGTGAACCTTCGCTTTCTCGCCGCGTGCCTCTCGTGACCGTCTCTGTGTACCTGGGCTCTTTCTTCCCAGACCCGCACCACATCTGAGCTTCATCCGGGCTACCTGGAGATTTCCAGGTGTTGACTCCACAGTTCAAGAGACTAGGTTCTCACTTGAGGCTGCTGGGGACTTGTGAAGATCCTCGGGGCCTGAGAGAGACAGGAGGAGCTGCTGGGGTAAGAGGCACTGGCTGACCCGAGAGAATCCTGGACCATTTCACAAGCTTCCCCGGTTAACCCCTGCACCGGCTGCCGTTGAGTAGCCAATGTGCACTCGCAGGACAGTGAGGCGTGGCGGCCGGTCCGAGAGCTTTTAGAAGGATGGGGAGAGGGGACGGCTGGGAGATGAGATCAAAGGAAAAGCTTTTGAACCATATTTGAGGAGAAACAGGATCTCTGGGGATCTGGGTGGTGGGATCTCCTCTGGTAGGCAGAGGAGTCTGGGTGCTCCTTCTGGGATGTGCGGTTGCTCAGACTTGGAGTGGCTCGTTGAGATTCTGGGGTGAGAGTACCATTGCCTTAGCTTGAGTCCTGCCCCTCCACTTGGCCAGGAGCCTAGGGGGGCCCACACTTGGACAGTTGTGCCACCAGGACTGTCTTTTGGGGAGAGGTGGTCTCCCACAGCAGAAATGGGTGCAGTTACTAGAGGAAGGGGTAACAGATGCTAAGCAGACAAAGACATACCCATTGTAGTCACAGCCGGTCATCTTAGTAAAACCCATCGCTGCCTCCACCCCTCCTGCCTTGGCAAACCTGCAAGGCTCCCCCGCCTCTTTCCACAGGCAAGTTTTGTGCTACATTCCGACTTGAGCACATTCGTTCAGTGTATCCAAAGGCCGCTCAGGGACGGTAAGGTTCTTGGAGTGAGGCTGGGTCTCTGTCTTCCGTGCAACTCTTCTTAACAACATCTTGAACGCTACCTGCAAATCCATCCCACTGGCGATTACAGGATGCAGCCTGCAGCACAGGTCCCATGTGGCTTGGGACTCGGTGGGAAGCAGCGTGGGCTGCAGGTTGCCCCTCGTCACCAGGTAGCCTTGTTCTCCAGAAACCACCCAAAACTGGAGCAGAAATCCCCATCGCACTCTGGCTCCCCAGCGCCCCCCCTCGACTAGCCTCTGCCCTCTAACTGGCGTGGTTTCTCTTTGCAGCAGAAAAGAACACCTCGGGAATGATAAGCCGCCCTTCTCCAGGGAGGATGGAGTGGATCGTCCCTCTGATTGTGGTGTCAGCCTTGACCTTCGTGTGCCTCATCCTCCTCATTGCTGTACTGGTTTACTGGAGGTGAGTCAGCCAGGCAGCCCTGACACAGAGGGTGTGGGCGTCGGGTTGTGCTGTCAGCATGCTGCCCTGGCGGGGGGTGGCTGGCCCGAGGGGAGGGGAAGCCCACGGCCTCTTCATTCAGAAAGGTAAGGTAGCTGGAGTGTTTCCTGGTGTCGCCACCTGGGAGATCCGCTTTATCTGCAAGAAGCCGGTGGGATAGAGCCACTACTGAGATGAAGGCGCTCATGATGGGTTTCTAGGATTGAGTGCCAAAGAGGCGATTGCTTGGGAATCAGGGAGATCCGGGTTCAAATCCCAGGCCTGCTACTTGCTGGCAACAAATCCCATTTCCACTCTGAGCTTCAGTTCCTAAACCTGCAAACGGAGTTAATAAGTTTCATAGCATTTCCAGTTTCCCTGAGACCGTGCTTCGCTTTGTCGTATCCGCATAATAGCTCCTCTTGACCTGAAAATTTTTTTCATAGCCCTTTGCTGAAAATTCGGTGATAGGAAAACGTTTATCATGTTATGTGGCATTTAATAGACACAGGATAAAGATGGCTGATGGCAAGTCATCCTTATGTTAGCATCATCCTTGAACTGGTTCTCACTGCTTCCCACGGGAAGCCTGCTTGCAGCTCCTATTTAAAAGTTGTGTGTTTTTTCAGCTACACTCTCTCAGCCAGTTTAACTGAGTGAAGCAGGCTTGGCCCACGCGGCTGGCCTGGCTGCCTTCACCTGTCAGACTGATGTAGGAAGCTTCTGCCCTTTAACAAGCTTCATCAGTGATGAATACGTGTCATATTTCCCTCCCTCCCTCCCTTCTTTCCATTCATTTGATGAATTTTGAGCCCCTGTGGTGTGCCAGACACTCTTCTCTCATGGAGCTTACATCTTAGTGGGGGAGACAGGCAATAAATAAAGCAAACGAGGTGGCGGTAAGTGTATAATGGAGAAAACTAAATCTGGAAAGCAGAGGGGGGATGCTGAGGCTTAGCGATGAGCGGTCAGAGTGGTTAAGGAAGGCCTACCTGGCGAGTGGTATTTGTCCAAAGACCTAAAGGAGGAAGGAGTCAAATGGGCTCCACCTGGGGCATGTTCCAGGCAGAGGAAACAGCATGTGCAAAGGCCCTGAGGCAGGAGTGCGCCTCGTATGTTCCAGGAATGGCCAAGAGGTGTGGCTGGAGCAGGTGAGAATGGGAGAGAGTGGTAGGAGAGGGCATCAGGAAGAAACAGGATGGAAGGGAGTTGGGTCAGGGACTGCTTTGTGGGCCATTGTAAACACATTGCCTTTGACCCTAAGAGAAGTACTGTTTGGTAGAGAAGTGTTGTGATCTAACTTCAGGATTACTTGGCTGTGCTGCAAAGACCACTGCAGAGGAGCAAGGGGCAGAAGCAGAGAGACCAGGTAGAAGACTACTGAACTGGTCCCGGAAGGAGTGATGGTGTCTCCCGTGAGGGCAGCAGTGCAGGTTGTAGAACTGATTGGATATAGATACATTCTGAAGGTGGGATCAACAGATTGCCGACAGATTGGCCTGTGTCCCTAGGTCTGTTTTCAGTTGGAAAGAACAAGAGAAGAAGGAAGCGTTCATCCGAGGCTCCCCCAGGCGTCTAACTATAGCTGCGTTAGTGCTACAGACCAGCTAGATGATGGGTTATATTGTGTTTCAGGGTGAGCCTGGAAACACTAGACTCACCTCCATGCCGTCCTTTCTCCAGGACAGTGGTTTGCAAACAAATAGTTGTCTGGAGCCTGTTAGTAACTGGGAGGCTGCCTAACGTGGGTTGAACTGAGCACAGAGAGGGAACGAAAGGTCTGCCTGCCCTCCTCTTGGCTCCTTTTGGTGCCGTGTGGTTTTAGTTGCAGACTCTCCCCACAAAGGAACACAGAGAACCCACAGCTGCCCCTGGCTGGGTAACCCTAGCAACCCCAGTGTGGAAAAGTTCCTGTTCCAAATAGTTCTAGCAAAAACCTCAGGGTTGTTTCTGGTTGGCCCACCTTGGCTCTCTGCCTACCTGAGAACGGATCACTCTGACCAAAGCAGACCGTGGACATTTGGCCAAGCAGACGTGTTGAGGGCAAGCTGCTTACAGGAAGGGGCTGTGTAATGTCATAAAGAGAGCTTTCAAGACCCTTACATTCAAGGTGTTTTTTCCCATTAGAAATTCACACTGTTTATATTTTTGACAAACTCAGTGAGTCTGAATCAAAACTATAGGGCTCTTTTCACTGCAATTGCAACGGGTTCATGAAACCGTTGGAAGTGAAAGCCGAGGACTCTGAATTGTTTCTCCACTAGCGTCCCTTGCACGATGTGGGTGTTTGCTGATGTTCACAGAGTCCTTTTTGAGCACCAGCTGCTGTGCCAAGCTCTCGCCAGGCCCCATCTCCTGGGATCCTTACGACACGTTTGTATGTTCCCATCCCCATATTAAAAGTAAGGGGCAGAAGCTCGGGGTGGGGCGCGTGACTCGTGAAGGGTTCTGCAGGAAGTGGTGGGCCCTGGTTTTGAACACAAGATGTCTTCAATCTAGAATCCATGAACTTTTTGAACCCCTGAGATACGTACCTGGTACTGCACTGAATCCTGTGGAGGCGGAGCGTGATGGACGTTCAGCTCTGAGTCACGTGGACTTGGGGTCCGTGGGCCTGTTGTGCCAGTGCCTCACCGTTAGGCTCGGCTGCTTTCTTTGACCAGGGAAGGGAGAGGGAACCAGCATTTGTTGAAATGCCTGCCGTGGGCGCAGGAGTGTGCATTGTTCTCATCCACTCCTGGTCAGAACCATTTCTGTTGCTGCTGACAGAGAGAGACCTCTTCCAAACTGCCTTAAGCACAGGAAGGAAAGAGCTGGTTGATGCGTGACGTTGGATGTTCCGGAGCATCAGGCCCAGCTCTTTTGGAAAGACAAGGAAAACGGGGCTTGGCATGTTCTGTGAGCCTCTTTCCCTCGCCCTCTGTCTCTGGGATCTGCACTTTCTCTGTCTGTCTGGTCTTTTCTCTTGGGAAGGCCCTCTGACTGTTTCCACATGGTGGCCTCTGGCCCATGTTGGACTTACATCCCCCCATCCCAGTGGAAAGGGAATTGCTCTCCTCCAGTAGTGCCAGTTTAACCCCAAGGTGGCATGTCTTAGGACTGACTCGGGGTATTTGCCCGTCCCCAGAGCCCTCTGGCAGCCAGCGGAGATGAAGACTTGTCAGGCCTGGGTCTTACATTTAACTCTGGAGCCCAGAAATGAGGACGTTGCCCTCGAAACCACATGCATTGAAGGTGGACAAGGGGTGGTTCCCCAAAGGACCGTCAAGACCCAGAGAGGCGACTGGATGCAGGTGCTAGGCAGACAGAAGAGGGCAGTGCCCCTCCAAAAGCTGAGAAGTCGGAATCAAGGAGGGGAGGGATTTGCACTAAGAAAAGAGAATTCAGACTTGGATAGCAGGGCAAATGCGCGTGTAAATAGCCGGAAAGAAACAAGGCAGGTGTGTGAGCTCAGCGCGGCCAGCCTGGGGTTCTCACTAGGACTCTGGTGTCACACGTGTGTGTGTCATGCCCTGGAAAAATGAGGGGTGCTTTCAATCCTGTCTCAAGTGCAGGATTATTAAAGAGTGCATGCAGGAGTTTAGAAGGTTCAGCTCAGGGTTCTGCTATGGAATAATAAAGCTATTTTCCTTTTCTGTGGGCATTGGAGCCCCTTGCAGCTCCCATTCGGCAAGCGGTTGTGGAGTTCCTGCCGCACGCTGTGCTGGGCCTGGTGATTTAGGGTTCATGGCCCTTCCCTCAAGGCCCTCACGGTCCCCTGGGCGACGCAGTCAGGGAAACAAAGACTACGGCGAGTGTACGGACAGCAGTGAGCCCAAGTTGCTGTGACAGCACGCAGGCAGGACTTGCAGCAGGCCGGGGGGCGGAGTGGAGTCAGACAAGGCTCCCTGGGGGAGCTGAGGCATGAGCTGGGCCTTGAAGCACAGCGGTCCCCAGCCAGTGAAGGAGGTGTGGCGCTGGAGAGAGAGAACCCGGCCTCTCGTAAGCAGGCACCTGTGGTTCAGTGTTGCTGGAACAAAGCATGAGGACAGGAGGGGCCCGATCACGAAGGCCCCGATGCCACTGTCATATCCTGAGAGTGATGGAAACGTATGAAGGGCCAAAGCTGCGAGAGGGCAAGACGAAAAGCGGCAAACACTGGGAAGTGAAGTACGAACACGGGCCAGAGTCAGACAGCCTGGATTTGGGGCCAGGCATTACCGGTCCCTCACCGTGTGGGTCGCCTTAGAGCATATATTTCTAACGGGAATGTGATCATCCCCAAAGTGGTGAAAATGGGTTTGGGGAAGGCGAAAAAACTTTTTGTATATCAAGCACAGATATACACACACACACACACACACACACACACACACACGTATCTAGTACATACACAGATATGCAGTTTGTCATTGATATTAAAATTTCATTGGGAGGGTGTGATTAGGGGAAAAAAGTCTATAAAGGCCCCTTAGGGGAGGTGCCTATGAAAAAAAGGGCGAGAAACACTACCTTAGACAAGACTCCTCCATCACCTTCAGCGTCCTCCTCTGCAAAATAGAGTTAAGAAATGTGCCAGTGAGTTCATGTGAGGATTAGGTCTGAGCACCAGGAAATGTTCATTCCAGTGCCCGGCAGATGGTGAACATCAGATCCCTGACTGTAGAGAAAAATACAAATTCAGTTCTGGGTCCTGCTGTGCCTAAAGAGAAGTCATTGTTCTCGAATAAAGAAACTCAGGTTTACAGATCTAAACAGATGCTGTCCCGGACACGCAATCATATCGTAGGACTGCACACAATTCCCAATTATATGTTCACTGCTTAACACATGGCTTGAAAATAACTTTCGGAATTTCCTTCTAGAATTCCTTCTTTTGCGTGATCTCAGTTGTGCAAAGTACTTATCCTAGAAATAGCTGAAAGTTGCCTGTTGGGAGCTAAGGATAGTAGACATGTAGGTGAACCTACCGAGCAGAACCACTTTGGGCCAAAAAAGGGGAGTGCGGGGCTTCCCTGGTGGCGCAGTGGTTGAGAGTCTGCCTGCCGATGCAGGGGACGCGGGTTCGTGCCCCGGTCCAGGGAGATCCCATATGCCGCGGAGCCTGTGCGTCCGGAGCCTGTGCTCCGCAACGGGAGAGGCCACAACAGTGAGAGGCCTGCGTATCGCGCAAAAAAAAAAAAAAAAAAGGGAAGGGCGACCATAAAGCTAATGATTGGTTTGGGTGATACTCTTAATGGGCTTGGAGACAATCCCAGAGGAGCTCACCCTAAGTAACTAAAGATGTGACCCCACCCACGGCCCTGTCCCTTCCGAAACAACACTGAGGCAGGGTGGTCAGCCTGGGCAGCGCTGGCATCAGCTGCTAGAGCTGCTGCAGGAGATACCCCCACCCCACCCCAGCCCGCCACCCAGTGGCGTAACCACACGAAGCTGAGTCCTCACCGTGTGAAGTCTGAGGGGGTTTGGGCAGCCCTTTCCCACCTGGGGTGGAGAAAAAATTGATAGAAAAATCGACGGGGCACCTAGCTTTCAACTGCACGGCCCGGGAGTGTAATCCTCCACTCCTGTTTGCCCCCCATTGGCCACAGATGGCCCCTCAGCCCCAAGGACACACGATAAGTTGGGGAGCGCACTGATATTCGTGGAGCACAGCCAGAAGTATCCTTAAATATTCAGGCCCTTTGGCATCATTGGGTTAAGAGTATGTTTCCTGAAAGGGACCTCTTTGGAGGCCAATTGTTAGTCTCATTACATCACATTTGGCCAAAACTAAAAAATATAGGTAGAGACCTCGTATATTTCTGGTCAACTGGAAGATATACAGAAGTCCTTTAGGGAGCTATTTGAGCAGCATTTTTACAGGCAGCAACATGAGTTTGTGGGAGAAGTTTAGTTTGAAATACGGTTGGCTGAGATGTTACAGGTAAGGTCTCTCTCCGAGTCTCCTCGCAAATGTCTGCCTTGAAGAGATGTAGTAAAATCTGTAACAATGCAGAAGGTGCTGTAAAGCTAGGAAGAAACATGCAGAGCGTTTTGGCACCAGGGTCAGGGCGGTGGGACAGCTAATAAAGATAAAATCAAGGAAAAATCAATGAGCACTTACCACTTGCCTCCTTTTATAAATGGTGCCCCGTGTGTGCCTTTTAAATAGTGTAACCCATACCAACATGCGACGGTGCAGAGCTGTAATCGTTTCAGTTGAAATGAGGGAGAAGAAATCAATTCAGTACTTTTTGAAGTGTGCCATTTTGGCCCTGTTCCCGAAGATGGTAACAAAACGCACCTTTTGAATGACTACAGTCAGAAAGGCCGTTCCAAGAGCTCCAGCCTCCCGTCTCACCAAGACAAGCTGTTATATGGCATTAATGTGCTGACGTTCTCGAAAAAGACTTGGAGCAGCACAGCTGCTGCCACTCAGAAGAGGAAATTTTGGAGAAGGTTTCTTTGCAATTTTCATAATTTGAGGTTGATGCTGGGAAAAGAGCTCTATACAGGGTGTCCAGTCCGTATGCTGGGGCATGCAACTTGTTCATTTATTAACTTGTTCCACAGAATACCTTAGCAACTGTGAGCGAGACATGAGCGTCCACTTCGAATTGTCAGTATTCTGAAGATATTTTTAATTCTTTTTTTTCCTGTACTCTTGAGGAAAATTGCTTTGAAGGTACCTCTTCTCTCTCTGATGAGCAAAGAAAGTCTTACCCTGACATGGCTTCATATATCATAAGGCCTGAACAGCCAAGAATCTCTTCTTGAGTATTCACCATAATACACATGTGCTAAGCGGATTGACATTCGAATCCTTGGAATTATTACATCCATTTTGCAGATCAGAAAACTGAGGCTTGGTAAAATCATAAGTCACAGTGTTAATCTTTGGTGGATCCTGGATTTGAACCTAGCCACTCTGACTTCATTGCCCACTGTGTTAATCATTACATTGTTTTGCCTAGACGGGGAATAGCTTGTCTGGAGGCATTTACTTCCTTCCACAGCCTGTTTTTGTAGCACATGTTTGTGTGTTGAAAAGATCCTATGTTTTGGATTTGCCAAAAACACAAAGGAGAAAACTTGAGGACCAACTATATGTATTTTCAAGTGTTTTAGAAGCCAAATAGATTTTGATGTTGAATAATATCACCTGTCTGTTCTGTTCTTAGTTCCAGCTAATCAGTGCTATCGTACCTTGATGACAAATTGAGCATCTTATTGACCGTAATTCTAGCTTGGGAAAGAACTTTCCAGAAGTATAAAACAGCTTTTCTTCTCACACTCAGATAGGGCTGAGCTAACTACACAGACTCTGGAACAGAAAATGGAAACTCAAAGTGGGAATTGTAACATCTAACCCAGGTTTGTTGCAGTTTGGTATTAGAAGGATTTCACTTTCTGATCTGAGAAATTCACATCCCTCTTCAGCCCATGACTGAGCCGTCTGCATATTCCGTGGTAAATCAGTCAACACCAATTTAGCTTCATAGGCAGATAGAAGAAGGTCTCTCTTTTACTCTCATCTTTAGATGTTCAGAAATTTTGCCCTCTGTTGGTGTCTCCTCATTAAGAATGCTGTTCATGAAATCAAGTGCATTGTGTTGACACTGCAATTTTTCTCTTCCCTGGATGTTCGGGGGAGACAGCGTAGTAAATAGGAAGGGACACAAACCACAAATGTGTGTGGGTTTTGAGTTGGCATAACCGAGCCTCTGGTACACAAACAGATGCGTGTCAGGTCAAGTGTGGGCAGGCGCTAACACCCTTCTTGATGGAGGAATGGCAGACCACGTGTGCCCAGCGGAGCTCGCATCCCTCCTGGATTCCACAGTAGCAGCCGTGACACTCAGAGCTGCTGTGAGCCGGGCACACGCTCTGCGCCCATCTGCTCTAGCAGCGGGCGCTTCCGTGCGTGCTCTCTGATGACTGGATTTGGTTTAGATGTTTGCCCTCCCCCCCTCCGCCCCAGGAAAGTCACAAAGGAGATGGTGTAATAGCAGTGATACCTCCCATGCGCGTGACTGTGGACAGATAGCAAGGGGGAAACATTGTCAGTCACGACAGTCAATGATGGTGAATTAACATGAAGCAAACATGACATGACTTAATCCTCACAGCAGCCATGGGTGGTGGCCAAGGTGGCGGGGACTGCATCACCTTCTTCCAAGGGAGAAGACAGTGTCCGGAAGCGGGGACTTGCCCAGGATCACAGGCTAGTATGTTTGGGAAGTACAGTTGACCTCTGAACAAGGCATCTTTGAACTTCAGGGGTTGACTTATACTCGGATTTTTTTTCAGCAGTCAGCACTACAGTACTATACGACCTGTGTTTGGTGGAATCCATGGCCTCACAGATGTGGAGGAAATGTGAATATGAGGGCCAACTACATTATATGCAGATTTTCGACTGTGCAAAGGTCGACACCCTAACCCCCATGTTGTTCAAGAGTCAGCTGTATTCACACCTAGGGCTTTGTTTTGTTTTGTTGACCTAAGACCCTTCACAGCTGGCTCGTGTATTCCTTCCTTCATGTGTTCATTCAAAGACATTTCTCAAGCATCTAGTTTGTGTTGGGCACTGGAGATGCTGCGAGGAGACGGAATTCCTGTCTCAAGGAGCATGTAGGTTAATGGAGGAGATGAGCAGGTAAACAAAGGTTATCCCAGATAGAGGTCAAAAACTGGCGGCCTCCAGGTCTGTTTTATGTAGCTGACTTCTTGTTTTTTGGGGTTTTTTTAAACATTCCCTCCCTCCCTCCCTCCCTCCCTCCCTTCCTTCCTTCTTTCCTTCCTTCCTTCCTTCCTTCCTTTTTTGGCTGTGCCATGCAGCACACAGGATCTTAGTTCCCCTACCAGGGATCGAACCCGTGCCCCCTGTAGTGGAAGCGTGGAATCTTAACCGCTGGACTGCCAGGGAAGTCCTGACATCTTGTTTTTTAAAATCTGAATTATTTTGAAAATAGGAAGATTTTGCTTAAAACCCCAGCTGTCTGGGTTCTCGTGATCAACAGGGAGATCGACATCACTGTTCTCACATCCCCTCATGGCACTAGTAGGCTGCACAGAGCCAACTGGTCCCCTGCTCGCCAGTCTGCCCGTCTCTGCCCTTCACTTAAATGTGCATTCTTCTATCCAAAATAAAGTCCACTTTTGTGGGCAGGCTCAGATTCTTTCTGAGGGGATTTGGGGCACATACACAGGCATTGGGTCAGACCAAGCTGCTTTTCTGTATCTCTTGTGAGGGAGGGCATGAGAATCAAAAGATGGGTTTACATGCAATTCAAGTCTAGAAAAAGCCAAGCTTCCCAGTCGTACTTCTTGGTGGCTTTGTGTGATCACCTTTATCTTTTCTGTAAACAGACCACTCACGGGGCCGCCTGTATTCTGGGCATGATTCTTTCTTTTATAAACTGGTAAACTGCCCATGTCACTCATCTCTCTGGGGAACCTGTACCTGTAGGTATAGTTCAAGAAGGTTTTTTTTTTTTTTAATCATTAGGAATAACTGTTACAATCCAGCTCGGCAAAGCCTGACAACGTGTGGAGCCAGTGGGGAGAAGAATGCACATTTCATGATGCCGAAACGTGCTTGCCTCGGAGGGTTGAGTTTCTGATGACATGGTGGTGTCTTGCTCTGAGATGCTAAAAGCATGGGGGTAGGGAGCCTCTAGAGACCGCAGCTGTTCCTGAAGATGGACAGCTATTTTTTTCTTTCTCTGGGCAGCTCTGTGCAGGGAGATCTGGGTCACGTGGGCGATCCTAGGCAACTTTTGCTCAATAACTGTTTCCCAAATGGCTACTCAGGGGCCTTTCAGAATTCAGAGAACCGTCCGTTGTTATAGTAACCGGCCCCCTGCTGTCTAGTTGGCCCTGAGATGCCAGTTGAAGCTCTTAGAACCAGGGAACGTGTAGTCACTTAGACAAAAGCAGGGAGAGATTCACCACTAAAGGTTGCCATTTAAACACTATGATACTTAAAAGACAGGATGCACTCTGTTGAGAAGTGAATGGATACATTTTTCAGCCAAGCTGGCTTTTCAGGAAAAGGGAAACTCCTTATAATATTCAGTCTCTGCTACATAACCAACCCCTTTCTTTGGATTTCTCTGAATTAAGTGTCCTCTCTCCCAGGGCTGATCGGGTCTGTCCTGTCGGGTTGCTCAGGTAGCCCCCTCGATTATTCAGGATGTTAGTTTTATGGCATTTGCTTCTCAGCGGAGTGTTGTCAGTTTACAGGGTGGTAGTTTGAAGCGCCTGTGATTGTGTGTGAGGAGAAACTGCGGAGATAGCCGGCTCCGCTCCAAAATTCCCGAGTGAGTCTGGCAGAATTCAGAGTAGGGCTAAGGGTTGAGAGGAAGTCTAAATATTTTAGGAAGCTGCAAATTTCAAGTTCTTATGAAAATTTGCAAAAACACTCCACACACTCGTGATTTCCTCGGATTAATGTTGGTAGCCGCGCTGAGTATGTGCGTGGTTTTGAGGACAGTTGTTGTAGTTGCAGAATGTACTCAATAGAGGGAGACAAGAAGTTCTGAATTACAGCACCCTCCCCTTCCCTTCCTCACCCCGACACTTTTTAATCATTTTCCCAAGTTTTGATTCCTCCCTAATTTGGTTTCTGCGCCAAGCACTTTTACCCAACTTGGAGCCTAATAATTAACAAACTAAATGAAAGCTTGTATTAAGGGAGAAGAAAAACCTAATAGTTGAGAATTAGAGGATGTCTCTTCCTAGAAGTAGAAAACCACCAAGTAAATCAGAAGTTAACAAATGTTCTTTGAAATCACATAACTTGAATTCAGAGTTCTGCATGGGATTCATGAGAACTTCTAAAAAAGAGAACCTTCCTATATCGGAGTTAATCTTTACTGTTCTATCAATGGAGTTTGGAAAGAATAGGAATCCTTTCAGTGTGAAATGCTATAGCCCAGGTGGTTTGGGGATTAAATATAATTAAATGAACATTTTCCAGTATGACAGAAGTGCATCTTTCAAATGCTAGAGCTAAGTCTCCAATTCTCAGGTCATTTAAGTTTTAAGGGGAAACGAAATATCGGACTTTATATTTGGTAATAACTTGCCAACTGCTACCTCCACCTTATCTGAGGAGCCCTCGTACTGTTCCACCATCTGTATTGTGAATCAGGAAAGTGTTTGTCCAGAGATGAGAGGAACGCATGGGGAAAAGGCAAAACCCCGGATTGGTCTAACAGCACCGAATTCAGAGAAATCTGTGGCAGAAGGGAGGTTCAAACGGTACCAAATAGATTCCTCCCAAGTTCTATTTATTCCAATGGTATTTTAAGCCATCCTGTTTGCAGGGGAGCTTGTCAAAAGTGGAAGGACCAGAGGTCATTATTGGGTTGGTGATATCTTTTTTTAATTTTGTTTAACATCTTTATTGGAGTATAATTGCTTTACAATGGTGTGTTAGTTTCTGCTTGATAACAAAGTGAATTAGCTATACATATACATATATCCCCATATCTCCTCCCTCTTCTGTCTGCCTCGCACCCTCCATATCCCAACCCTCTAGGTGGTCACAGAGCACCGAGCTGATCTTCCTCTGCTATGTGGCTGCTTCCCACTAGCTATCTGTTTTACATTTAGTAGTGTATATATGTCCACTCTCTCACTTCATCCCAGCTTCCCCTTCCCCCTCCCCATGTCCTACAGTCCATTCTCTACATCTGCGTCTTTATTCCTGTCCTGCCCCTAGGTTCTTCAGACCTTTTTTTTTTTTAGATTCCATATACATGTGTTAGCATACAGTATTTGTTTTTCTATTTCTGACTTACTTCACTCTGTATGACAGACTCTAGGTCCAGCCACCTCACTACAAATAACTCAATTTCGTTTCTTTTTATGGCTGAGTAATATTCCATTGTATATATGTGCCACATCTTCTTTATCCATTCATCTGTTGATGGACACTTAGGTTGCTTCCATGTCCTGGCTATTGTAAATAGAGCTTCAGTGAACATTGTGGTACACGACTCTTTTTGAATTATGTTTTCTCAGGGTATATGCCCAGTAGAGGGATTGCTGGGTCATATGGTAGTTCTATTTTTAATTTTTTAAGGAACCTCCATACTGTTCTCCATGGTGGCTGTATCAGTTTACATTCCCACCAACAGCTCAACATGTTCCCTTTTCTCCACCCTCTCCAGCATTTATTGTTTCTAGATTTTTTGATGATGGCCATTCTGACTGGTGTGAGGAGATACCTCATTGTAGTTTTGATGTGCACTTCTCTGATGATTAGTGATGTTGAGCATCCTTTCATGTGTTTCTTGGAAATCTGTATATCTTCTTTGGAGAAATGTCTATGTAGGTCTTCTGTCCATTTTTGGATTGGGTTGTTTGTTTTTGATATTGAGCTGCATGAGCTGCTTGTAAATTTTAGAGATTAATCCATTGTCAGTTGCTTAATTTGCAAATATTTTCTCCCATTCTGAGGGTTGTCTTTTCGTCTTGTTTATGGTTTCCTTTGCTCTGCAAAAGCTTTTCAGTTTCATTAGGTCCCATTCATTTATTTTTGTTTTTATTTCCATTACTCTAGGACGTAGGTCATAAAGGATCTTGCTGTGATTTATGTCATAGAGTGTCCTGCCTATGTTTTCCTCTAAGAGTTTTATAGTGTCTGGCCTTACATTTAGGTCTTTAATCCATTTTGAGTTTATTTTTGTGGACGGTGTTAGGGAGTGTTCTAATTTCATTCTTTTACATGTAGCTGTCCAGTTTTCCCAGCACCACTTATTGCAGAGACTGTCTTTCCTCCATTGTATACTCTTCTCTCCTTTATCAAAAATAAGGTGACCATATGTGCCTGGGTTTATCTCTGGGCTTTCTGTCCTGTTCCATTGATCGATATTTCTGTTTTTGTGCCAGTACCATACTGTCTTGATTACTGTAGCTTTGTAATATAGTCTGAAGTCCGGGAGCCTGATTCCTCCAGCTCCACTTTTCTTTCTCGAGATTGATTTGGCTCTCCCTAGTCTTTTGTGTTTCCATACAAATTGTGCAATTTTTTGTTCTAGTTCTGTGAAAAATGCCATTGGTAGTTTGATAGGGACTGCATTGAATCTGTAGATTGCTTTGGGTAGTATACTCATTTTCACATTATTGATTCTTCCAATCCAAGAACATGGTATATCTCTCCATCTGTTTGTATCATCTTTAATGTCTTTCATCAGTGTCTTACAGTTTTCTGCATACAGGTCTTTTGTCTCCTTAGGTAGGTTTATTCCTAGGTATTTTTTTCTTTTCGTTGCAATGGTAAATGGGAGTGTTTCCTTAATTTCTCTTTCAGATTTTTCATCATTAGTGTATAGGAATGCAAGAGGTTTCTGTGCATTAATTTTGTATCCTGCTACTATACCAAATACATTGATTAACACTAGTAGTTTTCTGGTAGCATCTTTAGGATTCTCTATGTATAGTATCATGTCATCTGCAAACAGTGACAGCTTTACTTCTTCTTTTCTGATTTGGAAACATTTTATTTCTTTTTCTTCTCTGATTGCTGTGGCTAAAACTTCCAAAACTATGTTGAATAATAGTGGTGAGAGTGGACAACCTTGTCTTCTCCCTGATCTTAGAGGAAATGCTTTCACTTTTTCACCATTGAGAATGATGTTCGCTGTGGGTTTGTCATATATGGCCTTCATTGTGTTGAGGTAAGTTCCCTCTATGCCTCCTTTCTGGAGGGGTTTTATCATAAATGGGTGTTGAATTTTGTCAAAAGCTTTTTCTGCATCTATTGAGATGATCATATGGTTTTTCTCCTTCAGTTTGTTAATATGGTGTATCACATTGATTGATTTGCATATATTGAAGGATCCTTGCATTCCTGGGATAAACCCCACTTGATCATGGTGTATGATCCTTTTAATGTGCTGTTGGATTCTGTTTGCTAGTATTTTGTTGAAGATTTTTTCATCTATGTTCATCAGTGATATTGGCCTGTGGTTTTCTTTCCTTGTGACATCTTTGTCTGGTTTTGGTATCAGGGTGACGGTGGCCTCGTAGAATGAGTTTGGGAGTGTTCCTCCCTCTGCTATACTTTGGAAGAGTTTGAGAAGGATAGGTGTTAGCTCTTCTCTAAATGTTTGATAAAATTCACCTGTGAAGCCGTCTGGTCCTGGGCTTTTGTTTGTTCGAAGATTTTTAATCACAGTTTCAATTTCAGTGCTTGTGATTGGTCTGTTTATACTTTCTCTTTCTTCCTGGTTCAGTCTCAGAAGGTTGTGATTTTCTAAGAATTTGTCCATTTCTTCCAGGTTGTCCATTTTGTTGGCATATAGTTGCTTGTAGTAATCTCTCATGATCCTTTGTATTTTTGCAGTGTCAATTGTTACTTCTCTTTTTTCATTTCTAATTCTATTGATTTGAGTCTCCTCCCTTTTTTTCTTGATGAGTCTGGCTAATGGTTTATCAATTTTGTTTATCTTCTCAAAGAAGCAGCTTGTAGTTTTATTGATCTTTGCTATCGTTTCCTTCATTTTTTTCATTTATTTCTGATTTGATCTTTATGATTTCTTTCCTTCTGCTAACTTTGGGGGTTTTTTGTTCTTCTTTCTAGAATTGCTTTAGGTGTAAGTTTAGCTTGTTTACTTGAGAGGTTTCTTGTTTCTTGAGGTAGGATTATATTGCTATAAACTTCCCTCTTCGAACTGCTTTTCCTGCATCCCATAGGTTTTGGGTCATCGTGTTTTCATTGTCATTTGTTTCTAGGTATTTTTTGATTTCCTGTTTGATTTCCTCAGTGATCTCTTGGTTATTTAGTAGTGTATTGTTTAGCCTCCATGTGTTTGTATTTTTCACAGATTTTTTTTCCTGTAATTGATATCTAGTGTCATAGCGTTGTGGTTGGAAAAGATACTTGATACAATTTCAATTTTCTTAAATTTACTGAGGCTTGATTTGTGACCCAAAATATGATCTATCCTGGAGAATGTTCCATGAGCACTTGAGAAGAAAGTGTATTCTGCTGTTTTTGGATGGAATGTCCTATAAATACCAATTAGGTCCATTTTGTTTAATGTATCATTGAAAGCTTGTGTTTCCTTATTTATTTTCATTTTGGATGATCTGTCCATTGGTGAAAGTGGGGTGCTAAAGTCCCCTACTATTATTGTGTTACTGTTGATTTCCCTTTTTATGGCCTTTAGCATTTGCCTTATGTATTGAGGTGCTCCAGTGTTGGGTGCATAAATATTTACAATTGCTATATCTTCTTCTTGGATTGATCCCTTGATCATTATGTAGTGTCCTCTTTGTCTCTTGTAATAGTCTTTATTTTAAAGTCTTATTTTGTCTGATATGAGAATTGGTACTCCAACTTTCCTTTGATTTCCATTTGCGTGGAATGTCTTTTTCCATCCCCCCACTTTCAGTCTGTATGTGTCCCTAGGTCTGAAGTGGGTCTCTTATAGACAGCATATATACGGGTCTTGTTTTGTATCCATTCAGCCAGTCTGTGTCTTTTGGTTGGAACATTTAATCCATTTACATTTAAGGTAGTTATCGATATGTATGTTCCTATTACCATTTTCTTAATTGTTTGGGGTTTGTTATTGTAGGTCTTTTCCTTCTCTTGTGTTTCCTGCCTAGAGAGGTTCCTTTAGCATTTGTTATAAAGCTGGTTAGGTGGTGCTGAATTCTCTTAGCTTTTGCTTGTCGGTAAAGGTTTTAATTTCTCCGTCAAATCTGAATGAGATCCTTGCTGGGTAGAGTAATCTTGGTTGTAGGTTTTTCCCTTTCATCACTTTAAATATGTCCTGCCACTCCCTTCTGGCTTGCTGAGTTTCTGCTGAAAGATCAGCTGTTAACCTTATGGGGATTCCCTTGTGTGTTATTTGTTGTTGTTCCCTTGCTGCTTTTAATATTTTTGTTTGTATTTAATTTTTGATAGTTTGATTAATATGTGTCTTGGCACGTTTCTCCTTGGATTTATACTGTATGGGACTCTCTGTGCCTCATGGACTTTGGTGGCTCTTTCCTTTCCCATGTTAGGGAAGTTTTCAACTATAATCTCTTCAAATGTTTTCTCAGTCCCTTTCTGTTTCTCTTCTTCTTCTGGGACCCCTATAATTTGAATGTTGATGAGTTTTATGTTGTCCCAGAGGTCTCTGAGACTGTCCTTAATTCTTTTCATTCTTTTTTCCTTATTTTGCTCTGCAGTAGTTATTTGCACTATTTTATCTTGCAGGTCACTTATCCATTCTTCTGCCTCAGTTATTCTTCTGTTGGTCCCTTCCAGAGAATTTTTAATTTCATTTATTGTGTTGTTCATCATTGTTTGTTTGCTCTCTAGTTCTTCTACGTCCTTGTTAAACATTTGTTGTATTTTCTCCATTCTATTTCCAAGATTTTGGATCACCTTTACTATCATTACTCTGAATTCTTTTTCAGGTAGACTGCCTAGTTCCTCTTCATTTGTTTGGTCTGGTGGGTTTTTACCTTGTTCCTTCATCTGCTGTGTGTTTCTGTGTCTTCTCATTTTGCTTATCTTACTGTGTTTGGGGTCTCCTTTTCACAGGATGCAGATTCGTAGTTCCCGTTGTTTTTGGTGTCTGCTCCCAGTGGCTACGGTTGGTTCAGTGGGTTGTGTAGGCCTCCTGGTGGAGGGGACTGGTGCCTGTGTTCTGGTGGATGAGGCTGGATCTTGTCTTTGTGGTGGGCAGGACCACATCCTGTGGTGTGTTTTGGGGTATTTGTGACCTTATTATGATTTTAGGCAGCCTTTCTGCTAATGGGTGGGGTTGTATTCCTGTCTTGCTAGTTGTTTTGCGTAGGGTATCCAGCACTGTAGCTTGCTGGTCGTTGAGTGGAGCTGGGTCTCAGCGTTGAGATGGAGATCTCTGGAAGAGCTTTTGCCGTTTGATATTATGTGGATCCAGGATGTCTCAGGTGGACCAGTGTCCTGAACTCAGCTCTTCCACCTCAGAGGCACAGGCCTGACACCCAGCCGGAGCACCAAGACTCTGTCAGCCACATGGCTTAGAAGAAAAGGGAGAAAAAAAGAAACAAAGAAAGAAAGAGAAAAATAAAGTTATTAAAATGAAACATAAAAAATTATTAAAAATAAAGAAAAAATTAAAAAGTAATAAAAAAGAAAGAAAGAAGAGAGCAACCAAACAAAAAACAAATTCACCAGTGATAACAAGTGCTAAAAAACTACACTTAAAAAAAAAATTAAAAAAAGGACAGAGAGAACCTAGGACAAATGGTAAAAGCAAAACTATACAGAGAAAATCACACTCCACCTCCTTAATTTGGGATGATTCGTTGTCTATTCATGGATTCCACAGATGCAGGGTACAGCAAGTTGATTGTGGAGCTTTAATCCGCTGCTCCTGAGGCTGCTGGGAGAGATTTCCCTTTCTCTTTGTTCGCACAGCTCCCGGGGCTCAGCGTTGGATTTGGCCCCGCCTCTGCGTGTGGGTCGCCCGAGGGCGTCTGTTCTTCGCTCAGACAGGACGGGGTTAAAGGAGCCGCTGATTCGGGGGTTCTGGCTCACTCAGTCTGCGGGGAGGGAGGGGTACGGATGTGGGACGAGCCTGCGGCGGCAGAGGCCGGCGTGACATTGCACCAGCCTGTGGCGCGCCGTGCGTTCTCCCGGGGAAGTTGTCCCTGAATCACGGAAACCTGGCAGTGGCGGGCTGCACGGGCTCCCGGGAGGGGAGGTGTGGATAGTGACCTGTGCTCGCACACAGGCTTCTTGGTGGCGGCAGCAGCAGCCTTAGCATCTCATGCCTGTCTCTGGGGTCCGTGCTGATAGCCGCGGCTCGCGCCCGTCTCTGGAGCTCGTTTAGGCGGTGCTCTGAATCCCCTCTCCTCGCGCACCCCGAAACAACGGTCTCTTGCCTCTTCGGCAGCTCCAGACTTTTTCCCGGACTCCCTCCCGGCTAGTTGTGGTGCACTAGCCCCCTTCAGGCTGTGTTCACGCAGCCAAGGTTGGTGATATCTTTACCTTCCATTAACACCAGGGGTGATAGAGGTTTCTAATACCTAAAGACAGCTTTTTAAGAGCACAGTTCCCATTTCCCTTATCTCAGCATAAAAGACCTTAACTAGCCCAGATATCATTGTGTGTAACCTTCCCCTATGGAACATGCCCCCAGTGTGGCCTAATGGTGGGGTTTGTCTGTGATAGGTGGGAGGGGGGAATCGGTGGAACTCTTGGTGGCCATTTGAAAGTATTGTCTGCTACACCTGTTCTCTTTTGTTTTTTGTCCATTTAGAGGGTGTAACAAAATAAAGTCCAAGGGCTTTCCCAGACGTTTCCATGAAGTGCCTTCTTCTGGGGAGAGAGGAGAGAAGGGGAGCAGGTGAGGGGCAGTCAAGCTTAAGGTGGGGGAGGGGGTCTCTTTGGCCGCGACTGGTTTGCCGGATTTTTGTTCTGTTGCCATGGGGATTAAAGCCCGCTAGACAGCACGGTGCTGAAACTCACCTGTTCTACCCCAGCTCCCAAAAGTATGACTTGCAAATGCCAGTGCAGCTTGCAGGTAGCTGGTAGCAACTAAATTTATGTCCTATGCGTGCTTGCTTTGCTTGATTTTGCCACTTGGGGGGATGTTTTCTGTTTCTAGGATGGGGGTGCGTTCTGTGTTTATGTGTCTGTATGTCTGTTGCATCCATTTTCTTTCTGAAATTTCAGATGTTTGCATGTTTGAGAGTTTTAAAACAAAACAGTTTATGCATGCGTTTAGCCTTATAAGTGAAAAATGCCTTGTAGAAACGTAAATTTGTAGAAGAGTTAAAGAAGACGACTAGGAAGGGAAGAACAAGTAAATGGGGTTACATCGTGTGTTTTTCCATAAGAAGGCTAAAATTTAAAAAAATAAATAAAAGTTCTAGATAGCTTGAATACTTGAAAAAATTATTGTCCTGGCAAGATTTATAATAAACCTTTAGAATTCGGGATTGTGTAATTTTAATCACCACACATGAGCCCTTGATAATACTTTTGTAAGGCTTATCTAGGCAAACTGCTTAATATGGTAATTAATACTTTAATATTAAATGGCCAATTAGGATAATTCACTAGTTAATATTTTGTTGTGAGTAGTCCTCTATTACTTTCAATGAACCAATTTATTGAATTTACATTAGAATTTTTACATGGAATTATTTGTCTCCATTGGTTGTGGGTAAATCAGATTATTAGATGAAATTGTAGATATCCACCCACTATAATCAGGGATACCTATGAGACGTATACCTATCCTAAGATGGTATAGTATAAGAATTATGGGAGATTAATGAGAAATTCTATGATCCATCTTCTTTTAAGGTCAACGGTGCAATTTTGGCCTTTTAGAGAAAGGCAGTAACTGCTGACTCTGGTAATGTAATTATTCTTTCTATGATCTCTTTTTACTTATTGAAGTCTTCAATTTTGAATCACATTTTCAACACTCCAAGGGTAAAAACTGAAAGAGAAACCCCTCTGTACAAGCTTTCGATTCAAAGATCTAATCTTAAGAGGGAGACCTTGAACATCAATTAAATGCCTACCTTTTATGCCCAGTTCATTATAAATATAATGTGGTTTTGACTGTAACACTTTTAAAAGCCAGCATTACCTCGTGGATGGCACAAAGATAAATGCTCTTCCAATTTCTAAGTCCTTTCCAGAAATGATGCCGTAGCCAAGTGGACTGTTAGACTGTTACTAAGTCTAATTTTTGTACTTGGCCCCAAATGTGGGAGTGTGCTCGTTAGAGATATATTTTAGATCCTGAGAGGCTATGTTTTGTTATAAAGCACTTCAGTCCCTCTGGTATCTTCTGTACTTCTGAGTGCCAGAAGCTTGGGGGAAGCACAGTTTTATGTAGGTCTAGAAGTTGAGAACTATCTTGGGAAACTACAAGTATTTATAGAATTCACCTACTTGTGAATCATGTCTTTGACTTTACTTTTTTTAATAGAATTAGGAACTAAGACAGACCTTGGCTCAGGGAGTTGTGAGCTCTCACTGCAGCTCTACCTCCTCCTGGCTCTGTGACCTTGAGTTACTTCCCGAAGCCCTCTGAGCCTCAACTGACTCATCTAGAAAATGGGTCTAGTAATCGTTCCTTGTCGCAGGGCTGTGAAGAGTAAATGAGGTAATAGGTGTAAAATGCTTAGTGTGTGAAATTTATTACCCCATTAGAAGATGAGGGAACCGGGGCTCTGAGAAGTTACTTGTCCGGGCCACCCTGCTCAGGTGGCCGAGTGGGGACTGCCACCCCTGTGATCTGAGTCCTTAGTGATGCCGCCTCTCCTCACTGCCCCACGTGCTGTGCTGACTTCTGCATGGTGAAGATATGGGCCTGGTAAAGACGTATTCTCAAGTCTCCGCTCTTCTCTGCTGGCTACCCTGCCATACTCTCTCCCTCCAGAGCCTGCCATTCCTCACTCCTCCTGAGGGTTCTGTGTCCTGAAGACCTCCAGCCAGCCCACTTTCCCCTCCCCTCCCCCTACTCTATCCCCAGGAGCTTTTGTGGAGCCCCCTGACCCAGTTGCGTCCTTTGCTGCTCTATAGGAAGCCTTCCAGGGGACAGGGGGGGCCCTGCTCCTCTTGGCCCCTTTGTCTAACCTCACTGGCCTTAACCACTCCTCTCCCACGTCAGGAGGGAGGGAGGGTCAGTGCAGTCCAAGGGTGGACAGAATCACCAAGCAGGACCAAGCCTGTAAGAAGGGATCGCTGCTTATCTCCCCAGAAGGGGGAAGAAAAAACAATAAAAATCAGACCCAAGTATTTACTTTTCCAAAAAAGTTGTAAATTTTTCAATGTTTTAGGATTTTGAATAGGTAATACTTGACATGGGTCAAAAGTCAAAAAGTGTAAAATTATATAGACTCCGAGATCTCCATGCCATCACCCACCTACCAAACCCTGCTTCCTACCCCATCATGAACAGGTAACCACTAGTACTAGGTAATTGTCTATTCTTAAAGGTTGCTCTGTGTGTGTGTGTGTGTGTGTGTGTGTGTGTGTGTGTTTGAACCTATATCCCCTTATCTCCTTTTACAGAGGAGAATACTGCATACACTGTCATAAACCTTCTTTTTTCACGTAACGTGATTTTTCTCTATGCGTATATAGTTTTCTCATTCTTTTTTTACAGAAGCACGGTATTTTTTTGTATAGTTGTGTTGAGATTTGTTTAACTAGTCTCCTGTGGCTGTCATTTTGGTTGTTCTCAGGTCTTTTGTTATGACAAACAATAGTGTGGTGAATAACTTTATATGTTATTTTGCAAGTGGATGAGTCTATTTGTAGGATAAATTCAAGAATTTGGCTGTTTTGCGAGCTATGTGCGTTTGTAATTTTGATAGATGGTGACACATTGCTCTCTCTGGGGAGACACCAAGGCGGGCTTCTACTAGCAATGCATGAGTCTGCCTATTTCCCTACAGCTTTTCCAGCACAGGGTGTTGTCAAACTTCGGCATTTTTGCTAACCTTATAGGTGAAAAAAAATGGTGTCTTAGTGTAGTTTTAATAAAGTGTTCTCTGTTATTGTAAGTGAGGCTAAACATCTTTCATGTGTCTGTGCCATTTGTATTTCTTTTTCTGTAAATTGTTTTATCTTTTGCTCATTCTTCCTTTGCATTGTCAGTCGTTTTCTATTTAAGAGAGAGCTCTCTTGTCAGCAATATGGGTTGCAGATTTTTTTTCCCTAATTTGTGGTTTGTCTTTTAACTGTGTTTATGCTGCTTCTTTCATGTTGATATAATTGGATTTATCCATAAATTTCTTCTTTGGTTTCTGAGTTTTGAGTCGTCATTAGAAAATCTTTCCCCATTCTGAGGTTACTTTTTTTAAGGTACTTTTATGGCTTCAAATTTTAATGTGAAATTCTTAAATCATTTGGAGTTTAACCTGGTTGATGGTATGATGTCTGAATCAACTTTTTTTTTCCCAGATGGTCCCAGGTATTTAAAAAGTACTGCAATCTGGGGCTGTTTAGTGAAGAAGCACGTAATACCTCACTAGATCCTTAAAATAAGACTCTTACAGCAAAAGCCTGACTGACTTCAGTTCAGTTAGTATGTTAATGAAATAAGTAGTTGCCAAAGGTTTTTACCAGACCATTTTATGATACAGATACTGAATCATATGTGCCATAAATAAAATGTGAATTTCCAAAATAAGTTGGACCCATCCTGTCCCCGTTAACCCTCCCAGTCAGTGGGGAATTGTGTCAGGGCTCTAAAAGAGCGGCACGATAAGGTGCAGAGTTCCTGAAGCCTCAGTCCAGAAATGGAGAACATTCCAGGCCAGGGTCCTAACTAAACGGGAGATGACTTCAAAGCCTTCTTTCAGGGTAACAGCTGGGAGTGTTGGCAAGGACTGCCCAGAGCTCACTTCCTTAAAACCAGCTGGAACATACAAACTGCCCTGTTCAGGTTCTCAGTCTTGTCAAAATGTGGTTTATGAAGTGACCTTTTCCTCTCTTATCTCCTGGAAAGCGTTACCAGTACTTCAGGGTGTCTGCAAGGGTTTCTTGGCAGACTTAATATCTAGCTAGGAGGTATGTTGCCTTGAGACCACTGATGTGGATATAATTTGTTAATTTTCTCCCACCTTCCTAAGATGTTAATTGCAGGCAGTCTGTATCCTCCAATAAAATTCTCACTGCAGAAATCAGATTTTTGTCACTTCCAGCTGTAACGAGACTTGCACAGCACATCTCTCCTGCCCACGTGAGATCCAAAATATTTCAAAACACTTTCTGCTCGTTTAATATCTCTTCGCTCTGTCACCCCCTCCCCCCCCCCACTCAGCTTCAACATAATTTTGTTCGCTTTTCTCTTCCCCTTCCTCCCATCATCTCCTCCTCACACCTGACAAGCCCCACTGATCCAGGTTATGGCAACCATCTGTCCCAGGATTTCCAGGCTAGCCCCGATGTGGATTATGCCATTAGGTTATCCCCACAAGGACATTGGTATTTGTCAGATCCCGTGTCTCTTTGATGGTTTGCAGAATATGCAAATGAGAAACACAGCCCTCAATTCTTTTTTTCTAGAAGATCCCCTCCTGAAAAGATACTCCAAGTGTAAACTGAGTTTGACAAACAGAGTCATTTAACGTGCAGTAAAGGAAACTGAACCGCAAGTGAGTGGTTGCATGTGAAACACCTCAGCTCAGAACTTACACTGGGCTCTTTTCTAAGCAGGACCCCCGCATTATTTCTAGCAGACCCTCCTCTTTGAGGAAAAGCCCATCGACGCCCACAGACTTTTCCTTCTATTGTTGTCTTTGTCACTTCCATTTCTTGAAACATTTTGCCCTGATACATCAATCCATGTCTTTTTAACACAGCCCTCAGTCATCTTCCTGGAAGGCATGCGAACGTGTTACCACTTCATATTTATAAATGGCTCTTATTCGTACACGGTTTACTACAACAGCTCCATTTACAAAAGTAAATACTAACATGATTTCTGTACTCAACAGCGTGAGAATGAACGGGATTATTAGCGGGCGTGCCGCCGTAAATTTAGATGAGGGCAGTATACAAGTCAGTTACGATTACTTAATTAATATTCAACAGCAGCTCAGCCAATGGCCCGTTCTAGCCTGCAATTAGCATTTTGAGCTGCACGCCACTGACAAACTCCTCGTCACTCCGATGTGATTATAAAAGCATTGAGCTCCGTTTGAAGACAGTGACTTGGTTCCTAATCCCTATATATCAGTATTTGGTTATTTTGTAATCCCGGGTTTTTCACAGGAGTCTAGAAATCGTGTTGTGATCCCGCTCTCGCCCCAGCCCCATCAGTCATGCTGATGCTAAGGGCAGTGTTACTATAAGCCGAGGACCCTGGATGACAACAGGGTGACATCTCAAGCTTGCCAAAGGGATGCCCATTTTGACCCAGATTTCTAGAGACCTCCGAAACCCCCTCTCCTGTAAGCGGGTCTGGATTTCTGCCTTCGGAGGAGCCGTACGGAGTGGAACTCCACACATTTCCAGTATTCAATCTTCCTGGACTGGAGGTCGGCACTTAGCTTTTGAAAAGTATCAGTCACCTAAATTATTCCCAGCTTCCTGTTCGAGGGGCAGAAAGAGGTCTAAGTAAGAAAATTGTTAGGACACATCAAAGGTTATCTAAGCAGGTGCCTGGGAAAACAGGAGCAGCAGAAAGGAACGCCTTTCTGCGGAAGTTTGCTCTCACTGGGTGTTCTGCCTTAAGATGTGTCAGATTCCTGGAAAGAAATGAGAGGCAAGGAAGGGAGAGTCTAGAGGGTTCCTGCTTATCTTTGTAGTTTGCTGCATTTTGTTTGACTAGGAAGCCTCTGTAACTTGAGTCTATTAAGTTATAAAGGACAGCCAGAGTAGCTGGGTGTGTGTGTGTGTGTGTGTGTTTGTGTGTGTGTGTGTGTGTGTGTGTGTGTGTGTGTGTGTGTGTATTTCATTCGTCAAGAGAGCCAATTAAACACACCAGCCTGTCCTGTGCTGGCAGCATGTGTGTTTCGGTGGGGAGCTCTGGGAATTGGCATTGATGGTTTACTGATCTCGGTTGGTATCTACTGCATCCTGACTAGAAGATGTACTTTGACATGAGCTGTGCTTTCTCAAGAATAGAATTTTTTTTTTTTTTTTCGGTACGCGGGCCTCTCACTGTTGTGGCCTCTCCCGCTGCAGAGCGCAGGCTCCGGACGCGCAGGCTCAGCGGCCATGGCTCACGGGCCCAGCCGCTCCGTGGCATGTGGGATCTTCCCGGACCAGGGCACAAACCCATGAGCTCTGCATCGGCAGGCGGACCCTCAACCACTGCGCCACCAGGGAAGCCCAAGAGTAGAATTTTTGATTTTTGAAAAAGTCTCTCTTCAAAATATATGTCTTATTTGAAAGAATGCAAAGTTATTTTTAGAAATTTCAGTCCGAGACCCATTGTTCATGACTAAGCTTTAAGTGTCTGTGGGTTTTTAAAAGCCAGGCTGATGCATATGTGCCCATTCCTGCCACGAGGCCTTCAGACACCGGATGGGTCTGGACCACAGGCAGTGGGGTGTGGTCTTGAGACCAGGGAGCTGCTAGCCAGGATCCACTTCTGATCAACTACTGGAGAGGATCTAGTACGTTATCCTTTTCACTTCTAGTCAAGCCTTTCTTAGAAATCTTAAACTATGAGCCCATGTTGGTTTTCTAAAAAGGGATGAAGGAAGGGAGAGTAATATAGAAAGCTTGTTTCCATTTTGCTACTTAGAACTTCCTGTGAGATACACATCGTTGACCATCTTTGGTCAAAAACCAGAAGCATTTGGCTTGTGTTCTGGGGCTGTGTCATGTGAAACATGCATACCGTTAAACGGTAGACTCTCGGGCTTCCCTGGTGGCGCAGTGGTTGAGAGTCCGCCTGCCGATGCAGGGGACACGGGTTCATGCCCAGGTCCGGGAAGATCCCACATGCCGCGGAGCGGCTGGGCCCGTGAGCCATGGCCGCTGAGCCTGCGCGTCCGGAGCCTGTGCTCCGCAGCGGGAGAGGCCACATTAGTGAGAGGCCCACGTACAGCAAAAACAAATAAATAAATAAATAAAAATAATTAAAAGCATTTAAAAAAAAAAAAGGTAGACTCTCATTCAAGGTGAGAGATGCTTAGTCTGTGAGAGGCATAGGAGAAGTGGGACCCAGAGACTCACATCTCCCATTTCATTTTCATTCTGGCCCAGATTCCCCTCAAGTTGAATGGAGGAAAAGTATCTCCTGCAAACTGGGATGTCTTTTTCTTGCATCCATCTGGGAGCGTTCAGTGAACGTGTGATGGAACTCTATAGTGGTACTTGCTTCATGGGCCAGGGAGGGGGAGTTTAGAAAACCATCTAACTCGGTGGTTTTCAAATTTGTTCAAGTGGCAGGACGCCTGGAATTCAGGAAATCAGAACATCATGAACCGCTTGATAGTAAAGTTCGTATCGACAACTTCAGTTCCTTCATAGAAACTAAAATTTATTTTGCTGGCAGACAATAGAGCCATAAAGCCACAAAGGTGGCTTAAAAGGTAGCTTTAGGAGGAAAAACTTTCATTTGAGAAATCTGAGTTTCCTCTGTGCTGAGACTCCTGTTCTATACAGTAGCAGAACACTGGGCTCCACCTTGGAGAATTCCATCCTATTTCTGAGAAACTTATAACAGAAACGAAGCAGAAGACCTTTCACGTTTTTATTCAAGTATATGCAATACAGTTTTTCTTTCTGTGTTTGAGATGAGTATGTTAACGTCCTTGAATTCTATTTTTTTTAACTTTTTTTTGGGGGGGCTGCGCCGTGCGGCATGAGGGATCTTAGTTCCCTGACCAGGGATCAAACCCATCCCCCGGCATTGGGAGCGCAGAGCCTTAACCACTGGACCACCAGTGACGTCCCCATCCTTGAATTGTTAATACTGTTTCCTATCTCATAGGGGACCCTTTAAAATCTAGAGTCTTCTCTGGGCATTTTTAAGGTGCCTGCCATTCAAGATTGTTTTATTTTGTTAGGGCTTTCCTAGAGTGCTGGAGACTCTCGGGAACCGTTTTTCTCTATTTTAAAAGCTTCCCAAACCAAAGAGATACACGCCTCTGGGTGATAACCAGTGCGCGATTGAAAGTTCAGTGGGGTGCGCGTGTGTGCGTGCATGGGTTGGTGGGGGTAGCTGACTGACGTCAGGACCCTCCAAAACTAAGGTGGACTTAAATTCCTAAATTGGGAAACTCAGAGTGTCAGGAAAACACATGCTCAAAGGTAGATGAGGCAAAGTAAAAGATAACTAATTTGGATCATTACTAAGCCAGTCAGGGTCAAATAAAAAAAAAAATAGATCTGTTCTCAGGTCCTTAAAGCACATATATAGGAGTAGGGGTGGGCAGAGAAAAAGGAAAGAAAGAAAGAAGGCGGCAAGCAGTGAAAACAGAATTTATGGTGGGAACCCATCAGACTTTAATTTGTAGTGAAACTTGAAAATGTATTTTTTTATTCCAAACATGATCTACTTTATAGTTTTCCCTTTTTAAGGTACTGGCATAAACAAATGCTCACTGTGAAGAAATAATTTTAGAAAATGACTCTTGATGATCCTAGAATCTTTTTCATTCAATGAGGGGTTTTAGAGTCAGTTATTTGAAAGTGAATTGGACCTAGACAGAACTTTGAAATTGCATGCTCGGTGACATAGTCGGACATTTTCAGAAATTTTATCTCCATTTTCCTGAGCTCAGAATTAGAGACAAGACTGCCTCTTCGAACACTTCACAGTTGAGACATTTAGAGACATTAAAACTTCCATTTTCTTTTCCTCTTCTCCAAAATCACTGCCTTTGCGTTTTTATTCCTGGATACTGCTGGAGGTAAAACAAAACAAAACAAAACAAAACAAACCCTCTCCTGAGATTTCTCTGAGGTGAGCAAGTTAAATAAAATGTCATGTGATAATGACTCTGAACCAGCCCCTTTTCTTAGATTTTAAACTCACAGTGTGGAATGTGTACCTCCAGAGTGTTCATCTCCGTGTGGTCACTGGTAGTGAAAAGGTGACCACAGCTGAGCACCGTAGTCAGTCCCTCGCCCACAGTAGACCCCCGGTCAATAGTTATTCAAGAAACAATAAGTGAAATATCTAACAATGTAGTGCATCCATGAAGTGGAAGAGACATTAATGTGAGATGTCAGTTCATACTTGTTATCAAGGAGATACATATAAAATGACCTCATTTTGATCTGCCTGTCTGTATTTGGGTGAGATTACATCAGTAGCCCCTGATGCGTCTCCTTGCTCCGTTCTTGCTGCTCTGTACTCTGTTCACCACCTAGCAGCCAAAGTGAGCGCTTCAAAGGAGATGAGTCAGACCGTTCCAGTCCGCGGATTAAAGCCCTCCATTGGCTTTCCATCACAGATGCCAGTGAAGCTTGTGGCCTTCGACCTGGCATGACCTGGCTCTTGCCCACCTCTCTGGGTCCACTTCTTGCCCTGCTCTTAAGTCTGTCTTCCTTTCAGTTCCTGCAGTGAATGAGCTTACTCTGTTCCAAGGCTCTTTTGTTTTGTTTTGTTTTTGTGGCGGTACACGGGCCTCTCACTGTTGTGGCCTCTCCCGTTGCGGAGCACAGGCTCTGGACATGCAGGCTCAGCGGCCATGGCTCAAGGGCCCAGCCGCTCCGCAGCATGTGGGATCTTCCCGGACCGGTGCACGAACCCGTGTCCCCTGCATCAGCAGGCGGACTCCCAACCACTGTGCCACCAGGGAAGGCCCCCAAGGCTCTTTTAACTGGCTCCTGGATCTGCCTAGAATGGTCTTCCCCTATACCCTCCTACGACTGGTCCTCCCCAATCATCTCTCAGCTCCTATGACACCTCCTGGTGAGGTCCTCCCTCACCTCCCCGCATCAGTTATCACCACCTCATCCTGTTTTATTTTCTTCATAGCTCTTGTCTATTTGAAATTATTTGTTTACTTGTTTGTTTTTGATTTCCCCAAGAGACTATAAACTGCCATGAGGGCAGGGACCTCGTCTGTCTTGTTTATGTTCTGCTCCCAGCCCCTCACTGTCAATGATCAAGGAACAGTCAATAAGTGAGGAAAAGTGTGGAAGGATGTACCCCACAATATTAGTAGTGAAGATTACTAAGAGAAGGATGAGGGTAACTTCACCTGATTGTTTTTTCTTTTTGTTCATTTGTATTTATTTCCTAATTTTTCTGCAGAGATTGTGAATTACGTGCGCACACGATCCTTTCTAAATTACTCCAGTGTTTAGCCAGGCTTGAGGTGTTTTTAAGACTTCCAGCCATAAGAATGCGTTGTATGCATGCTCCTTGCTGTGTAGCGGGTGCTGAATAAATGTTCAGTGGGTCCACTGAAACCTTTATTCATTTGCCCCCAAGTTCTGTAGTTGGGTGCCCACCCGAGTCCACGGGTGGGAGGAAAGCCCACATGACCTGCATCAAGGTGCAGATGTAGGGAGCTGTGTCTCCGGGTTTCTGACCTTCATCCCAGTGCTGTGCTCCTCTCTGGCAATCAGAGAGTTCTTTTGCACCAGGGAAAATCCATTATTAACAGCCACACATGGGGCACTAGCGTGTGATGTGCTTCGGTACACACTGCTTTTTTCAAAGAGAATGTGGAGCCTCTCGCCTCACATGGAACTGAGAGTCTGGGTGAACTGTCTGCCTGTCTTCTGCCAGAAAAAGAACCCACGATGGCGTTTATCCTTTCCAAGTCACTTGACGTTAACAGTCCCTTGGCCGGTACTGATTCTTTTTACTAATGCTTTATGTCTTAGAAATTTAACAGGTAGAGTAATTGTGGTCTTAGAATAGTTATTTCTTTGTTGTTGTTGTGGGGTGTCCTTTTTTGAGCTTTTTTCCTTCTTCACTTAGTTAAAGTCTGAGCTGGTAAATTGTGTGCCATTTGTTTCAGCGTCATATAGCACTAAGTACTTCAGTGGGCAGTATCTTAACAAAAGTAGATTTTCCTTAGCTGTGACGCTGGCTGGTTAGGGTTCTAGCTAGTTTGTGAAGTCCGTATCCTGTGTGTTTTAACTCTAGTGTTATATTCTGGAAATCTGTGCAAATTTGCTGGGGCGTAGGGGGAAGAATCCAAGAAGAGAAAACTTGCTGATGAGCTTAGAAACAGAAAGAAGCTATTACCTCAAACAACAAAATCATGGGTCTTTTCCACATGGATTTGCATCATTTCACATTCAGTAGAAGATTCCGTTACTACCACAGCCCTAAAATACTTTGTACGTTGCATGTCCATGTAGCATAAGTCAGACTGACTGTTCCTTCCAAATTTAGGTATAGGCAGCTAGACAGTGAGTGATGAAAACGTGTTCTATTATTTATACTACAAATGCCAGGCAATTCATAGAAAAAAATCATTGTTCAGAGCACTGCAAGAGCAGTCCCGTGAGATGTGGCCGGAGTGGGAGTGATTTATGTTCAGGACCCCCTAAAGGTATAGGGAGCAGCTATCCAGACCTCATCTAGAGCCATGCCCGGGTGTACAGTGGGTAGAGCTGCTTCCCATCCGAAAATAGGCACTGCTTAAAGGAACACACTTCCCAGTGTGACACGCGATCGTTTCTGATTGTGCGTGGTTCTGATCGCTCCATGTAGAGCTGCGGGTGAATAATCCTTAGGACTTGGAGGCCTCCTCGCTTCCACCAAGATCTCCTGTGCTCTCTAGAGTCCCGTGATTTTTCAGATCCACCCCCGAACCCCCTCTTCTTTGGCTTCATAGCAACATGGTACACCCAACAGAATCACCCCCGGGACTTCTGATTAGATGATGGATGATAGTTCCGAAGAAAAGTTGACTTAATTCTAGTGGTGGGAATACGCCCCCCGAAAAAGCAAAGCTACAGTGGGTGTAAATGGGGCTTGGTGAGAGATGCCGGAGGAGTGGAATGGGTCCCAGGGACACCAAGCACCAGAAGGATGCCGCCTGCTTGGCTCAAAGACCCAGCAGTGGGGCCAGCTATTGTGAAGCCCCTCTGCCAGATGAACAGGGACCCTTCTCTGGTCACAATAGCCATTCACGCTGAGCAGCCTCATTAAATATTCAGCCTGTGCTTTGGGCAGCTCATTAGGGCCGCAATGAGCAGTGACGTGGCTGCAGGAAAGCCGAGGGCCTGCCGGCCGGCAGCACTGAACAGAAGCTGAGTGAGCTGCCGATGGCTTTTCTTTTCACTGCCTGTCCTGTGATGACCAGTGTTTGCTCCCTGCTTTGTCTCAAGTCCAGGTAAAAACAAAACAGAAGCCCCAACAAGCAGCTGACGCTTGAAGCCTTCGGCTCCTTGTTTCCCATGCTGTCTGGCCAGGGCCTGGGAGTTTGAGTGCCTGCCCCCTGGAAGCCCTCTGACCCCCTTCGAGAGCTGTCTGGGGCTCCGAGGGCCTTCGCTGAGCGCTGACAATGTGCTGCTGTTGTGTGCTTGGGCTGATGACTGCGTTTGGGAGGGTCTGAGGTGTGCTTTGAACTTGGCGCTAGGGCTTTAGAATAGCAAAGTCTTCCTCTGGAACAGGTTGAATTTGGGAATATTGTGGGCTAAGACTCGCAGTTTGTACAGCAGGTTTACACAGTCCGTGCCAACTTCTCATGTTTCTGAGTGGTTCACTACTAAGTTTTTTCCCTTCTAACTCTGAGGATGGGTGTGGTGTAATAAAAAAATAGGTATTCTTCAGCTATTTGGGGTTCTTCCAATGGGCTGGATATTGTCCTTCTTGTATCTTGTTACTTTCCCATGGGTCTGCACTCAGTGCTGGGTGATATTTAAAGCTGGGAGAATCTGAAAGAATTGAGAGATGGTGAACTCAGACAAAGTGTGTTTCTCTTCTCTCACTGTTTGCATGTTTTTCTGTTTCCTGTACAGAAAATGTTTTCAGACAGCTCATTTCTACGTGGAAGATAGCAGTTCACCTCGGGTGGTCCCCAATGAAAGTATTCCTGTCATTCCTATTCCGGGTAAGTAAGACACGACTCCTATTTCCAGCGGGCTAATTGTTTTTCTCTTTTGTTCTCAGTGTTATGTGACAGCCATGACAAAATATTATTTTTATAACCTTTCCAAGCTTGCCCAGTCTACGAGAGCCTTAACTAAGGGTAATTCAATGAAATCTATACTCCTTTACATATCTGCCATGTAATGAAATCGTCTTTCAGGGGAACAAATAACTATGGGTTCATATAGTGTGGATTCACAAGAGGGAAGGGAAGAAACAGTAGAAAAAAGGGGAAAACGTACTTAATGTATTTGCAGTCGACTTGGACTAAATTTCGTCCTGATAGGTAATTTGTGCTTGCTTTTTTTAAAAAGAATCACAATTTGAAATACTGGGTGTTTTTTTTGGCTTTTTTTTTTAAGATTTCTACTAAGATTCCTTACTCTGAAAACACTGATTACCTTAGTGTCGGAAGTTTGGGTTCTTGGGCTGTTTGTGTGGAGATCTAGGGAGATGTTCTTGATCTGGTGTCTGTTTCATTTGTCCTTGGTACAAACAGGAAACACGCAGTTACTGTTAGGGATATAGGGATTGGTGGAGGACACTAGTAATTCCTAACAAATGCCGTAGACGTTAGAAGTTCAGCAGCGGGTTTGCTGTGATAGGTGGCACGAGGGATTTGGAGATGTCTCCCACTATTTTTATTTTGCGTCCCCTTCCATTTTGCCAGGATTGAACTCTCTTCCTCTGGCTTGCATTCTGTACCTGTAAATACTTCTCTTCAGATATCTTATACATTCATCCTCTTGATATTATTCTTTTGTAAGCAGAGGCACTACTTTTATTAAGTGCCACCTCCCACATACCCGCACAGCCCACTTGTCTGCCTCATTCTCCAGAATGGTTTTCTTCATCATCTAATATACCATGTATTTTACTTGTTTGTTTATGGTCTCCCCCCCAGTACAATGAGAGCTTCCTAAAGGCAGGTGGATGTCTCCTTAGTGCTAGACTAATACTGGCATGTAGTAGGCATTCTCAGACTCTCTGAATGAATGAAAGAATGAATGAGTGATAAATACCAGCAAATCTTCCTTAGCGTTCTTAAAAGATCATAGCTGTGAAGCTCAGAGGTGCAGCCCTTCTCTGAGTGCCCAGAAGGAATGCTGCTGTTGTTTCCTCATTTTCTCTCGGTGTAGTTATGGTTGGGGACTTACTTGGCCCATTATGTCTCTATGTATTGCTGGAATGGGCCATGTTCTCTCCCTTCTGGTCAGCTTCTCTCACTAAAGCCTGCCACACAGAAAAGAGAGCGATAGCAGAAAAGTGTCTGGGTAAGTACCCTACTGGATCATTTTGTGGCCACTGAATGATTCCCATACAGATGGGATAGGTTTTGTGTTACGTTCATTCTTCTCTACTGACCCTTGACCTTTATTGTTGGTGGAGGAGATCGCACTCTTGCCTTTGAGAGGTGGCAGACAGGAATCAGCCCGCCATCCTCAGGGAATGAGTTTTGTTGAATCTGCCAGATTTGCACAGCAGCTGTGCATAATCATTTTCCTCTTGCATCACCTAGAGTATCTGTTGCCCTCTGGAAAATGCCTGGGAGACTCTCTCCTCTGAATTGATTCAGCTGACAAACACAGCTGTTGGGTAGCTGGGCAATTGAAATCCATTTTCAAAGGTTAAATGCTGAGATACTTCTTGGGCTGTCTTTCAGTTTTTAGTTTCTTTTCCCCCTGGATGGGGAATCAGAACTCCAAGGATTTTGCCCTGCCTCCGCCATGAAACCTTTGGTCAATGCCTTGACCTCTCTGAGCCTTAGTTTCCAGAATCTGCAAAGTGAGCAGGATATCTGCCCTACTTGTAAACAATGCGGTGTTAAAGATCAAATAAGGGGCTTCCCTGGTGGCTCAGTGGTTAAGAATCCGTCTGCCAATGCAGGGGGCATGGGTTCGAGCCCTGGTCTGAGAAGATCGCACAGGCGGCGGAGCAACTAAGCCCGTGCACCACAACTACTGAGCCTGTGCTCTAGAGCCTGCGAGCCATAGCTACTGAGCCCGCGTGCCACAACTGCTGAAGCCCGCGCGCCTAGAGCCCATGCTCCGCAACAAGAGAAACACCGCAGTGAGAAGCCTGCATGCAGCAATGAAGACCCAGAGCAGCCAAAAATAAATAAATTAATTAAATTTTAAAAAAAGATCAAATAAGATGGTATGTGTCAAAACACTTTGGAAAGCTTAAAGGAAGCCAGAAGTGTCAGCTGTGGAAGCTTTCCTTCCCAAATCATGATATCGCTCAACCTGGCAGCCATGGAGAGCAAGCATTTGCACGGTCCCCAGGTTAAGACTGTCCCAAACACTGATCCACATCTACCGGGTGCAGCCGACCTCGCCATGCTCTTGGGCTTGGACTTGAGGACTTCAGTTCTCCAGAATCCTCAGAAAATGCCATCAATCGTGCCTGCCTTGCCACACCTCTGAGTAGCTGTCTTGGACCAGAAATGCTTTTGAATGTTCTCTGCTTCATTTCCCAGCAGGCTGTTTAATCACCAAGTGATTAAATACTCACAGCCCAAAGACATTTCTTTCAACATGAGTTTCTCCTGATTCTTACTCACTGGTGGTAGAAGTACGTGGAAGGAAAAATGTCTTCAGATTCACCATTGACTGAGAAATCCATTGTATCCAGTTGGGTCTCCCTTGGCATTAAGTAGGTGCATCCTTGATGAGCTGTAACACGTTTGTGAAAATGAATTACTTTAAATGCTGTAATGCAGTGTGGCGTGAAAGGACTTACCTGCCGAAACCAAAAGTGAGACTGCTCTTTCACTGTTCTCTCAGGTTTTTATAGCCAGCAACAGCCTTCACCAGGGGCATGCCTCGACAGAAAACTTATTTCACCCTTAACTGGGAAGAAGTTACCCTACATGACCTTCCTTTAAAAATCTTTCAACTTGATCACAATCTCTTATTTTTCTTAAACAAAAGTACATAGCCCTATTTAATAGTTAAATTTGTAAAGTAGTTTGTAATTTTACTTTAACAATCCATGATTGTATTTATTCTTAAGGTTTCTTCCAGTTATTACAGTGCAACTATGTCTTGCATAGGAAAAATCAATATAAGGAAAACACGATTTTTTTTGAAATCACACGTTTTTTTCACTCTATTAAAGGTCTCAGCACAATTTTTCTTTCTTGGAGACCTCCTTGGGATCATTTAAAATGATTTACCTTAAGAATTATCAAATTGTTTTCGTGTCTTAAAAATAGTAAGATATTTATAGAGCTTACATGGAATACTTATTCTGCCCACTGGATCTCACTTATATTTTATCTTTGTTCAAAACCTAGTAAGAAAGACTACTGAGCCCTAGATGTATCAGCTTATCACTTGAACCCCTCATTTGCTACGACTGATTTTTTAAAAAAGATATTTCCAGACAACGACCAGTAAACTGAACCATTATATAGATTTAAAATGTGGGCAACAGGATGAGACTGAAAATTCAGGTACTGAACTGTTGCAAAATAGAGTTCCTAGGTCATCATTGTAAAATGTGTAATATACTCTGATCCTAGAACTTATTTTACACTTAACCTTTTTCAGAAAACATCATCATCGTCATCTAATACTTACTGAGCATTTATTGATTTAAACTACGTGCTTCATTTTTCACTACAACCTTAGGGAAACAGGTGCAATCAGTATCCCCACTTCACAGATGAAGAAACTGAGGCTCAGAGACGTCATTTAATTTCCCTGAGGTTACGTGGACAAGTGGTGGAGCTAGCATTGGAATCTTTGTGTGACTTCAAAGTCCAGATGCTTAGAAATGTCTCTGCCACCTCTTGGCGTGCTGCTCTGACAGTCCTGATATCTCAAGACCTCAGGCTCCTCATTTGGATTTTGCTTCATTAAATCAAGACATTTTCAAATACATGTGACTGTTGTCTTAAATTGTTTCTGAGTTGTTGTTCTTTATCATTTTCTTCTTCTTTCACTAGCACTGACCACTTGTTTTTCCATTAAATTCTCTTTCATCCTCCATAAGAGAGTTTCATCATTGTTCTGTTGAAGTTTCCTCCATAGCAAAAATAAAATCTCTCTTCTTACCTTTGTTTCCTAGTCATTTAGTCTCTTCTTTCCTAAGAAAAAGACTCCTCCCCCACCCCACCACCAATATCTCCATTCCCTATGCAAAAGTAGGTCTGTGTGATTTAAATGCCTTGAGGAGCAACTCACAAACATGTTGAATGTTGAATAAATTTAGACACTAAATCACCAACTTTTGAATGATTCTGCTGAGGTTTAAATTCACAAATAAACAGCCCTGGTCTTGAAATCCCAAAGCATAAGGGAAGTCAATGAGTTACACTGACTTTTAAAAAGTATTATAAAATAAACGGAACGTTAAGGAAAGCTTTGCTAACCTTTGCTAACCTTTCGATACTCATCTCTTGGAGACGGCAGTCTATAGGAATTTCTGAGGAATTTTGAGTTGTCAGTTTTACTAACTCTAACTGAAACTTAGGAATTTCGAATCTTCAGGGTGTTCTGGTTTAACTGGCAAAGACAGTGGTGTGAGAATTAAGACTTTTTTTTTTCCTGGTCTCACCTACATCTCTGTAAAATGTGGAAATTGTAAAGCCAGTGTGGTGGCTAAGGTTAGTCATCCCGCCACATGAGAAGGAACTCCACACGCAAAAGTATTATTATCCAACAGGAAAGAGGTGCTTTTAAGGTTAAGTTCCAATCACTAGAGAGGTGACATCAATTCTTTTATTAGAAAGTGTTTAAATTGTGGTACCTGCTCCATGTATGATGCATGAGAAAAGCGGGGGATTTTCTTCCAGTTAAGTTAAATGGTGACTTCTTCAGGAGAATGAAAGGAGAGACTTCAGGCTTTCACTAATATACTAGTGAAAATATTTTTCACTAATGGGTTTTCAAAATCAAATGTTCCATGCTTACTGGTCTCCCATGGTTACTGTGGGAGGATAAAGAGTAATTGAACGTAATAACCTAGTTATCAGCCCCCTTCTAGCATTCTGTCTTCTAAGATATTGAAGTAGTCACAAATTTTTGTCCTTTAAGATCCATATTATTCTTAGCATCTACAAGTATTTTACAAGATCTAGTGTTTCCCACTTTGGGATATTCTTTTGAAACAATAAGCTTGAATAAGATTTTTGCTGTAGTTATGAATGAAGCCTTACATACAGTATGTCATCTACAAATTATATTCACCGTATTATGCCACTTATTCTTTTAGATTTTTGTTACATATAGCTTTTTAAAGCCAGAACTCAGGTCGTGAAATTAGCCCATTCATAGAGCCTGTTGAAAGGGCTTTTCCAAATGTGCATGTTGTCAAACACAAATGTCCTTATAAATGCTTTTTTGCTGGATATTAGAAAATCTAACTTTCTAATAAGAGCATTACAAAACAAAATGTTGCTGCTAACCAGTAGCTTAGAAATCCAGAAATGATTCATGCCTTTCCCGCAGTTAAAATACATCTTAATAATTTGAAGGTCACTGGCTTCAGCAGGGTGCCAGCACATAAAGGGGTTTTAAACATGCAGTTTAAAACCCTTGGGATTAAACCAACCTTGTTGGCATATTTTATTTATACAGAGATTATCTCCAAAGGAGATTCATTGGTCTTTTGACTATAATGAAGCCCTTTCTTTATTGACTTCATTGTGTCATAAATGAAAAGAGATTTCTTTTTATGGCAGGAAATAAAATGTTCCCATCTCCACAACACTCCTTGCATCCTAAGAGTCTGATTTAGACAAAAATCTATTGGTTGTGTCCTAAGTCAGGAACTAAAAATCTTGATAATCTTCTTTTATTTCCTGTTTGCTTTATCTTCCTAAGGTGACACAGGTATGGCCAAGCACAGAGAGAGGCCTGAACTTGGCCTCTGAGAGGCTGAGGGGGCAGATAAGAAGGGGACCGAGTTCCGAATATTGAGGTCTGCCCACTACAGGGGTGGTTAGCAGTCCCTGGTAACAGCCCAGTTGCGGGTCGTGGGGTTGGAGAGAGGTCTGAGCACGACTGACTGGACCCAAGTGCTGTGCTTTATAGGTTCTCCCTTCCCTCAGATCGATTTGGTTGGGATTTGGAATAGGGTTGAAGGAACTGCTAAGGATTAAATGAACTTTATGGAGATTGGCCTAAGTGACTGAAGGCCCTCCAGAATCTTAATGGTAATTTTATATGTACTCACAGCCCGCCAGAGTGACAAGCAAGCAGCGGTATTTTCTTAAAAAGTCCTTAAGCCAATCAACCCCACAGCTAAGCATCTGGCAGGAAGGTAAATCCTATGACACTTTATTCACCTGGCATCATCAAGGTGACCAGAATATCAGTGTGAATTTTCCAGGTAACCGAAGTTTACCCTTAAAGCCAAAGCGATTCGTTTCAGCCCTTTCTTGTTGTGGTTGGAGAGCTTCTTTAAAATATATTCTGTGGTTCTCTACCCTCTCTAACCCTGTATGTTCCATTTAAGATCTAGAGAGGTCATGTAAGGTGGAAGAAGCCCGCTTTGGAGTCAGCCCGGCCCCGCCACTTCATGGTGACAGTAGACCTCGGCCAAGTTCTTCGGTTGTCTTAGCCACGTTTTCTACATCCATAAAATAGGGGTCATGACAGCCCCTAGATCATAGGATCATGCATGTAAAGCGATTAGCACCTAACAGTCAATCATAGCTTTGTGCATTTACTAAATGCCAAGCACTCTTGTAAGTCCTTATGTTATCTAGTTTACTGTGCATAACGCTCTGTGAGTTAGGTGCTTATGATTTCCGTTTAGAGACGAGGAAAGGGAATCACAGAGAGGTGAAGTCACACCACCGGGCAGACTGGCTCTGCCTTTTGGCACTTACTCCACTGCCTCTGGATGGCTGATACACAGGAAGCATTCCATCAATGGTGGCAGATAAGAGTAACGACTACACAATTTGACCGCGTTGCAGGCTAAAGACCCTACCACCAAGCCGTGTACTGGGCTGGGCCCTCTGCAGCGCCGCCCTGTGGTGGATGTTCAGGGATGCTTGGGTGCTGATTTTTTCTTTCAAATTTCAAACCAAAAATTGCTAAGTTTTCCCCTTTTTGTTTATTTAATCTCTTGTTCCTTAAGATTAAGAGAAAGCAACTTTGGCATGGGTGATTTCCCTCTAATGGCTCTGAGGATGTAAATACAACAGAGACATAACCACAGATTTGGGAAGCAACATTTCTTTTTTTTTTTTTTACTTGAAGCATAGGTGATTTGCAGTGTTGTGTTAGTTTCTGGTGTACAGCAAAGTGATTCAGATATATATATATATATATATATATATATATGTATATTCTTTCATATATATATATATTCATTCTTTTTCTCATTCTTTTCCATTATGGTTTATTACAGGATATTGAATATAGTTCCCCGTGCTATACAGTAGGACCTTGTTGTTTATCTGTTTTATATATAGTAGCTTGTATCTGCTAATCCCAAAGTCCTAATTTATCTCTCCCCCACCCCTTTCCCCTTTTGGTAACCATACCTTTGTTTTCTATGTCTGTGAGTCTGTTTCTGTTTTGGAAATAAGTTCATTTGTATCATATTTTAGATTCCACATATAAGTGATATCGTATGGTATTTGTCCTTCTCTTTCTGACTTACTTACTATGATATTCTCTAGGTCCATCCATGTTGCTGCAAATGGCAAAATTTCATTCTTTTTATGGCTGAGTAGTACTCCATTGTGTGTGGATAAATAGATAGATAGATAGATAGAACATATCTTCTTCATCCATTCTTCTGTCGATGGACATTTAGGCTGTAGAAGCAACTTTTCTTCATGTTCACATGCATTTTTCTTTATGTCCTGCAGTTTTGCATTTGAGGTCAACACTGACCAGCTCTTTTTTTCCTCCTTGGAATCTCTCACCTTCTTACTTTCTTCTCAGTAGACGTTCACCCTCTTCTAATGCTCTGCTTTTGATGAGAACAAACCAGAGACTAATTTCAGGCTTCATCAGAAGTAGTACATGAGGATGTTCTGTTGTGGATTGACCAAAATAAAAGACCTCTTAAACGCCAAATTTAATTCCAACCACAAAAGGCTAAAATCTTGGAACAAAGTATAAATGATATTATTTAATAACAACAGCCCAGTTTTCTGGATCCTCAACTGACTATATCAAATATTTTATAATGGCGTGATTTCGTGGGAATAGTACTTATCCCATTTTTGCCTAATTTAAACCTTTGGTGTCTGAAAGCTCTATATGTAAAAATATTGGCACAAAATTCCACAGTAACATTTTACCAGATTAACCGAGATGCTCTAATTCCTTGCCTTTCCTTGAAACTGTGCTCTGAGAATGAAGGCAGTGTGTCCCAGTGCACGGGAGCACAGGCTTTGGGCTTAACACACCAGGATTCAAATCTCAGCTCTGCCACTTAGTAATTGTGTCACTTCAGACAAGTTGCCTCAGTCTCCTTACATGTAACATGAAGACGATGACATCCTCTTTACCTAGTTCTTGTGAAGGTAAGTGTATGGAAAGGATTGAGCACAGTCCCTGGCAATCAGTAAGGTCTCTCTTCACATTTGTATCGGCTCTGTCGTTAGACCATTTCACGATAGCATAATAATCCAACCTCTAACCTGTAGTCAGTGAAAACGCCTCTACTTTGATTCCAGCTCATCTTTTGCTTTTCTTTATGTTTCTCCCCCATCACCCCTGTGTCAGCAACATTTATGTTCACCTGAGGCATCAAATCCATCCCTTTGTTGGCACTCGTCCTCGCTGGGTCATTACACACGGTTCTTGCTCTTCCTTTCTTATGTTCATTATAACAAATGTTGCCCTTGGGCAGACATCATCTCCCTAATATCTGGCTAAGTCCTAGGTGCTCAGTAAATGCCTCTTCCAGTGGTTTCCCGTTCACTGTGACCCAGACAACAGCTGTTCTCTCCCAGTCGGAGCACTCTTTGCCTTGTCTCTGTGGCCAGCTTCCACTGCCATACTCCAAGCTTCAGTTAATCTTTCTGAGCTTGTGTTCCCAACTATAAGATGAGTATGAAAATAGTACCTATCTCTTAGGGCTTTGGGGAGGAATGAGTACATGTTAATACATGTAAAGGGCACAGAAGGTGCTGGTCCGTAGTTAGTGCTACTAATAGTTGCTACGTTTGTTATTGAAACTCAGATGTATAGGTGGAAATAACATTTTACAGATGGATATCTTCTTATAACACAGGATCTCTCTGGATAAAAATTGAACAGATCAGGTCTATGATGCTGTCCTGATTGCTTGGCCTTCTGCTAGTTAATTTTATAATTATCTGGCTCATGTTGAGAGAAATTTAATAGAAAAACGATATAAGAGGAAAACTATTAGGGCTTCTAATTAGCTGTAGCCTTATATTCATCTTAATATTGAGGAAAAAAAGATTTACCGACCCCTCAGTTTCATTTATCTTGATTGAAAGACAAATAATGTGTTATCTGGGCTGCTGATGGTGGTCACTAAAGCGTGTGTGTGTGTGTGTGTGTGCGTGCGTGCGTGCGCGTGCGTGTGTGTGTGTGTGTGTGTGTGTGTGTGTGTGTGTGTGTGTGTGTCTGCCTGCCTGCCTGTCTGGTAGTTTTATGATGTTACTGGTGGTGCCTGGAAACCCAGAGGAGTATGATTAGACGTCTTTGGATAAAGAATCAAATTGGAGGCTAGTGAGTCGGTGATTTCCATGTACGATTACCATACTGAGCTCTGCTGGCTTTTGCTGCATCTAGCCGTGGAGGGAGCAGAGCAGCTGATCTCTGGGCATGTGTGGCGTTAGCTTGGATAGCACAGTTGAGCACTTTGCAGGAAAAAATAATAAATTGTTAACCTGAAAGCTTTTTTTTAGTGACTTGAGCTGGGCTATGCCCTTTAAAACACCGTGGTATGTACCTTGCAGAGTAAAACACCTCTAAAGCTGATGTGTTTTTTCTTATTTTGAACTAGAGTCCTCGTGCTTAATCATGGCACCATAAGTTTATTGGGAATCTCCAGTTCTAAACTATCACTATGGAATAAATATCGCCCTCAGCCTATTATACTATTAACCCCACGTCACTCTACTCTTGGAAACAGCATTGTGTCTTCCATTTCAAAATAAACAGGAGAAAAGTGTTGCCTGCGGTCTGTAGGCTGGAGTGTTTGTGGGGCTAGGTTGTGACCCATCTTATGTATGCTGCCTCTTGTCTAAAGATGAGTTTATTCTTGGGTTAATCTTTTAGAGATGCTCCAATTTTGTCCACATTAGTCCTTCTCTCAACTTAAGGTCTTTTCTTTGCCACTTGATCATTATTGTAGACTTTGCTTACTTCTAAACATTTTAAGGGAAGTGATCAGATAATTTGGGAAATTTTTCTTGAACTGTGCATTCTGCTAAATATTCTGGGGAAACATTTTGGCTCGGTTTACTTTGTTAATGCTGGTTACATCATTATGGGAGCTATAGATTTCTTGGGCGTGCAAAATGATTGCATATTCATGAACATCTTCAATCCTGAAATATTTGTAAATAACTTGGCAATTTTTTTCATAAGGTGGCCTATTAAAATGATTAGGTCTTTAATTGTTCACACAGAAAGACTCTGTACGTACAGAGCACCCCCTATTTGATAAGTAACATTCCTCTGCTAAGCAGTTTGGATTATGAACGTTTATAAGTCACCTTAAACAAAGTATATGAGAGAGGCTTTTTTCCGCTTTAGAATGATGCAAGTTTGAAAATGTCAATAGATGCAAAAAGCCACCCTAGAGCTTTGCTCTCTCGAAAGAAAGTAGAGAAGGAATGACATAGTCAATGTTAACTGTCACCAGATGAAGAGAAATCAGATTGTCAGGCCTGGATCTATAACATTCTTGCCAAAGTAGGACCTCATTTACACATACAGATCTTCATACCCTTTGCTAAGAAAAGCATCTGTGGCAGTTTAGATGTTTGTGCGTTTGCCAAAGATCTTTCACTCTGAATAAAGTAAATGTCATGTCTGTTGTTTATCTCAAATTCAGCAGAGTATTTTTAAAAGGAAATATTTGCGGGGGAGGGGCGAGGGAAGGAGGGAAGGAGGAGGTTGGGGAGCTCCAGTTAGCGGGGTGTGGCTGTTTTCCGGCAGTAGTCAAGTAGCAGAGTGGATCTGGGTAAATCGGCTTAAAACACACTTGGGGCTCAGGAACTGAAAATGCCCTTTTGAAGTGACAACACTACAAATAAATTGCAATGTGGCGTCTTCCTGAATCTACACCTAGTCTGTCAACACCAAAAAAAAAATCCAGTTAATTCCATCAAACTGGTTATTTGGCATTGTGTAGACACAGCTGTCTTGAATGAAAATTGTGAACACTTAAACATAGACGGCATTGTACCCGAAGCCCGCTGGTACAGTGGCACCTGTCTGTAATTGTGTAAAAAGATTGCTTAGACTTCAGAGATCAGACATAGGACTTAGTTGTTCCAACTTCAAGTTGGACCCCACTGAATAGCAAGGTTTTGAAAAACGTAGGGTGTGATAACATTTCTTAACAAATAAGTACCCTTGGTAAGCTCAGAATTTTAGTTAAGAGTATGATGTGGTGAGTTAACTACGTAAGTTGCCTGGAATAGAAAGAATAAAGGTAATAGTTTAAGACCATTTTTAAAACCCTATGTAGCCTAGCATTTAGGCATTCAGAATCATAATGAGACCCTAATGTCAAGTAACTCCAGAGACTTTTCTTGAAGACATCTATTTCAGGTGATACAGTTACATCACTCTTTGCAAAAATCAAATATCTGTCTTCAGTAATCCCTTATCAGTGTTATTTGTTTATGGAAGTATTCTTTGTGACTCTGAATATTGTTTTATTCCCACAGATGACATGGAAGCCATTCCTGTCAAACAGTTTGTTAAACACATTGGTGAGCTCTATTCTAATAACCAGCATGGGTTCTCTGAGGATTTTGAGGTATGTTTCAAAACCGGAAATTTCTTTCCTGAAAGCTAACTCTCATTTTACAGGGATTTTTGTAAGCTTGAAGTGAATGTGTTTCAACCATAACAGAAGCAGTCACTGAGGAAAGTGGGGACTTGATTCTCTTTTTTCTTTTCCTTACACTTAGAGTTTTAACAGGCCCTCTTTTCCCAGTAAAAACGAGGTGAAAGGGAGTTGCTTGTGCACTTCTGCGAAAGAACAGACTTAGTGGCAGGAAAGAGGCAACCTCAGATTCTCTCTTCATCTGCATTCTAACTGGGACAGCAGTCATCCTGCAAAGGACAGGGCTTCTCATTCCGTGTGTCACTTCTGGGATGTACAAGGTATAGCAGAGACAGCAGATTTGAGGTCTGAGGGATCTGAAGCTGGCTGCACCAGGAGTGACCTTTATTATCCTTGAGCCAGTCATTGCATTTCTGATCCCCAGTTCCCTCATTTTTAAAAATGGCACCGATGTCACCTCCAACCCCAACGATTTTGGGAAAAAAACGAATGATTAACATCCTGGAAAGTGCTGGGTTAACTGTTAAGCCCATGCAAAGGTCGATGGTTGTTTTCGTGATTATTAATCCTTGGAGAGGAGACGTGGGTGAACGCAGCCTTCTGATTTTAAGAACCGGGATGGAGGAAACAAGGTAGAGAGCAGCGCGCACTACCCTGCCAGCTCTGGGTTCCGTGCCAGCTCCGCAATGACAGGGTGTCAATGAGGAGCTATTAAACAGACTGCCCTTTTCTTCACTGAGGCGCTTCACGAAGGCACATCTCTGGCAGCAAGAGTTGTGCCGAGGAGGCCAAGTTTTCATGGCAGCTCAGCTGTCTTCTAGCTTTGTGGGTAAGTCGATTCCTTTCTGTCTCGTTTCTGCTTTCAAATGGAAATGATGGTGATGGCACTAACCTGCCCACCTCTTTTCACGGAATTGGTTCTGGGGATCACATGGAATAATGGAAGGTAAGCCCTTTGAGATCGCCCAGGAGCCCTACAGCTGGGAGGTGCAGTTATTTCGCATGGAGAAGGAGAGAGAAAAAGAGGACCAGAAGCCCCTGTCTCTGTGCAAATTTGGAGTCCCCAAAGGCCATCCTAAAGGCAGTTATACTGACAACTTGTTTTAAATTAAGTCCTTCTCCTAGCTTTTTTGTTTTTGTTTTATTTCTTGAGCAGAAGCAAAGCAACGGTGGTAGAGAGAAGGACCCCTCTGATTTATTCTGCAGTCATGTGTTTCATGGAACAAACAAAAACACGTCAAGTGTTTAACGCGGCTCTTAAATGCTGCCCCAAAAAAGGTGCCTGTCCAAGTAGAAAGCACATGAGGACAGCACATGTGTGTGGTGTTCAAGTGATTTAGTTCAATTGACTGTTGGCTGGATGACTGAGCAAGAATATTGAGGCATTTAACAATGTTGATGGTATTCGGGACAAACATCCGTCCTCTAGAGACGAGAATTTGATCAGGATGATCAAAGGCAACTCCGGTTTCTCAATTATTTATGATTTGAGACCCCAGTGCTATTCATCACAGCTGGTTTTGACACCATTTAATTATTCGAAATAATCAGCTACACCTCTGTAAACTTGATCTCACTCAAAATGGGCTTCGCTGCATCAAAATCACGCCTGTTAACAAATCCTGGGCATCTGCACCCTATTTCTGTCCTAAAAGGAAAACTGTGGCTAGAAGCTTTTGTCGCCTGTATCGAACTCTCTAGCTTAAGTATTATTCTGGTAGTTTCAGGATTGGAACAGGGAGGGCGGGGAGGAGGGAGGCTTTGTTCTACTCTTGTTATTTCACAGTCTGTCCTGGTTTGAAAGGTTTCAAATCGGGGCTATTCAGACTAGGAAGTACATCCTTTCTCCTTCAAAGGATAGTAAGACAGCCATGTAAAGGGGGAAGTGAGACATAGAAAAGCTCACGAACATACTGTCATCATCTAATTTAGGGGGAATCTGAAGTATTTTAGAAGAGGAGTAGTACTCCTTTTGGGTAGCTCTGCTAGAAAGGAATATGGTAACAGGCTCTGTAAGACGCGATCAAGGCTGTTTTAATAAACAAGAGATAGTAATAGGCTGTAAAAAGGAGGTCAGGATGAGAGATTTTGTGTAATTTAACAACAGGAAAACAAACCCCTCATATTAAGAGAGTGGTAACCTCAACCTCAGATTTCTTTTATGTGGAATAACGACGGCCAGCATCTACTTGGCACGGTTGCCTGGATTATTTCGCTCGTTCCTCAGAAATACCCCATGAGGTGCGTGCTATTTTATTGTCCCTATTTTGCAGATGAGGAAAGTTACCCGTGAGAAAACCGAGGCACTGGGTGATTCAGTTAGGAAGTGGCAGCAATAGGGTTGAAGACCAAGGCTTTCTGACTCAAGCCCACATGTTTAACCTGGATGCCCTCCAGACTCTCATGGAAGTAGTGGCCTGTAATGAGCTGAAGTCAAAGGAGAGATAACCAAGATTATCAGTGATTGTCTAAAACTGGTCATGCAGCTGATGGGCCAGTGAGTTCCTTGGCAAAAAAAGTGGCGGGGGGGGGGGAGCAGTCAAAATAAGGAGCCTCCCCCCCCCCAAGAGTACTGGGAGCCCAGTACATGAACTTTATGGGCCAGAGCCTTCCCAGAGGGCTGAGAATCTCACTTATAAAAATCTTATATAACCTCTGAATAGAGGCCTAAAATTAGTCAAAGAACTAATCTTAAGATTATAGAGGAAACCACTGCACAGTGAATATTTGCCTATTAAGAGGAGTTAAAGCAACTCATTCTGCAGTTACTGAGTACCCAGCATTCTCTGAGTACCTACTATTCTCCGCAGGTACTGAGTACCTACATGGTATAAGGCACACAGATGAATTGGACAGAGAGCTTGCTCTCAGGGAGTTCAGCCTGATGGGGGAAGAAGACTAGAGTATACACAGCTAAAGTAGAAAGAGGGCAAAGCAAAATAAGTGCTAATACAGAAATGAAGTTCTGGAGGAGAGCAAAGGAGAAAGGATCCTATGCAGTTTGATTGGGTGTTTCTGCAGAAGTTCTGTTTGCCCCATCTTGATTTCAAATCTTGGAGGGAAATGGAAAAAAACAAATTTGGTGAATAGCTGTCATATGTTCAGAACTTTGCTGCTTGGAGGAGAATGAGAAATGATTCACTGGTAATTTTGAGTCTTTGTTTAGAGGTGATGCTGGAAGCAAGCTTTTGGTCCTTGTCAGATAAATTTTGGAGGCCGTTAAAAGCTGGGGACATTATACCTCTAGCAGATTTTGCAGCCACGGGAAATAACGTCAATCCTTATGCCCGGATACTGTTCAGTGACTGTTCCCTTGGCTACCTTAGCTGACTACAACCTCACTCTTCCCCGGCCTCCCCAGTCATAATCCAGGAGGCTTCCAGAGGCACGATGCTAGCATATAATCTTTCGAGATCAGGGGAGCTCCAAGGCCCTGTGGGTCAACAGAATTAATAGGCAGGGGTCAGGAGCAGCACAGGTTTAAAGGCTGAGTGCAGAGATGAGGCCAGAGGTCCAATACCCCTTGACAAGATCCTTTGGGGGAGGATCAGGTCTGTTACAATTAGCTCCAGCTGAGCTAAATCTGGGGCAGTTGCTCATCTTAAATCAAGAGAACAAAGCTTTGTCCACCTGAGCTCATGCGCCAAGGGACCAGTGGCCACAATCGCTTTATGTAAGATGCGGAGTTCTCGTGTTGCCGATTTCACATAGCAAGAGTTCCTGACAGAGGCGGAAAGCTGCAGAAAGAACGCTGCCTGCAGGATGGCAGAAAGTGGCCCCGTCGAGTTTCCGGAGCCTCGGTGACAGAATGCCAGTGTGGGTCTTAGATGTCCCACAGGAAAACATTTTAAACCCTTACCATGAAAAACATCATAGTTGGTTAAGCTGAGGTTTTTACAAAGAGTGAGAAAAAACGTGCGTTAGCCAAATTTCACAGATCGTACAGGAAAAATAATTCTATTTTATAGGCCAGCTGCAGGATGATAGACACTGTGATGTACTCTCCAAAGACGGGTTGGTTTTCTGGAGGGGAAGGCAGTCATTTTAGATAAAGACATATGGATTCGGAGGGGGGAGAGAAGGACAGGCATTCTTAGCAAGGAAGATGGCAGTGAAGCACAGAGCAGGAGGTGGTCATACGGTCTGTTCAGGGGGCATAGAGTTAAAACTGTGTGGCATTGGGAAGGGAGTAGGTGGAAAACAGGATGGGACCTTGAAAGCCTGGCTAAGGAATCTGGCGTCTCTCTAGAGGTGTCTGCGTGAGAGAACAGCAAAGTCAAAGCAGCATTTGAAGAAAATCAGGGCGGCAGCTTGTAGCCTGAGCGGAGGAGAGTAGAGGTGGGAAGATGAGTGTGGCCAGTACCTGGCGAGGGCCAGCTCTGAGTCCGACACTGAACAAAGCCCTGAGCTGTGGTCATGACTTAACCTTGTGTACAACAGTCCCCTGAACACAGTTGTGGGCTGCCTGAACTCAGACACTAAGAATGTTACACACACTCGGTCTAACACTTGGTCACCAGGTCCAAAATATTTCCTTCTCAGCTTGCTTCACTGTGAAGCTGAGTAATCTGAAAGATTTCTAGATCTGTTCTGGTGGGCTTATTTTTTTTCCATGTGAGCTACCGAATGGGAGGACAGTAGGTCACCATGTGCCCTTTGGACAGCCTTTCACATCCACAACTCCAGGCAGGAGGTGATGTAGTCTGTATCATCTCCCAAGAATTCTGTGTCTGTCAGCTTTTAGTGGTTTTGTTAGTTTGTTTTTTTAAGTTATACTTTATTTTAAACCTCTTGTTCTCAGTTGGCTCTTTTCTGTGATCGTGTGCCTGTTCCTTCGCAGAATATTCATTTCGAGAATACCAGCTCTGTTATAGAGACAGTAAAGTACAAACAAGCTTAAACCTTAAACTTTTTATCAGGGTGCTGACCAGGTAACTTTACTATACACACTCTATCGGCCAGTGTCACTTCAAAAGGTTTTAACACCTATTAAAATCACATTAACTTTGAAATGCCAGTTCTGATGGAGAAAAGACACTCCAGGATCAGGTGATATTATCAGCATCTAAATGAGTCAGGCAGTAGTACTGCAAGGAATTACAGATGACATTATTATCCACAAGACAAAATCAGAAGGCCATAGGCAAACCCCTTGGGTTCTCATAAAATCAGATTTAACATTATTTATGAGTCTCCTTTGTTTTCTGTCATTCACATAATTGGAAAAGTGAAACGGAGGCAACGGATCAGACCAAGAGTTTTAGATAACACAGAGTTTGATTGGCCATATTGAATGGCTGCTTTAAACAGTACGGGCAGCTGCTCCCACGCAGGCTTGGTCAATTGCATTAGACTATAATAGAGGCCCCACCTCAGTCCCTAGTGTGTGGTCAGAGCCACACAATGGGAAAAAAAATATCGATAAACAAAGCGAATCTCAAACTAAGGTACTAAGAGCTGAAAGCTCAGCACAAGATATCTGAGCAGCTCAGCCCTGAAGAGGTACATGCCAAAGGTATGACCTTCAAAACCCAGGAACCAAAGCACGTCAGCTTATTTCACGGATTTGTGTACAGATTGAATTAATGTCTTCCAGAATACAAATCCATTTTCAAAGGTTTTCGGGCCCTGAAACTCTTCAGAAGAGCACATGTCAGGCTTTCGAGGCAGTTCTAAAAGGCAAATATTCTGAGTAGGGCTAGCGTTGCTTCTGTTCTTGGAGATGTTAAGATGTCAGACTCGTTCCATTGTGCTCACGTTTTATTATCTGTTTTAGAGAAAAGAGCCAAAGGCAGCCTTAAGGCCCTTTAAACCAGCATTTGCCAAACTGTAGGTTATAAACCATTTTAGATAGAATAGCAAGTATCAGAGTTTATCACATTTAGTAAAAGTAAGAAAAGATAAAGGATTGTCATGAAACGCACACTTTTCCCAGAGAGGTGTGTTGAATTAATGCCTGTGGGTCTTTTTTTTCTTTGCTTCCTTCTTCCTTCCTTCCTTCCTTCCTTCCTTCCTTCCTTCCTTCCTTCCTTCCTTCCTTCCCTCCCTCCCTCCCTCCCTCCCTCCCTCCCTTCCTCCCTCTCCCTCCCTTCCTCCCTCCCTCCCTCCCTCCTTCCCTCCCTCCCTCCCTTCCTTCCACTGGGAATGCCTGCAATTATGAAAAACTGAATATATATCCTCCAGGAATCGGGTGTCCATGAATATGGTTTCTTTGAATAGTTAGTGACCCATTGTTTTTATACCTTGGTTAAGTTCTTTGATCACAGTGAGTTCCTCCTAAGTACTTTGCAAATATGAAAGACAGCCAGTTCCTTGTTTCATTATGCGTGATGTAAATGCTGTGGAAATCATCCATAATTGCTATGCAACTCCTTTGTGAAGAAAAGTCTGCACGCTCGTAAACTCTGTTACATCTGTTACGTGTAAAACATTTCTCCTGATCATCTTGTGTCACTTTGCCCCTGCTCTTTGCCGCAGCTGTGCGCTGCTAATGACTTCCCTTATTAGTTCGCGCCAGTGCAGTCTGGGGTTTGAAGCACACAGTGTAGAAAAATGTGGCTTTTTAGCAATCTTGTATTAGGCTAATGGATGATGTTTCTATCCATGGCAAAGGTGACGGGAGAGGAGAGTTGCTTCTCCCACTGCTGTTTTTCTAAAGAAGGATAATGTAAATAAATTCAGAGTTAACAAATAAGGCATCAGAGCCATATATATTTGAGCCAGATATGACAACTGTTTAAGTTCTATTAGTGTCGTTTCAGGGCTGAGTACAGTCAGTCTGTGGTCTGTTAGTTATAAAACGAGGCTGTAAGGACTATAATATAAGCATATTGCAAACCATGGTGGAGATTATTCTTCTGCCTGAAATAGTCCTGTTCATCCTTTAAGGCCCGGGTGAATCATCTCCTCCTGTCTAAAGCCTTCCTCTGTGTTCCCGTCAGTTTCTTAAGGCCTCTTTTCTACTAATCACATTTGACTGTCATCATCCTGTTACATGTTGTTCTCAGTCATCTGACTGTGACATATTCAAAAGGAGATAACTATTTTGTAATCCCCATGCCTAGGTCAAAATCTGGAATAAAGTAGCTGATTGATGAATTAGTAAAGAATGAAATCCTTTTATTTTGTTCACATCCTTCATACGTTTGTTATTAGTATGTCTGTAATCATTTCTGAAGTTGAGTTTGGGGAGGTAACGGTGGCCCGTGGCTGGGAAGTGTGTAAATACTCTGTGCTTTTGGATGTAAATAGTTCCTTTCTTTCTACGACCTTGTTGTCAAACGTCTAAAGCGTGTCTAAAAATCTTGGAAATCTCGATGTTTGTTTTCTTCTCTAGGAGGTCCAGCGCTGTACAGCCGATATGAACATCACTGCAGAACATTCTAATCATCCAGATAACAAGCACAAAAACAGATACATCAACATTTTAGCATGTGAGTAATAAACTTTAAACTATCTTCAACTGCGGGGAAGTGAAATCTTCCTGCTGGGTAGAAGCTGAAAGGCAAGCAATCAGAATCAGGATGCCAAGAGAAAATTACACTTGCAAGTTAACCTCTCATTAGCCCATCTTCAACAGTGTGGAAGAAGAAGTGGGGACACTCTGCCCGCTGAGTCTTTCACGAAGCTGTCAGATCTCTGCTTAATAATCAGGTGATCGAAGGAAATGTTCTGAGCTTTACTGTTTTTACATGAAGTGATTTCATATCCGATGCTGGGAACCAAACTGTAATGTCATGTCGCTCTCTTGACATTGTTCTTAACCAATGAGAGCCAAGTCTTTTAACACAAATGGAAATACTGGGAACTGGATCAAGGAAGTTGAATTTCCAAGCAGTCTCTCTAAGATGAGGTAATTAGTTTATACCAGTCCTTGTGGCCCACGTGCTTAGTCCTGTCCAAAACATTTCCAGGGTCAAGAATACCCTGGAAGTTCAGGACGCAAACAAATAAGTGTTCTTCTTACAGAGCCTCAAGGAATACCCTAAGAGGACAGGCTATTTCTGTGGCTAGAAGGCCACTTTTTGTAGACACCGTGGCTTGGGTCACTGGCTGAAGGTATACACTTCTGTATTAAGGGCAGGGGCACAGATGTTTATGGTTAACATAACACTATGGTAAAGAACACAGTACTTGCCATTTTATGTAATAGCGCATTTAAATCAGACACTTAAATCTGCACGCTACTATAGATAGTTTTTTTAAACAATATTTTAGTGAGATATAATTCACATGCCATATAAAATTCACCCATTTTCACGTTAATTTGAAGTTAAATTTTAAGTGAGTTCCAGTGTTTTTTATTATCGACACAGAGTTGTACAACCATCACCACCATCTAATTTTAGAACATTTTCAGGACCCCAACAAGAAACTTCCTTACCCGTGAGCAGTCACTCCCAATTCCTCCCTCTCCCAAAGTCCCTAGAAACCACGTACCTACTTTCTTTCTCTGTGTGTTTGCCTATTTTGGGTATTGCATATAAATGGAATCATACAATACATGGCCTTTTGTGTCACTTCTACTTGGCATGATGTTTTTAAGGTATACCCATGGTGTGGCTTATATCACTACTTCATTCCTTTATCACTACTTCATTCCTTTTTATGGCCGAATAATAATACTCTGTGCTATGGATATACCACATATTAATTTCTCATTTGTTGGACATTTGAGCTGTTTCTACTTTTTGACTATTATGAAGAAGGCTGCTATGAACATTTGTGTACAAGGTTTTGTACGGACATATATTTTCAACTCTCTTGGGTATATACTTAGCAATTGAATAGCCAGGTCATATGGTAACTTTATGTGTAACATTTTGAAGAACTTCCCAACTGTTTACCGAAGTGGCTACACCATTTTACATTCCCAGCAGCAATATATGCAGGTTCCAACGTTTCCACATCCTTGCCAACACTTGTTACTATGTTTTTTTGATAATAGCCATCCTAATGAGTGTGAAGTCATATCTCACAGTAGTTTTGATTTGCATTTCCCTAATGATTGATAGATGATGAACATCTATTCCTGTATTTATTGGCCACCTGTATATCTTCTTTGGAGAAATGTCTGTTAAGATCCTTTGCCCAGTTTTTAATTGGATTACTTGTCTTTCTGTTGTTGAGTTCTTTATAGATTCTAGATACAAATCCCTTATCAGATATATAGTTTGCAAGTATTTTCTTCTATTCTGTGCATTGTCTTTTCACTTTCTTGATGATGTCCTTTGAAGTACAGATTTTTAAAATTTTGGTGAAATTCAGTGTATTTTTCTTTGGTTGCCTGTGGTCTTGTTCTCACATCCGAAGAGCCAGTGCCTAATCCAAGATCATGAATATTTACACCTGTCATCACAGTTTTCTGGTCTTAGCTCTTACATTTACGTCTTTGATCCATTTGAGTTAATTTATGTATATGGTGTGAGGTAGGGGTCCAGGTTCATTCTTCTACATGTTGATATCCAGTTGTCCCAGCACCGTTTGTTGAAAAGACTCTTCTTTCCCCCATTGAGTTGTCTTAGCACCCCACCAAAAATCAACTGACCATAAGTGTGAGGGTTTATTTCCAGACTTTCCTTTCTTTTTCATTAATCTGTATGTCTATCCTTATGTCATTGCCGCACTTGTCTTGATTACTGACTTTGTGATAAGTTTTGAAATTGGAAACTGTGAGTCCTCCAACTTTGCTCTTCTTTTTCAAGGTTGTTGAGGCTATTCTGGATCCCTTGTGCTTTCATATAAATTTCAGGATCAACCTATTACTGCAAAAAATGTAGCTGGGATTTTAATATGGATTATTTTGAATCTATAGATGAATATGGGGGAGCATTGCCATCTTAACAAAATTAGGTATGAAGATGGGATGTCTTTCCATTTATATAGATCATCTTTTATTCCTTTCAGCAATCTGCATTTTACAAGTGTTGTGCTTTTGTTAAATTTATTTCTAAGTATTTTATTCTTTTGGATGGAATTGTTTACTTGATATTTTCAGATTGTTCACTGCTAGCATATGGAAATATAATTGATTTTTGTATGTTATGTTGATCTTGTATCTAACCACCTTGACTGAACTCATTAGTTCTAACAGTTGTGACCCTTGTTCTTTTCTATATTTTTGTTAATAGCCACTCTAACAGGTGTGAGGTGATATCTCATCATGGTTTTGCTATGCATCTCCCTGAAGATTAGTGATGTTGAGCAACTTTTCATGTACCCATTGGCCACCTATATGTTTTCTTTGGAAACATGGATATTTAGGTCCTCTGCCCATATTTTAACTGATTGCTCGTTTTGCTAGCTATTGATTTGTGTGAGTTATTTATATATTTTGGATGTCAACCCCTCATCAGATACATGATTTGCAAATATTTTCTCCCCCTCGGTAAGCTGCCTTTTCATTTTGTTGATGGTTTCCTTTGCTGTGCAGAAACTGTTTAGTTTGATGTAGTTCCACTTGTTTATTTTTGCTTTTGTTGCTTTTGGTTTTGGTGTCAGATTGAAAAAAATCACTGCCAAGACTTATGTCAAGGAGCTTTTTTTCTCTGTTGTTTTTTCCTAGGAGTTTTACGATTTCAGGTCTTAAATTCAAGGCTTTAATCCATGTCGAGTTAATTTTTATGTATGGTGGACTGTAGTGGTCCAGTTTCATTCTTTTGCATGTGGCTGTCCACTTTTCCCAACACTGTTTATTGAAGAGAGTGTCCTTTCCCCATTGTATATTCCTGGCCCTTTTGTCATAAACCAGTGGACCGTATATGTGTGGGTTTATTTATGGGCTCTCTACTCTGTTCCATTGATCTGTGTGTCTGTTTTTATTGCCAGTACCATACTGTTTTAATTATTATAGCTCTGTAATACAATTTGAAGTCAGGGGGTGTGATGCCTCCAGCTTTGTCCTTCTTTCTCAAGGTGGCTTTGGCTATTTGAGGTCTTTTATGGTTCCACACACATTTTAGGATTGTTTGTTCTATTTATGTGAAAAAATGCCATTGGAATTTTGATAGGTATGGCATTGAATCTGTAGATTGCTTTGGGTAGTAGTATGGACATGTTAACTATTAATTCTTCCAATCCATGAGCATGGACTATCTTTCCATTTATTTGTGTCTTCTTCAGTTTCTTTTATTAATGTCTTAGAGTTTTCAATACACAGGTCTTTCACCTCCTTGGTTAAGTTTATTCCTAGGTGTTTTGTTCTTTCTGATGCAATTGTAAATGGGATTGTTTTCTCAATTTCTCTTTCTGACAGTTCATTATTACTGTATAGAAATTCAATCGATTTTTGTGTATTGATTTAGTATCCTGCAACTTTACTGAATTCATTTATTCCAACAGTTTTTTGATGAAGTCTTTAGCATTTTCTATATATAATGTCAGGTCATCTGCAAATAGTGCCAGTTTTACTTCTTCCTGTCTAATTTGGATGCTTTTTATTTCTCTTTCTTGCCTAACTGCACTGGCTAGGACTTCTAATACCATGATAAATAAAAATGGCAAGAGTGGACATCCTTATCTTGTTCCCAGTCTCAGAGGAAAAGCTTTCAGCTTTTCACCATTGAGTATGATGTTAGCTGTGGAGTTGTCATATATGACCTTAGGGTCTCTATATACAGGATCATGTCATCTGCGATTGTAGTTTTACGTCTTCTAGAAAACGTTTTAAAAGAACCAAGAGTCGTTTTTGAATGAGAGTATTTGTTTCAGTTACCTGAGAGAATGAGGAGAAGAAAAAGAAGAGAACAAGAAAGAAGAGTAAAACTTTTCTTTTCTTGCCAGTCTTTGGATAGATTGACTCTGGCAGTATTTGTCGGCCAAGCCAGTCAAGGCTCACCTCCCTGAGACTGTGAGGACTTGCCCATTTATAGACCTCATTTCTAAGCATATGTCAGTCAGAGATATACACGTGTATATGCCTTGCATATGTCCACACACATCACTGTCCACCATAGCAACCTCTACTTCTAGTGAGCTCACTGCCTTAGCTAAAACTATGTGGCAGAGAAGAGGGAGGAAATCAAGGCAACTTCTGTGTGATGTGCCCAAGGGTTATCGTGTTTTGTCACAAAACCACCAGGTCTTCGTAGACATGTTTGTACTTTCACAAGTTCATTTGAGGTTTTACTTTCACAAATTCAGATTAGATGTGGTTTTATTTCCGTAAGTTCGGAGAGCTGGGTTTTGGTGCTCTCTTGGTCACTTGGTCAGACTCTGGGCACATCACCCGGCACCTTGGTCTACCCCTATATTAACGCCTTTATATAGCAAAGAGTAGCATGGAAATGTTATGGAACAAGTGAAATCAGTCCATGAATGTGCCTGGAACACAATACAGGAAGAGCGTTCTCTCACGGAGCCATCACAGCTTTCAAGGCACACGTGGATGCCACCTCCAGTATTGATCTTTTTAGCTAGTCTGTTACCTTTTTGATGAAATATGAATTGTGCAACTTGAGGAACACGTGTTCCTCTTTGTCAGTCTGAGAAGTAACAATATAATGCTCCTAAGGCATAGGATCCAGATGCCCTAGGAGAGTATTTTCAGTTGGGGCCCATTTATATCAGGCAGCCCCTGTTCAGATTCACTGCAGTCTGAGAGTTTGTCAGCACAACAAAAGCAATTCACAGTTCCAAGAATGTGGAGGGCTTTCCAAAAGTGCTTGATATAGTCTGGGGTCAGCAATGTCTAGGCTAATCCACTCATTGGACTTCTTTTCGAGCTAGCCTTTTACGATCATGATTATAAATAGAAATGGAAATCGGGCTTTTGCCCATTCTCTTTCTAGCTAGGGAAAAATAAAAGTATGACCTCAGCTTTCTTTTGTTTGTTATCCTATAAATACAAGCTCATTCTGTTGGGCAACCAGAGGCACATATCACCACTCACCTTTTGTTCGTAGGGGAAGGTTAAGTGGATCTTAAATCTGATCATGGACTTCAGATTCCGGTGAAGCGATTACTCTTAGAAGCAAGCTCTGGCTCCCTCGATTATTCGGGCTCTGCTGGGGTGATGGGGAGTCCAGCTGAGTTTAGCAATGGCACCTCCGGAAAATAGATGTTCTGGACTTGATCTAATAAAATCACCTTTTTATATTTGTATCAGTGGGGAGGGGGTGGGGCATGAGTAAGCAGAGGCCTTGGAAACTGGTTTTAAAATATAGGATGAGGGGGGCTTCCCTGGTGGCGCAGTGGTTGAGAGTCTGCCTGCCGATGCAGGGGATGGGAGTTCATGACCCGGTCCGGGAAGATCCCACGTGCCGCGGAGCGGCTGGGCCCGTGAGCCATGGCTGCTGAGCCTGTGCGTCCGGAGCCTGTGCTCTGCAACGGGAGAGGCCACAACAGTGAGAGGCCCGCGTACTGCAAAAAGAAAAAAAAATATATATATATATAGGATGAGGAAATCTGGGAGGGTTGCAACTTGAATTGTTTTACATGAACTAATAAGGACCACAATTTGTATTTCTTGCATATTAGCACTCACAGGTCAGAGCATGAGGTAGGAGTGTCCCTGTGGTTTGGAGATGGGTTTGAATGCTGTAGCTTTGAATTTTTAGTTGTTCTTCTGCCAGAAGGTTTCTCAGGCCACTCTGGGAGATGCCATGTTGCCTCTTTGCCTTGTTTTGTGCTTTAGAATGCTGCTAGTTTTCGAATTAATACATTTTGTTTTTGCTTTTTTTTCTTATCCTCTGTAGATGATCACAGTAGGGTGAAGTTAAGACCTTTACCAGGAAAAGACTCTAAGCACAGCGACTACATTAATGCAAACTATGTCGATGTAAGTCAGAAATGTTTTTATAAACCTGTTTCTGATAAATGAAGGGTGCTGCAGAGACTGTTGAATGTGTTTTCATACCGCACAGAGCTCACATGAGAAGCACAGCCTACTCAATACGGAAGGCACTTGAATTATTAACTGGTCTGTGATACTGCTTTCATCTTACTTTGTGCTGTGTCATCTTTGAAGGGTTACAACAAAGCGAAAGCCTACATCGCCACCCAGGGACCGTTAAAGTCTACGTTTGAAGATTTCTGGAGGATGATTTGGGAACAAAACACTGGAATCATTGTCATGATTACGAACCTTGTGGAAAAAGGAAGAGTAAGAGCTTGTTGGCTTAATCGTGTACCTTCATTCAAAAAGATATTTGTGGGGTACCGCTGTAGGGTAGAAACTTGGCAAGGCCGAAAGAGTTAGAGAAGTGAGAAGTGGCCTCCCTGCCAGGAAAGTGAGCTAGGCACTTACCAGAGTGGATTAAACATGATGATTGAGGTGAATAGGGTATTAATTGGGGGCGGGGGGGTGCTGCAAAACACAGGAATGCATCCTCTAGTACAGAGATTTTTTTAAAGAGTTAATATTTGAGGTGAGATTTGAACAGTGAAAGAGGAGGAGGAAGAGTTACACAGGCTCGAAAAGAGAAGGAAGGACGTTCCAAGTATCTGGGAGAGAAAGAACAAAAGCAGGGACGTTGGAAGAAACAGTTTAGTCAAGGAACTACTAATAGTTCACACTGGGGGAGTAAAGACTGCTTAAACACCTTGACCATCACTAAGAGAACCTTTTTTTAAGATGATGATTCATATGTTAACTTTATTGGGTTATGAGCTGACATTAGACGTGAATTTAAGCTGGAATAAGGATCCAGGCTCTGGTTGGTTACTCAGAGTCACTACTGCTTCACTTTGACGGTGGAATCCCTGTTTTGCTTTTGGTGACCCAGTCTTTAACACGAAGGCTCTCACAGTTACAAGAGACTTTGTGTTAACTGTGAATGCAGGCCAGCCTCCCAAAATGACACTTAAACTCCCTTGATAACATATCCTACCCACATTTCGTAGAGGTCAAATATACAGGATTTTTCTTAGACCTTCTTTTAAAGTACATCGTGTGTTGAAGGATGATCGCGAACACTAGGCCCATTTCTCAAGTGATCTTGCCCAAACGTGTCCCAAGATTAACCTCTTCAGAGGTCACATCTGCCTGCAAGGCCTTCAGCCCATGCATTCCTTTTTTAGTCAACCACGTGGTGATATGGCCTGTGTCTCCACACCATCATTTGAAACCACATTATCAACATTGGAATTGTGACATCAATTGCAGTTATAATTTACAGCTTTTTTCTTTTCTGCAGCGAAAATGTGATCAGTATTGGCCCACAGAGAACAGTGAGGAGTATGGAAACATTATTGTCACACTGAAGAGCACAAAAGTACACGCCTGCTATACTGTTCGTCGTTTTTCAGTCCGAAATACAAAAGTGAAAAAGGTATTGAAGGAGTTGGGTGGGCTGCCAGGGCATCTCTTTTTAAACTAGTATGAAAATTACTGTGCGACTAAGGCCAACTCTCGTAACCAACTTGGTTTTTAAAAAAGTATTTTTGAAACATTTTTTTCACAACTCTTTTGATTGACATCAGTGTATGGTGTGAAAGATACTGGCAAAGCACATAATAGAATTTAACTGGCCTGATTGAGTTCTTTAATCTCTTCATGAAAGAGGCTTCATTTGGGGGGAAAGAAAAAGGTCCTCTGAGGTTTTGGTAACCAGCAAATACGGCAGCATCTGTTTGTTTGGTGATGCAGCTTTTTAATTCCAATTTTCTGACAGCTTTAAAGCATTGTTTCCCAAAGTGTGTCCCAAGGGATACTAGCCCTGCAAGGTGCTTGCAGAAATCAAATTCTGTGCTTCAGTAAGTATGGAAAATGAATGCCACGTAGTACGTATTCCCCCTTAGAAATTTACAAGGAACACAAGTACCGAGAGTGCTAGAGTTAAGAAACTGATACAACTTGGTCGTGTTTCCTAATGTGACTTAACAGTAAAACCCTTCTCTGTAGCAGAACTGTTACCATCGTGAGAATTACACCTTGTGGAAATGGTGCTTTCAAGTTATCTCAGTTTCTCTTGTTGAAAATCCACTGTCCCATCGAGACTCATAGATCACTGTAGCAGTATTATGAACTCAAGACAGGTGCTCATTAGGAAAATGTGAAGTAGTACTCTACAGAGGTTTAGGTATGGGAGTTGTTTGTAGCAGTGGTTCCTAATTTATTTTTTTAGTCTTGGACATCTTGGAGAATGTGATAAAATTGCGTCCCTCTTGCCCCAGAAGAATTCACATTTACCGAGATTTTTATACGCACTGTCAGTGGCTCTGAAGCCCATTTGTGATCCAAGGTTAACAGTCCTTTCTGTGTATAGTTTGTTTCCAAGAATAGCAGAAGTATATAAAAATCAGCTGCACTGTTTTTATCTGTGTTCTCTGTAATAGAGCTGTTAACTGGCTCAAGCTAACCAGTAACTCATTAAGTACAGTGTCCATTACTCACGGAAGCACCTCAGGTTATTTAAACACGACCCACTTACTCTTATTTTAGAAACAGCTTAAGCCAGAGGAGCAAGTCTAATAGGAACGTTAGGTGTTTTGTACACTGACCATCGTAACTGCAAATGCGGAAGAAATAGGAAAATGAGGGGTAACAGAAGAATTAAGAAATCAAAGACATCCAAAGGCCTTGTAGCACAGGGCCAGACACCCTACAAGGTTCAGTGTCAATGGATTAATGACCCTGAATCATCAAAAAAAATTTTTTTATTTTAGAGGTATTGGTAATTTAAAAAAAAAAAAATCACAGCAAGTGATCTATTTGGGGAAATTTTTCATCCAAAGTGGTTCAAGTGTAAAAAGTGCAGCCACTTAAATGAATTCTTCAGAGTAGTGTTCCTTTATGAAAGTGACAGATAAATTGATTGTTGCCTTTGACTCTAGAGATTTCGAACCACTTGTCACTTAGGATCCTCCCCACACCTCCTGGAGAGTGTACGGCACGAGCACTCTGGCTCCTAAAGGTCCAGTCCGGACAGTGGAGAAAGAATGTGAGTCCCGGCCCACAGTCAGATGAGTTGGGGCATCTCAAATGCTGCCAGGAAGTGGAGGCCTTGTAGGCAAATTACAAAGTGCTTGGATTGGTCCAGATCCAGAAAACCGATACTAAACATTCATTCTTGGTACAGTCTTAACCCATTTTCTCTTCCAAGAGATGTCTGATCCTTCTATGCACCCAGGTCATGTCTCCATTTTGGGCATGAGAGGGCCACACAGAGGAAATAACCAACCCCAGGAACAGCAGTTAAGGCGAATGGGAACAGAGGTCAGGTTTGCTGACATCCTTAGGTGATTTTTTTTTTTTTTTTTAGTACACGGGCCTCTCACTGCTGTGGCCTCTCCCGTTGCGGAGCACAGGCTCCGGACACGCAGGCTCAGCTGCCATGGCTCATGGGCCCAGCCGCTCTGCGGCACATGGGATCTTCCCGGACCAGGGCACGAACCCGCGTCCCCTGCATCGGCAGGCGGGCTCTCAACCACTGCGCCACCAGGGAAGCCCCCTTACGTGATTTTTACCAGAATGCCCACTCTCAGCTTAAAGCCATCTTTTCTCACCCTCTCTCAGGGTCAGAAGGGAAATCCCAAGGGGCGTCAGAATGAACGGGTAGTGATCCAGTACCACTACACGCAGTGGCCCGACATGGGAGTTCCCGAGTACGCCCTCCCGGTCCTGACCTTCGTGAGGAGGTCCTCAGCAGCCCGGACTCCAGAAATGGGCCCTGTGTTGGTGCACTGCAGGTGAGGCCAACGGCGTCCCCTTTCTTCTGCCTGGGATTCAGCATTTGAATTGGGCAGAGCAGCGGGTGTGGGCTGTGTGAACTTGGACCACTGTGGCCCTGCTGCTTGCGGCTTTGTTTGATTTAGAAACGGAGTCTTAACTCTGAAAACTGGGACCAATGAGACCTGTTAGGGTTATGGAAGGTCACTGTAGTCCCCTCACATTAAGAAATCATCTGCTGCTTCTGAGGTTACAACAAAATATGCTCTTAGAGGATGAGTCTCCAGTTTTTATAACGCCTTCTTATTACTGATAAAAAATCCCCAGTGTTTATAGGGAAATTGTTGGCAGCTCCTAATATATAGAAACCTTACACACAAATTTAGAACTTTCCGCACTAGAGATTTTGAGTTTTTGAACATGGCTTTTCTGTAGGGTTCCTCCAAATGATAATAGTTAGTTTATGTGTGAAAGGCTTTCAGTTTATACGTGCTATATAAAATACCTTTTTTAAAGCACAGATAAAGCCTGTTTTCCCATCTAAACTAACTACCTTAAACAACCTTAGCTGATTGTTTCAAAAATGCTTTTATTGTGTTTCATTTGGATTGCTGGGCTTTTTAAGTGATGTTGCTTATTCTGTGATGTATGTTACATAGCTGCCCAGCCTTTTCTCAGCGTTTCTTTGGGGCTGTTCTCATAACATGCTTCCACAGAGCAGGTCCTTTGCAGACGTCGGAAAAGTCCCATAAGGACTCTGTTTAAAGTCCCATAAGGACTCTACATTTTTGCTCACCCATTTAGAATCACTAAAATAGAGGTGAAGGTCTGTCAATCAAAGCACTTGGGTATCATCAACAAAACTGTGTGAGATGGGGAACCTGAGGCGGTAGGTTTCTGCCAAAAGAAGCCTGTGGTTCAATACGGCAGAACTCGGGTCTCCCTGGGCTGGGTTGTGTTGTTTTGCTTAAATAACAATCAGGAAACGGGAATAAAAGAGGCCAGCTTTTCCAGAGGGGCTCTTCTTCTCCTACCCCTGGATTACTAAAGGAAAGTAGCCCTTATAAATAGGAACTTGCCAGTACTGAGCACCCTGGGCGGGAGTTGTGCACAAAGGGGGTTTATCGAAAGGACAGTGCGTTCTCCCAGAATCCCTGGGGGAGCGGGAGAACCAGGCGATGCCTCGGCAGGGGTGCTTCTGGTGCGGAGATGGCTACTGCCAGGAGAGACACCTTGCGGCCCCTGGCATCACAGAGTTAAACCCTTTGCTTGAGCTGCAAGCAAGGCTGAGAAAGCAAATCTGTAACTATATTTTTATTTATTTATATTTATACATATTTTATATTTTTATGTATGGTAGAAGGGCAGTCTTCCCTCCCCCTCAAGACTCACGGGGGAGGAAGATCCTATTGAAGTTTCTGAATGCTATCCGTATGTCAGCATAACCCTCTTGTTGAGAGAACCTAGTATAGTTGACGACGTAGGTTATTTCTCAGCCCGTTGGAGACTCAGATGATAATTTTTGTAATCCATGGTTCATGACCTGGTAGAGCAGCAGGTGTACTAGTTGAGTGTCTGCCTCTCTTCCAGTGCTGGCGTGGGCAGGACGGGCACCTACATTGTGATCGACAGCATGCTGCAACAGATAAAAGACAAAAGCACAGTCAATGTCCTGGGATTCCTGAAGCATATCAGGACACAGCGCAACTACCTCGTCCAGACTGAGGTGAGGAGGGGTGCTGGTGTTCTCATGTGATTCCAGCACACGCTTGAACTGCAAGTTGAATGACTGAGAGTGAGACATACGCATTCTCTTGGGCCTGGAAGGAATTTACAGGTTTGTGTTGGAAGATGTCCTAACCGGGATACCGTTCTTTGGCTCACAGGCATCCATTTCTGTGTGGCTCTTAAATGAAGCAGATAGAGTTTTCTCTAGTGCTGTGTATTCCATGCTGGGGGCGCTTAAACCTTGTTGTTTAGCCTGAGAGATATATACGAGGCAATGGTTCTGAAGCCCTTCACTGAACACACGTCTTCCCACTGCTTTGTTTGGGACGTGGTATGGAATACAGAACTAAACGCAGCACAAGCCCTACCCTAAAATAACTTCTGACAGATAAGGAAGGATGGACTGGAGCCGACCCCCCTGGCTGTAAATGCATGAGGGAGGTCCCTGCTAGGGGAAGAGTTCATCTAAGGTCGATTTCACGCAGGGGACAGAGGTGGCTGCCCTGTCGCAGCTCTCCTCAGTGACTACCATGTCGTGTGCCTTTTAGGAGCAGTACATTTTCATCCACGATGCCTTGTTGGAAGCCATTCTTGGAAAGGAGACTGAAGTATCTTCCAGTCAGCTGCATAGTTACGTTAACAGTATCCTCATACCAGGAGCGGGAGGAAAGACACGACTGGAGAAACAGTTCAAGGTAGTGCTTTCAATACGTTTCTTTGGCAAAGCAGCAAGGAGGTAAAGAAATGCCTTGAGTTGGGAGGGTCGTGTCTTTTTTGCATGAATGTCTAGACTAAAATGGATTACTATCTATCTGTACTCCTCAGATGTAATCCATGGGAAGATCAAGTTTCGACTTACGTATGAATTGTGGGTATCCAAGTAGACAGTGCTGTGCTGTATTTTCTTCTGCACAGTTTACGACTTTAACATTTGCCCCTGGCCCCAATGACATGGTACTCTGTCAGTCGTTCCAGTCCAAAAAATATCCTCTGTATTTTTTTTTTTGCGGTACGCGGGCCTCACTGTTGTGGCCTCTCCCGTTGCGGAGCGCAGGCTCAGCAGCCGTGGCTCACGGGCCTAGCCGCTCCGCGGCATGTGGGATCTTCCTGGACCGGGGCACGAACCCGTGTCCCCTGCATCGGCAGGCGGACTCTCAACCACTGCACCACCAGGGAAGCCCTATCCTCTGTATTTTTTTCTGAACAAATACTGTCTTACCCTGATGGAGAACGGCTATTTGTTGGCATTATCTTAAAAGCAAAGCTCTTTGAATGACTATCCTAGCAGATAATTTAGAAACTAGAAAAGATCTAGTTACTACGGAATACTAAAGAAACTTTAGTTAACTTTTCCTAAATGGTTATTCTTTTTCTTTGATAGGGGCATGGGGGCATGAGGTGTAAAGACAGTTAAGGTTTATACGGAATTGAGTGAAAAGAGAGACTGTAAGAACTATTAAAGTAAGTAAGATCAGAAAGCGCAGTCATCTCAAAGTACTAAGTGCTTTCCTATTTCGTAGTCTCTCATTAGACTTTAAAAAAAACCAGGCTTTTTTGCACATTGTTCTACATGTAATTTCTCGTTTTGTGTCAAGATGGAAAGAGATGAATCTCTGCAGTTTTAGTTTTCATGGTAAAACCTTCCATAGACACTGAAACCTTCGAGTCTCAGCTCAAGAAATGAGACTGTCAAACAAATGATAACAAGTGATATGAACTGAAAAGTAGATCAATTTCACCAAGTTCAGTTATAACAATTTTAAATTTCTAGGTCTCCTTTTATAACATCCTTACTGCTCTGCGAACCATTTGAGGTAATCAATAGTGAGGACATAGTGTCTCATTTTGAATGTTTAAAATGAATTCTTAAAAAAATTAAGTACCAATAATTCTTAATTAAATTCTGCCTTTTCTGTTTCTGCAACATTTGTTTATACAGTTTTAAAAATTCATCAAAGGAAACGAGGTCATTTGTTCCTTTACAGGCATTAACCAACTACATCCACCTCCATGTAGAGAAGGAGACCGTTCCCATATACTCTGTTTGCATGGACCCCTCCCTCCCCACCCCCTCCCAAAAGATTGACAGAATGATTCAACCAAGCTATATACACAGGAAGAATAACCAAACTACTGGGCTAATTATTTATAACAGCCTTAGAACAATGTCAGTTCAGTTTAACAGACATTTACTGAGAACTTAGTAAATTCTTTACCATGATTAGCTCTTATTACCAGGAAGCCGTGTTTGCTAGTATAGAGCCACCTGCATTTCATGTGGCTGTGAGGAATCAGTGACATCATCAACAGAGAAACCCACGTTAATTCAACAAATGCTGCTTACATAGTGCCTGTAGTCAAGAAACCTAAGGCCTAGGGCTTCCCTGGTGGCGCAGTGGTTGAGAGTCTGCCTGCTCATGCAGGCGACGCAGGTTCGTGCCCCGGTCCGGGAAGATCCCACATGCCGCAGAGCGGCTGGGCCCGTGAGCCGTGGCCGCTGAGCCTGCGCGTCCGGAGCCTGTGCTCTGCAACGGGAGAGACCACGGCAGTGAGAGGCCCCCGTACAGACAAAAAAAAGAAAGAAACCTAAGGCCTAGTAGTAAATAAAACAAGCACACAAACAACCAAGACAACTGAAAAAGCTACCACTCTTGAAACACAAAAAAGTGTCCTTTGGGATACAAAAATGTTTATAGTATCTGTGCCAGATCATCAAGCAGATGCTATCAATTATACCTTTGTTTTTGTTTTGTTGTCTTTCCCCGCTTGACTGAGATAGACCACGCTGCATGTAGGTCAAAGAATTCCAAGTTTAGGGTCTACAACGTAATGGTTTGATAGTTAACTATATACTGAGAAACCATTACCACAATAAGTTAGTTAACACAGGCACAATTATAATCCTTTGAATGAAGGCTAAAATGTTGCTTTTCTTTCAGCTGGTCACACAGTGTAATGCAAAATACGTGGAATGCTTCAGTGCTCAGAAAGAGTGTAACAAAGAAAAGAACAGAAACTCTTCAGTCGTGCCCTGTAAGATCTTAAAATCAGTTCGACTTGCCTGTGTTCGTTTTTTCTTTGGATTTTGTGTGTTAGGTAAAGAGGCAGCCACTACCAAGGGAAAAAGTTATGCTGAGAACAACTGAAGCAGTTTGATCAAAACGGGAGGGGTGGGTGTCGGCACCAGCAAGTTGCTGCGTCTATGTGACATGAAAGCTCGCTTCAGTTCACCTCGAAATTCAAGAGTTAGATTATTTCTACCATGTCTTGCCTTTAAAAAAAAAAAGTCAAGTCATTATCACTGTGGCATTAATGCTCTCTTCAAACAGAGAGTCCTGGATTAATCCGCACAGCTGGAACTACATTGCTAAATTATTCTGGCTATTGAGACTAAATTATTCTGGCTATTAGAGACTAAGGCACCATTGGTAGGTGGTGACCGCTGCATAAATAACTTGGGACACAGCAGTGGATACTGTGTGTAGTACACTGTAGACACAGGCATGGGTGATCAGTGAAGAGATTCTGTCTACTGAAAGAGGCCAATATTTTCTAAGCCCTTCCCAAAGAAAAAGATTGGGAGTAAGGGGATGGCAAAAGAGCAAACTACAATACGTTGGTATAAGTGTAGGAATAGGAAACCAGGGTCAAGAGTGACCTGAAACCCTGTGTCGACTCCACACACAGTATCCTCTTAGTGATCCGCTGGGGAAGCCTCTCCCACAGTCAAGTGTTATTCCTAGAACGTCTGGGTCCTGCTGGGCACATGCAGCAGAATTTCATTTTACATTCTTCCTTAGCTGATGACGCTCTAGCTTGTTTAAAAATATAGGTAAGTCTTAAAAAGAAAGGGGAGCCAAAGAGCTCTATTACTCACCAAGTAACTCTCAGAAAGTGCTGTTGGTGGTGAGGGGTAATGAGGCAAATGTGGTATTTTCGTTTTTTCCATGTCACAGCTGAGCGTGCTCGAGTGGGCCTTGCACCGTTGCCTGGAATGAAAGGAACAGACTACATTAATGCTTCTTATATCATGGTGAGAGTCAACAGTTAATTATAAATAAAGTCAATTAAACTGAAAGGTGCTAAACAGCAGATACCACCTATGTGACTTTCAAGTAATTCCTTGATGTGTAATATCAAAATTATAGAGATTTCTGTATCTGGAAACCTCTAACCAAGGATACCTAATCGGTGAGGACACAAAAATTGCTTAAGCTAACAGAAACGCTTGTTAAGTAAGGAATTAATCTTTTCGTGAATTTCACCCATCTAGTCTTGGAATAAATGTTGAAATTGCTGTCAAGTAAAAACAGCAGGGGGAACTAGAAGTGCATCGGACGTGGAGAGAAAACTGTCTATATACATGTTAGGAGAAGTACATCTAAAAATTAGCCCAATGCACTGAATGCCTCTTTTGATTATTTTCGTGAGGTCGAAACAGTGCCGGTCTTATTTCATGAATATATTTTACTGCTGCGGAGTTAAACACTCATAATCACTGGTTTTTCGTCCTCCTAACTGAAGGGCTATTACAGGAGCAATGAATTTATCATAACCCAGCATCCTCTGCCACATACTACGAAAGACTTCTGGCGAATGATTTGGGATCATAACGCACAGATCATTGTCATGCTGCCAGACAACCAGAGCTTGGTAAGTAAAGCACATCTGCTATATATTAATGAGCCCGGGAGGCCAGAGCATAAATTACCTTGTCACAGGGCTACCGTGTCTGTACATGCTAGGGAGGGAATTCAGACTTCTCATCTTCTATGTCTGCACAGGTGCCTTTCCTAGTCTTACCATTCCTGACCCTATCAGTTCCAACAGGATCAGCACTGATCCCTAATGCTGGTGATATATCAATCAATCACCCCTCAGTTGTACTGTACATGGCAGCATGGGAGAAGGTTTTTATTTCTTTATTTTGGCTGCGTTGGGTCTTTGTTGCTGCGCGCGGGCTTCTCACGGCGGCGGCTCCTCATCGCGAAACATGGGCTCTAGGTGCGCGGGCTTAGTTGCTCCGCGGCATGTGGGATCTTCCCGGAGCAGGGCTCGAACCCATGTCCCCTGAATTGGCAGGCGGATTCTTAACCACTGAGCTACCAGGGAAGCCCAGAAGGTTTTGAAGAAGGTCCTTTTTCTAACCTCACTAATGCACGATCTTAAGCCAACCTCTTAGTTGCTATATGTCACTGTTGAAAAATAAATGAACAGTAACAGTAGTTAACATTGATTATATCCTTTATTGATTATATCAATAAATGTTAACAGTAGTTAACATTGATTGATTGTATCTTTACCTGTATTAACTCCTTTAATCCTTTCTACAACTCGATGACACAGGTGCTCTCAGCATCCCCTTTAGTAGCTGAGAAAACTGAGGGAAGTAACTTGCCCAAGGGCATATACGAACCATGGGAGCCAGGATTGGAACTTGAGTCACCTGTCTCATTTTGCTATTGTATATGTCCAATGCCGCCACATCACAGAAATGTTTCCTGGCCCAAAGAAAACGGTATCAAAAGTACTAATAATGTATCGTTATTTTCCCCCAATCCATAGGCAAGCCCGATCTATTACAGGGAGGGAGATTAGGAAAGCCTTCCTTGTTCGGACTTGATGGTGCTTTTTAAGACCTTGACTAAGCTACTACCTCTTTCTTCTCCCTTTAGTCCTTCCCTATTGAGGTCGCTAGACCCTAGAGGAGAAGGGTGAGCACGTTTATGAAAATAAGTGTAACTACTTCTGCTGAGCTCTCATTGCATTCTTAAGTTTCGAAATAGTTGGGTCTTCAGAAGTTACTATGAGGACTTGTAAGCGCACAAAGTAAAAACAAAAACAAAAACGATCTGCCTCCGTGAGTGTCAGAGTAGTGAGTTTTTTAATCAAGAAAGAACAGCATGTGAGTGAACCCCTAGTCTTGATGACATGCATTTGACTGTGTGCCCAGTCAGTAGGAACTTCACTTTGTCGCTTTCTGCTCCAGCTTCGGAATACCAAGACTGCTTCTGTGTGATAGAATGGCAACAAAGTTGAGAATCTTAAGCTAAAAACTGGAGTGTAAATTTTCAAATTAGCTGGCAATAGGGGTCTACTCTGTTCGGCATATGGAAATTGGAGGCATTTAGGGTTGTTAAAACGTGCATTTGTTGGATGAGTCAGTGTTTTGTTATCCTCACTTAACAGAGGACAGTCACTATACCCAAGAGCTCATTTGTATGGGGAGGAGAGGGGGAGACTGACTGAGTGAGTCAATACGTGTTCTGTGGACAGCGCCGATACCGGGCCACCGGGCCTGTCATCTCGGTGTCTCTCCGAGGCCCAAGGAGGCTATGCTGCAATCACGCATGTCTGCACTCATAGCTCTAGGGTCGAAAGTCAGATTCAGTAGTGTGTAGTTTTTTCTAAAGGTACTGTTTCTGCATTTTTTGTTTGCTTTGTTATTTATCACTACTGTAACGTTACAAAGACCATCGTTCTGTGAATAGCCCAAAACTCACTGCTGCTTAGGCGTCCCTGCCCTATCTGTAAGCAAAATAAGCATGCGATCAGAGCTCCTACTGAATCAAGAAGTAGCATTTCTTTGTCATAGTCTGTCAAGACGATCAGTTATTCCCTAGTTTACTGTCTGTGTTCAAAAGGTTTTTCTGCCGTTCCTCCACCGTTACTAAAATCCCTTTGGCAGCCTTTAGGCAAATTAGATAATTTCCAGTTCATCTTATCATCATAATAGCTCTTTGAGGTATGTAGTTTTATTATTCCCACTTTTCAGATACGGAAATTAAGCCTTAGATAGATTACTTTTCTCAGGATCGCATCCAGGCCTATACTTAATCTATGTATTTGGTTAAATTTAGAAGCCTTGTTCGTCATTATGGCTTTAATATCTGTTCAAAGGGCCCTAATTCCACTTCCTTGGGCAAAACGCATTAAAACCCAAGACAGTTACAGACTTCTTTTGTATAGACTAAACCCCGTTGCTAATCTGTTTCCCCTTATGCTGAGCTTTAAAAATAAAAATGTACTTGGCAATAAGCTATATTGAAACTTGAAAGGGTGATAAGTCTTATTGGACTGTTGGCTCATTTCTGATGCAACAATGTAAGATTAAACAAAACCTTCTTTGTTTTCAACATTATTCAGGATTATTTCTGACTTCACTAGTACTGTCTAAGCATTTTCAGGAAAATGCCCATAGAAATGTATATATTACAGGCAAACTGTAATTTGCCATTTGAACTGATTAGAAAAAGGAGGGGGCGGGGCTCGTCATAATCATTGTATTTCTCAGAGTCTCCAGCCTAGGCAACGGTTCTCTTTTTCTTAGGCCTCCATAGTTTTCAGGGATAGAATTCAAGTATCAGGCCTGAATACTGTATTCGTTTCAGGTGTACAGCTAAGTGATCCAATTAAATTTTCTGATTATTTTCCATCATAGGTTGTTGCAAGACATTGAATATAGTTCCCTGTGCTATTCAGTAAATTGTTAGTGCTTATCTATTTTATGTATAGTAGTTTCTGTTACTGAATCTTTATTTTTAATCTTAAAAGTAGATGAACGTTTAAAGCTTACCTGATTCGAGGCCGAAAGACTTGAAATCGAACATTGACAGACTAACTTTCCTTTTACAAAGCACCTTGTACTTAGAGCCAATATGCCTATTTATGGGCCTGTCTGAGCCTTGGTGTTTTCATCTACAAAGCCAGAAGATAAAAATACCTCACTAGCATATTATGAAAACCAAGTAAGAGAATGTTTACGGAAGTCCTTTGCAAAATGCTGGTCAACTGTAGAACTGTTAATGACATAATCCATAGAGCAACAATTAGCACATCTTAGTCGCATAAGCCATTGTGAAATAACAAGTTAAAATTACTTGACCTAGATCCTGTCTCCTTTTTTACTCTGACAATTATATTACAGAGCATTTCTCAGCTAGGGGTAATACATCCCCTACAGAGGGAGGTTTTTTGGTTGTCGGATATGACATAGGTGAGAGGTGCTAGGAAATAGTTATGAAGCGTATTTTACAATAGAATACAACCACCACTGAACTCAGCATGATTAGATAGGGCTAATCTAATTGGGCTAATAATTCTATGAACCCAATTTAAAAACTGATTTGAGAGGTATGGCAAATGGCAAAGAAAGAAATCGTTTGGTAAGAAAATTCGAAAATAAATGGTTGACAGCACTGCAGAGGAATTTTTGTCCTTCTTTTCTTTTTGGTCCCCATAGGCTGAAGACGAGTTTGTATACTGGCCAAGTCGAGAAGAATCCATGAACTGTGAGGCCTTTACCGTCACCCTTATCAGCAAAGACAGACTGTGCCTCTCTAACGAAGAACAAATTATCATCCATGACTTTATCCTTGAAGCTACACAGGTAACCTCAACCTCAGTTCCTCAGTAACAGCCACAGCTGGGCCCTGGATCACCCTTCCAAGTAATAATGGAGTAATTTACCACCCTTAAGACGGGCCCAGGCAGGCATTTGAGTATGACTTAAGTATGTTCACTTCCTTTTTTGCTTCCTTCAAATATTTGCTTTTTCCAGCTGGAAAGATGACATGTAGCAGTTCCTCTGATTGAGCATGCATACAAATAGGCCTGTTGACCTAATTATAAAAACAATATACTAGAGCTCAGTATTTTCTTTGCCATCAGAAATGTGAGCCTTGCAATATGTTGCAGAGATGATAATATTAAGACTTTTTTTTTTTTTTTTAGTAAACAACATTTTGATGCATAATTAACTACCTTCCTATGGGGTTGGTAAGAGGCGAGCTGTCTTATATTAGTAATTTAAATAAAGATGTCCTCACCCTTTCCTGGGTTTTTTTTTCTTTATTTTTATAGGTAAGCTAGAGTAGGATATAAAGCCTCTTATAATTTGTTGTCCCTTACAATTTTTCCCTGAACAGGATTCTATTTCACTATCATAACCTCATTTGTTCATGTCAAGCAGACCTCCCTAGTATTTTTCTCCCTGCAGCAGTTTGGTTAATTGGGCATTCTTCAATCATCTGTAGTATACACTTCCTCAGGAGCAAGTACGAGTCATTAGATTATAGATAGGATGAAATGAAGGATGGGCCGTGACTCGTGTTGTATTGGTTGTAGGATGACTATGTCCTAGAAGTTCGGCACTTCCAGTGTCCCAAATGGCCTAACCCGGATGCCCCCATAAGCAGTACTTTTGAACTTATCAACGTCATCAAGGAAGAGGCCTTAACAAGGGATGGCCCCACCATTGTTCATGATGAGTATGTACCTGTTTTTTAATTGTCTTGTTGCACTGTGGTAGTAGGGGGAAGGAAAGACAGATTTTAAAAACGTACTCCCTCTCTCTCAGCTTGTGACAATTCCAGCTTATTTCTCATGTGTCCATGTGCAAGGTGTTGTGTTTCTCTTTGGGTTTTAATTTGTCAAAGGCTTCAGGCTCTCCGAGTGTAGGTTCTAGAAAGGTGAAAGTACTGTATCTCAGCCTACCAAAATACATCTGCATGCTTTCTGAGGTTTTCTGTTTCAATAATGCAAATTAAACAATAACTTACAACATGTCTACATTTCTATTAGTTTACATGTAATACTTTATATTAATTAGTTGTTTTTAAATCCTTACACTGATCTCCAGCAAACACTTACTACTGTAGACATGAAATGTAATGAAAAAGGTACTATTATTAATGATAATATTTATAGTTTACAATGTGTTTTGAAGTTTACAGTACTGTCTCTGGGAGTTTAAAGGCAAAGCATATGAATTGCAAAGAGAACAAATAACTTGCTCCTGGCTCTGAGCTTCCAAGTGTCCGAACAGAGTTCAAACCCAGCCCACTTTCCCTTTAATGAGAAGGAAGGGGGTCATAGATATAGATATACCTTATAGTATACGAATACCTGGAGTCAAACTTCATAGATGGACTCGACCTGCAAATCAGTTGCAGATTGTTGTGAATCTCACAGACCTTTAGCCAGTGGCACCAATTAGACGTCCTCGTCTCTAGTTCTAAGGTAGTTAGTTATCTCCCTTGGTCAGCAACGTGTCAGGGCATCCATTATGTTCATTAAGTTACCATCTACTCTGCTAGAATAGAGAGTAGTACATTTCCAAGTAAAAGCTCATTAAGTCTTATCTTTGAACGAATGCTGTCACAGGAAGTGAACAAAGACTTTCGGCTGAGGTCAGCACCTTCACCTCAAATCCATGGTACTCTCCTATTTGCGTCAAGCCATACATTTGGCTCCTTCCAAAGAGTTTGATGGTCTTTTTTAAATAGTGACTATTTCAAAATGTTGACCTCTTAATTAGAAGAATTAGGATTAGTTAAGTAGCCTGAGTAAGTAAGATCCCTGGAAATGTGACAGCCAGCACTAGTGTTTAAATAACACAGTCAACCTCAGAATAACTGGGTAGGTACCACGAGTCTACGGAGCTTCAGGATATGCAGTTATAGCACAAAGTTAGGGCTGCTTCTAGAGTTTTTTCCCCGCGCTAATCTGGCAGCTTTTCATATACCTTCTGGATTTTACTAGCTTTTATCAATTCAGACCAAATTCTAATGTTGCTGCCCAGCTCCGTGACGGATTTTGCTGTTCTGATAGTACTCCAGGGATCTGTCCTGAAGTCAGTAATGCAGCTAATGTTATATTTCATGGTAAGAGAAGACGGAAAGGAGAAAAAACAAAAAACAAAAACCAACAACAACTAGTTAAACAATTTAAACAGAATTGTTTGTTTCATTTACCTATATTCAGCTTTGGGGTATATTGTCTCATTGAGTGATTTTTATTTTATGCTACATGCTGACTGTGTCACCTCTGGAATTAATCAAATGTAGCTTGTTCTTAGGCCTAAGCCAGAAAAGAGCAAATTCATCCTACACTAGCGGCTCTTCACATACCATATAGGAGAGCTGGATTAAAAGCCACCTAAAGATATGCATTCGTTCATTTATCCACCATCTTTAAGAGATAAGTGATTCCATTAAAATTATTTTTCTACATTACTCAAGCACATCTGAAGTTTTTTAATAGTTGTTAGCTCTAGTACAACACTGAATGCCAGTTACCTTTCAGTTTCCATCTTTCTTACCTACTTTTTAAACCTCTAAATATTCCTTCCTGATGGCCTACAAACACACACCTCAAATCTAGCATGTATAAACGCAAACTTGCCTTCCCAGCCTGCTCCCATCCACTTAGTTGTACAAACCAGAAACATATCAGAGCCCTTTTCTGTGCCCCCTCACCTCCAATTATCATTGGCCACCAAGTCTTGTTGATGCCTTCTCAGTACACTTCCCAAATTCTTTTACAAGCTGGTTGAAGCTTTACTTCTTCAGCTGTCATCCCAGTCCTCCACTGATTTACTTCCTGCAGCCCACCTTAGCCCTGCAAATACTATTCTGTCTAAGTGCCCTTTTATTCAACACACACTTCAAAAGTCACTCTCTTCGAACTGTTTCTAACTGAAACCAGAGGGGATCGTCCATAAACATCGCCTCTTTACCAATGCCGTTCCTGTTTATCACATCATATTGTAACTACTTGTTTACATGACTGTCACCCCCACATTGCTGTGACCAGCAGTGCTAACTTATTCATCCCATTCTCCACAGAGTGACACACAGTGGGTGGTGGATAAAGATTGGTATGAATTGGTACCGTGCTTTCAAGTTAGGATGACTCACCCATTAGTCAGGATATGTGCCCGTATATGAACTTGCCCCAGACGGCCTTGCTTTTTGTTTTGGTTATTGGTATTTTTCCTGCTTACATTCATCTGTGAACGATAAAACCAATTTATCGACACAAAGTTTAAGTTCTGTCAAAGATAGCAGTGGGCAGGCTCGGAAAGAAGGCCTCAGTGCTCCCACTGAAAGTCAAAGAGTTGAGCTGAACTTCTAGTGCACAAACTCTGTGCTGTCGATCTGGTCTTCACAGCTGTGTGCCAGGTCGATGAAGTTTCTGGGTAAAATGATCTGAAGGTAAACTTCCTCAACAGAAAGTAAACTGATTGTGTTTGAGCACAGGCACAGCTTAAAGGCAAACTGCTTTATTCACGGCATCCTATATTTGTCTGCTCAGGACAGTTCTATCCAGAGGCTGATCTGTATCACCACTACTGTCAAATTTTAAACACAGAGCCTACAGATGAGTTCAAAACACAGCATGGTTCTTACACAGTTTTGTGAGACACTAGTAGATTAGACCTTCACTCGCAGAACGAAGGCTAATTTCCTGTGCAAATACTTAATGTGAATTCACTGTGGAGCTATCTCTATCACCCCGTTGGAGGCCATCGTGGGCTAATTTCATTTAACAGTTTTCAGAGTGGGATCCCAGGGTCCCTGGTTGGGAAGGAGGTCTCCAAGGCCCTTCCAAGAGATCCAAGAGGACACAACTGTTTTCATAATACAAAGATACAGATTGCCTTGTTCACTTGTATTCTGTCTTGAGTGTACAGTGGAGTTTTCCAGAGCTATGTGACCCAGGAGGACATCCCCACTCTGACAGCTAATGGAATGCGTGCTTGCACGGTTTTGTGTTTTAACACTTTCTCAGTTCTAACATCTGATACAGTAATTATTGACAGATAAAGCCCAAATAAGCAAAAGCTCTTTGGGGTCTTCAATAAATGTTAATTTTAATTTTGTCCTGAGACAGTCCAGAGGAAATGCTGAAATATATGGACTGCATTCTGTACCAACTGCTGCAAAGACACCTTCAAATCACAACTAATTGAGTCCTTCATTTAATCCTCAAAATCACCCCACTAGGGGGGTAACTTTAGGATCCCCGCTTCATGCATGAGGAAATGGGGGCTGCCTGTGTAGGTATTAGGCCCTGTGTACACACATATCCAAGTGTCAGAGCCAGTCCCAGCTACATAATGTATGTGGGGGTCCAAAGCAAAATGAAAATGTAGGAACCCTTGCTCAAAAATTATTAACAAAGATTTTCCAATTAAAGAAACAATCCCATTTACCAGCACATCAAAAAGAATAAAAGACCTGTACAGAAAACTCTAAGACACTGATGAAAGAAATCAAAGATGACACAAAGAGATGGAGAGATATACCACGTTCTTGGACTGGAAGAATCAGTATTGTCAAAATGACTATACTACCCAAGGCAATGTACAGATAAGTGCAATCCCTATCAAATTACCAATGGCATTTTTCACAAAACTAGAACAAATAATCTTAAAACTTGTATGGAGACACAGAAGACCCCAAATAGCCAAAGCAATCTTAAGAAAGAAAAACGGAGCTGGAGGAAGCAGGGTCCCTGACTTCAGACTATACTACAATGCAACAGTAATCAAGACAGTATGGTACTGGCACAGAAACAGAAATATAGATCAATGGAACAGGATAGAAAGCCCAGAGATAAACCCACGCACCTATGGTCAACTAATCCATGACAGAGGTGGCAAGGGTATACAATGGAGGAAAAACAATCTCTTCAATAAGTGATGCTGGGAAAACTGGACAGCTACATGTAAAAGAATGAAATTAGAACACTCCCTAACACCATACACAAAAATAAACTGCGAATGGATTAAAGACCTAAATGTAAGGCCGGATACTATAAAAATCTCTTAAAGGAAAACATAGTTAAAAAACTCTCTGACATAAATCACAGCAAGATCTTTTTTGATCCACCTCCTAGAGTAATGGAAATAAAAACAAAAATAAACACATGGGACCTAATGAAACTTCAGAGCTTTTGCACAGCAAAGGAAACCATAAGCAAAACGAAAAGACTACCCTCAGAATGGGAGAAAATATTTGCAAATTAAGCAACTGACAGTGGATTAATCTCCAAGATATACAAGCAGCTCATGCAGCTCAATATCAAAAAAACAAACAACCCAATCCAAAAATGGGCAGAAGACCCAAATAGACATTTCTCCAAAGAAGATATACAGATTGCCAACAAACACATGAAAGGATACTCAGCATCACTAATCATTAGAGAAATGCAAATCAAAACTACAATGAGGTATCACCTCACACCGGTCAGAATGGCCATCATCAGAAAGTCTACAGACAATAAGTGCTGGAGAGGGTGTGGAGAAAAGGGAACCCTCTACACTGTTGGTGGGAATGTAAATTGGTACAACCATTATGGAGAACAGTATGGAGGTTCCTTAAGAAACTAAAAATAGAGCTACCATATGATCCAGCTATCCCACTCCTGGGCATATATCCAGAGAAAACCATGGTTCGAATGGAACCATGCACCCCAGTGTTTATTGCAGCGCTGTTTACAATAGCCACGACCTGGAAGCAACCTAAACATCAACAGATGAATGGATCAAGAAGATCTGGTACATATATACAGTGGAATATACTCATCCACTAAAAAGAAGGAAATAATGCCATTTGCAGCAACGTGGATGGACCTGGAGATGACCATACTAAGTGAACTAAGTCAGAGAGAGAAAGACAAATATCGTATGATATCGCTTCTATGCAGAATCTAAAAAAAAGATACAAATTAACTTATTTACAAAACAGAAACAGACTCAGACTTTGAAAACAAACTTATAGTGACCTAAGGGTAAAGGTGAGGGGGAGGGATAAATTGGAATTAAAATATATGCATTACAATATATAAAATAGATAACCAACAAGGACTTACTGTATAGCACAGGGAACTATACCCAATATTCCGTAAGAACCTAAATAGGAAAAGAATTTGGAAAAGAACAGATACATGTATATGTATAACTGAATCACTTGATGGTACCCCTGAAACTAACACAACACTGTAAATTAACTATACTCCAATATAAAATAAAAATTAAAAATTTTTTTTTCCAGATGGCAACACCAGAGCGTTAAACTAAGAAGTTTAGTTTACGCAGGACCCTCCTAAGTAGGGGACCCATCAAAGCACAAGGCCCAACACAGCAGCACAGGGGGCAAGCCAGGAAGCTGGCACTGGCTATAGTTAAATCCAGATCTGTTTAATCCCACTGGTTAACACTGCCTCCCACTGGTTTTCACAGTAAGCACTCCTGTCCCTTGTGTCTCCGGACTGTGTTTTGTTTTCTGTACTTTCTCATTCACTTCCAAAGTTTTAATTTCTTAAAGTCCTGTGGTTCTGTGCTGCCATTATTCCCCAGGATTAATGGATACTGAAGCTTTAGCTCTCTTTTCCTTCCTGCCGTAATGATTTTGAAGGGAAGCTTCACTTCCTTCATAGTGACAGGGTTATACCTCTGCATTGCGTTGTTGGTTATGATTTTTAAAACAACATCGTAAGAGCAAAACAACAATAATTGTAATTAGATGAAGTAGTAAAAAGTGTAATTAAGTGGCCATAAGTATTATACACACTGATGATACAAGGAACCCCAACGTGTCTTAAAATGAATATAGACAGAGCCACCTGAAAACATTACTGAATGTCGGGAACTTAAAGTACTTTCATTTCTTTGAGGCACAGACAGGGGAAGATGAAAATACATTTTAACAGCATAGCGCTAGTTAAAAAAAGAAGTATTGCTCTTAATGGGGCCCTTTGAGAAAGTGGCCAACAAACTACCAAAACCAGTGAATTTATACAGTATTCTTGTTCACCAAGTCCCTGTAATTTGAAGTGCAAATGCATGAAACTTGACAAACCTCCTTTAATCCTACTTAATTCCTAAACTTCTGAAAGAGAATGGCCTTTGATTTTTCAGTCTTTAAAGACTGATACTTTAAAGTATCTATGCATTTGATTGATTTGACCTAGTTTCTAGTCCTGTTTAAAGTCTTATTTTGTAGGTACTTCCTTTTATTTAGGTAGTTATTTAAGAATGGCTAAATATAGGAAAGACAACCCAAGCAAAGGCCAGAGTAATCCCGCATGGAGTGCACAGTGCATAGTAAAATACATAATACCTGACTTTCCTATCTGAATGGCTATGGTTAGCTTGAAGGGGGAAAAAAAAATCCTAACAGTTTCACTAGAGCAGATTTAGCAGAGATTAAAGGGTTAAGTTCTTCCCCTATTGAAAAAAATGCATACAAATGATTGGGGGTGGGGTGGGGAATTCCTAGCTCTGCTAAAATGAGACGGTAAACCCGGTTCAGTTTAGAATCTGAAGACAGACAACATGATGAACAAGAACAAAAAAATACAGTGAATCAGAGGTAATAGAGCAATCATAATTGGATTTTGAAATAATATGCTCAGAGATGTAAAGGAAGACCATATGAGATGAATTAAAAACATGTATTAAGAAACAGGAACAAATTAGAGGCTAAGAAATGGAAAAGATGAGAGATGGGCTAGTAGTACAATGGACAAAACCGCAATCAGACTCAGATATGGAAGCCAGATACAGAAGTTCTAACATCGGTCTAAGGGTGTGATCCCTGGAGAGAGAAAAAAGATGAAAGAGGAAGAAATTAATAGCTGAAAAAAAAAATGGCTGAGATTCTCTAAGAACTGAATAAAGGGATGAGTTCTTAAAATGAATTATCAGGATACAATGAACAATAACATTCAGAGAGAAGATCTGAATACCATAATGAACAAGGCTGATCTAATAGTGACATATAAAAAGTATGTGCCCGTCGACAGATGAATGGATAAAGAAGATGTGGTACATATATACAATGGAGTATTACTCAGCTGTAAGAAAGAATGAAATAATGCCACCTGCAGCTACATGGATCGACCTAGAGATGATCATACTAAGTCAGTCGGACAGAGAAAGACAACTACCATATGATAATCACTTATGTGGAATCTAAGATACGGCACAAAAGCACCTATCTACAAAACAGAAACAGACTCACAGACACAGAGATCGGACTTGTGATTGCCAAGGGGAAGAGGGGGAAGGAGAGGGATGGACTGGGAGTTTGGGGTTGGTACATGCAAACAATTATATACAGAATGTATACACAACAAGTTCCTACTGTATAGCACAGGGAACTATATCCAGTCTCCTGGGATAAGTCATAATGGAAAAGAATATATATTTTTTAATGTATTTATATATGCGTGTAACTGAGTCACTTTGTTGTACAGCAGAGACTGGCACAACACTGTAAATCAACTAAACTTCAATAAAATAAATAGAATTTAGAAATAAACATTTCTAAAATTAAATACATAAATAAATACATATTAAAAGTATGTACCCAAGAGAGACTTACGGAGAGACCATATAGTCTCTTCAAACACAAAATAGTTTATTTATAATTACTGATCATAAATGGAATTTTCATACATTCCATAAAACTGATATCATACAAGGCCACGTTCATTGATTATAATGCATTAAATTAGAAACCAACAATGAAATGAGACCCCAAATTCTTATACCCAGACACTGAAGTCCTTATGGCTAGAATTAGAGATAATTGATGGTTTAAAGAGGTAATGAAAATAGAAATTACGGACTCCTAAAACTAAGTGATAATGAAGGCACTGCATTTCAAAACCTGATAGGATATATACTCAGAGAAAACCATGTATAGCCTAAGCCTCATATATTGGAGAACAATTTTTAAATAAGCTTTCAACTTGAGAAGCCAGAAAAAGAACCAAATGAATCCACAAAAAGTACAAGGAATTAAAAGGAAAGCAAACAGTAATGAAATGGGGGCAAGGAGGAGATAGACTTCCTTGCTTAAATTTTACTAACAAAAGACACAACTTTGGAAATTGGTGAAAAAGAGAAGGCATAATTTATCATTGGGAAGAAAAAAAAATCTACCATTTATCTGTAGTTCTCAAATGTTTTAAAAATTGTTAATTTACATAGGTGTGATAAAACGTTATCTTTTAGAGTTTTATGCTAAATTATTAATGAATAAAATCCTTGGGGTTTGCTTCAAAATACATGGGGAGGAAACTGACATGAAACAACACCAGCTATGAGCTGATGATTGTTTCAGTTCAGTGATGGTGCAGTGAGGGTTACTATGCCTTGTACACATTTGATATTTTCTTTAATAAAAGGTTAAAAACAAGAAGTATTTTAAAGGAAATGAAATAAACATTTAAAACTATTTATAACTCTATACCAATAATTTTTTAAGCCTACCTAATCATAGTATAAATGCTATTTAGTGAACACAGTGTACCAGTCAGTCTCTGTTCTGAGCCATTGACATGTATCAGCTCAAATATAAGCTGTAGTCTCCCAAACTATGAGACCTTGGCCAGTTACTTCCCCTGGATGTGCCTTGTTTCTTCAACCTCAAAATGGGGATACTAATAGTACCTGTAGTACTGGGTTATTCTGACAATTAAGTTGACACATATAAAGTATTTATAAGAGAGCCTGGCACATAGAGTTTTCAACCCGTTAAGGCCCACTAAGTTTTGACCAGTCTACATTTGAACAACAGCACACAGAGAAAACATTTACTGTAACCTTGATTAAGAAGACAAACAAGGCTAGCACCAGAATGGAACAGTATAAGCCAATGTTACTTACTTGAATATGGGTACAAAGGTCTAAAAAAAGTACTGTCAAAAACCCAGTGTGTTATAGTAAAAGAATTATATACATCATGAAAAAGATTTATCCTAGGAATATAGAGCTGCTTAAATGGTACCAAAAATAGCTCTCAGTGAATTCAGAACATTATTAAAGGAATTTTTTTAAATCAATAGATATTCAAAAACATACAATAAAATAACAGCCATTCATAATCCCCTTCCCTAAAAGAAAACACTCTTAGCAAACGAAAAGTCAAAAGCATTCTTTTTAACTTGATAAATGTTACTTCTCAGAAGCCTATAGCAAATATTTTTATTTAATATTAAAAAATTAGAAGCTTTACCATTAAAGAACACAATATGACACCTCTTCACAGTGTTAGAATACAAAACTATTGTATCCTAGCCAATACAGTAAAAGCAAAAGATGTAAGAAGTATAAAAAAAAAGAGACAAGTGGCATTGCTAGCAGATAAAGATGTATCCAACTTCCTAGAGAATCCACAGATTATTTATTAGAACTTAAAAAGAGTTCTGCATGGCCGGATACAAGTTCACCACGTGAAAATCAATAACTTTCCTATATATCAACTGAAACCAAACAGTACTGTCGCAAAAAGAGGCCATTCTTCGGAGTAACAGAAACTACCTAGGATTTACTCTCAAATGAAATTGGCAAAAGACTACGTAGAAAACTGTAAAATCTAATTGAAAACTGTGAAAGACCTGAATAAATGGAGAAAAGATATCGTGTTCATGAACAGAAAAACTCAAAGAGATGTTAATTTCCTCAGCTCTATCTATATATTCTGTGCAGCCTAACCAAAATCCCAACAAAACTTTTTGTGTTCCTTGACAGCCCAGTATCAATCAACATGAAACAGGATGGGATGCGGTAGAAGCGTAGAGGTATATGGAAACGAGTGTACAAGTGAAAAATGAAAATATGTATGTCTGAAGCACTAAAAGTGAAACAATAAATATAGAGGCAGTCAAGACTATTGTGCAAACTTGCTTTATCAGGTATCAAGACTAACCAAAAACCTATGGGAATTTAAACGAATGTGGGGAAATACAGTATAAAAAAACAGACAAGCAGATTAAAGGGCCAAAATAGAGAGTTCAGAAATAGGCCTGCATATATGAGAATTTAGACGATTAAAAAGGCAGCTCAAATCAATGAGGAAACATGAGACAATTCAATAAAAAATGCTGGCACAGAGGGAGCAAAGACTGCTGCCATGTCCTGCATGTCCTGCCCGCTGCAGTCTGCTGCATACAGTGGGATGTCGCTCCAGGACCTTGCTTCAGACATGTAAGCTCCCCCCATCCATTAAACCATCGGTGTCTCTGTTGCTGACTCGGGCTCTTTCTTTGGTCTTGAGGCTGGGCAAGTACAGGGCCTGCAGGCCTGTAGCGTGCAGCCCAAAACCGTACACTCAGGTAATCTGTCAGTGTAGCAGGCGTCAATCCCATACGTGGAAAGTGAAAGAGTATGTGTGAGATGGAAAAGATTCAGAAAAGGCTGAACATGTTTATGGAGCACAGAAGACTAGTTCTCTAGGTATAGTTGGATTGCCAGATATATTAGGAGGTTACTGAGTTTTGTGATTCTGTATTTAGATGAGGATCAATATTCTAATCATGTGCTTCATCTGAAGCACCCACTGAATAGGGAACAATTTTGAGTCACTGGGATTGGTGTCTTGATCAGGAGATACAGTAAGAGGTGAGACAGACTTAGGAATCATTTGTCTTAATAAATATAGGTTTAAATAAGTAAATGGGGATGAAATTAGGCTAGGCAGTAGGAATGAGGAATGTTAGGGGCTGATGGATGGAAAGTGGGGAATGGAATATTGGATTCCCATGTGGTGGGAGAGCTTGTACATGGGGAGTGATCCTGTGAATGAGCTGGAAGTAGACAATGTTGTGGTTTCTGGATGTGGTCTCTGATAATTGATTTTATAGGTCACATTCATGGTGAAAGCTAAGTGTGGTTTGTATCCCTAAAGATGACCATTTTTGTAAATGTTAGGTTGGAAAACAAAGCAAAATTTGCAGTATAGTTGTGGCATTGTCTAACCATGGAATTTTGTGATATTATTCCTTCTGAAACTTTGTTCACATTATTTGTTAAATAAACCAAATCAGCACATTTTAAAATGAGTATTAATAAAGCAAATAAATATATGTTAAAAAATGCTGGCACAAGTGGTTATCCATTGGAAAAATAACTAAATTCAGACCCCTACCTTACATCAAAACAAGAATAAGATTCCAATGAATTAGACAATTACATGTAAAAAAAAAAAGTAGAAAAATATAGGAGAATATTTTTTAAATACTGGGGTAAAGAAAGCATTAACAAACAAGATTCCAAAAAAGTTAAAGATTGATAAATTTGATTATATCTAAACTACATTTCAGCATTAACAGAAGCAACCACAAACAATGCTAAGAGAAAGTAGAGACTGAAAAAACTACTTGCAACACGTACTGTAGATGATATAATACCCAATAGAAAAATGGCCAAAGTATATTAATAGGCAGTTTCAGAAGAGGAAATACAGATGGGTCAGTAAACATAGAAAGATATTCAACTCCCCTGGCAACCAAGGAAATGCAAATTAAACCAACAGTAAGATTCAAGTTTTCACACATCAGACTGGCAAAAGCCAAAGTTTAAAATGATGAGGAGAAACTAGTATTCTCTGGCTGGGAGGAGTATGGACAGGTAACAACACATGGGAGAGAAATACCGCAGTGTCTTTAAAACTAAATGGGCATACCTGTGACCTAGCTCTTCTCCTCACGGTGAGGTGCTACTCTGCTATGTGCACAAGGCACAAACAAGCTAAATGTCCATCCATGGGGAAGTGAGGACATCCGGTATGCATGCAGCAGATGAAATGATGAGCCTGATCGACATGTACTGATACCCTTAAATCTAGGAAGGCTGTACCTAAATGCATAACAGTTTTTCCCTTAGACAGATTACCTCTGAAGTTGGGGTGGTGGTTAGGGAGACGTTGGCTTTATTTGCATTACAGAAGTAAAAACATCCGTACTGTTTTAATTTCATGTAAGAATAAATTTAGAAACAATATTTAATAGTTATTAACAGAACAGTGGACACAGGGCATCTAAATTCTAGTCTCATTTCTGCCACCAACCAGCAACACCTCCTTGAACAATTCATTTAATCCATCTGTTTTCTCATCATTAATATGGAAACTATGTGCCACACAGGTTCCTGTAAAAACTGAAGATGCCAACCTGGCCTGATGAAAAAGTCTGCTACCCTTCTAAGCCTTTTTTGGGCCTGTGTGTGAAGCAAAGAGAACCATATTTTTCCAAGAATTTTATAGAAGGTGCTCATACTTGGAAACTTCCACTTCAGTGCCAAAACTAATTACTAAATATGAAACTCATTTTGGAAATTCTCTGACTGCATTTTGAGCCACATATTTCCATTTTTATTCATATTCTGGAAGTTCAATTTAGCCCTTCGGGATTGTTAAAAAAATGTTTTCCAGAGCCTTTCACCACTTTCTACTTGTCTCATAGCCTCTAGTTAAAATTCTCGTATTATCTTTCCTACTATATCACCCAGCTTGTCCCCGACATCAGATCTTCTTACAGCCCTCCCAAGTCTAATTTTGAACTTCTAACTTCATATTAGACATCAAGCTAAACATCTGGTAAGCCCGTCTTGAGAGACGTGACATTCAGAAACAAATGTCACCTTTATGCTAACCTCTAAATCTCTGCCCTCGTCCAGCATTTCACTCATTTTTGTGTTCTAGAGTAGATATCAATACAGTCTACCTAGCTTCTACGGAAATAGGTGATGGTAATTTGGTTCCAATATATTCTGTCCTTTTGTGAATCTGAAATAGCTTTTTTTTGCCTCCCCAAGGTACGGTGCAGTTTCCGCAGGAATGCTGTGTGCCCTTACCACCTTGTCCCAGCAACTGGAGAATGAAAATGCTGTGGATGTGTTCCAGGTTGCAAAAATGATCAATCTGATGAGGCCTGGAGTATTCACAGACATTGTAAGTACTTTGCTTATTTGTGAAACTTGTACATCATTTGAAACTCAGCCTCACCCTTTAGAACAGTGGTTCTGATGGGGGGTGACTTTTCCCCCCAGGGAGTGTTGGGCAATGTCTGGAGACCTTTTTTGGTTGTCACAGCTGGAGATGGGGTTAAGTGAGTAGGGCCCAGGGATGCTGCTAAACATCCTGCAGTGCCTAAGACAGCCCTCCACATGGACCTGGCCCACGTGTCCAAAGGGCTGAGGTTGAGAGACTCTGCTTTCTAGAATATAGTATCCTCTGATTGTAAAATATGGATATCCTGTTATCTTAGTGGACTTTCAACACCGAGAATTCATTCCAAGGTAACAGGGATCAAAAGGACATGAAGAAGGTGTAGGTCTTGATTATAAAGGATTCAGGAGATTACTTTTTAAGTGTCTGAACTAGCAGAGACATAATTCCTGTTTCTCTAGTATATTTTTCACATTTACATTTTTAGTCAGTATTTCCACCTGAGATGAAATAAATGATGGAGCTGCTCTTTGGCTCAAAAAACTGTCTCCCTCTTGTTTTCCAGGAACAATACCAGTTTGTCTACAAAGCAATGCTCAGCTTGGTCAGCACTAAAGAAAATGGAAATGGTCCCATGACAGTGGACAAAAATGGTGCTGTTCTCATGGCAGATGAATCGGACCCTGCCGAGAGCATGGAATCTCTAGTGTGAGCAGAATCCTGAAAGGGCGCTTAATTTGTAAAACTTCTGAAGACTGAGAACTTTTTTGAGGCCTTTTTTTGCCAGACTCTACGTTATACAATAACCTGGTTACTTTTCTACACTGATAAAAAGTTTTGATATTTATTTTTTGCCATTTTATGTCTTAATGGTATCCTACTGAGCATTTGCACCTCTGTTCATTTCACACAGTGAAACGCGGTTTTACCTAGTTTGCACTATCTGATCAGTGTTACTGCCTATAATACTAAAGCAAACCCTGATGTGACATTCCGTGACAGCACACATGCTACTTTTTAATTCAGTCCAGTGAAGGTCTTTGTTATGACAGTGAATCTTGGTTTTTTTAATTATTATTATTGTTGTTGCTAAAGCAGTTGCATTCTACTAGCAGGCAATGCTGTACTTTTCCTCAGTTCTCCTCTTCTGTTTTTTCAAGGCACTGTTCGATACTGTATGCCTTCTGCAGTTTAATGGAGTGGATGAGCACTGTTTTCTTTTAAAGACTAGCTGGTGTGGGGAAGCTACTCTGAAGGTCTATCAAACCTCATGGCCTTGAAACAGTTTCATTTATGATGGTGAAGATAGCCATTAAGAAATTAGAAGGTTTGAGTTGTTTCATGTGAACATCACTTACTAGTTACAAAGTTATATTCATAGCTTAAAAAGAATGCCCAATTGTGTCAAAATAAAAGGTATCTCTGTATTACAGTTTTCACAGTAGCTGTGTGGACAGTGTCTGTTGTTTCCATTTTGACTCTCTGAAATAGCTACACCCCAAAATCAGGGCCATCTTTTACCAAAGAGAGATGGCAATATTTTATATAACTCCAGTTATGAATCCCTTTAGTGAATCTCCATTAATGCTTCATGGTTTATAAAAGCATACCTCATGGCAGGTGGAATAATGAAAATCTTTGCAGGTGTGTAATTTTGAAACTAGTCCTCTAAAATATTCCTATTACTCCTATAGCAATCTAATAAAAAACTACCTATATAGCTAACATTCTTACATTCTTTTCTTTCCTTTTTTTTGCCAAATGTTTCATGATAAATCTCATAACTACATGCATTCTTCTACTTAGGATTAAACTGAAAATACTGTATTAGCAAAAGTCTTTGGGACTATCTAGATTCCCACACATGGATAAACCTGATTTGGAGAGAGAAAATTAGAATCTGGAGTGAAAGGTGATAGTGACATTTTCAAACAGTTTTTAAAAATAGGAGACAGCTTTGTATGCTTTTGTGTAGTTTAGCCTCAAGAACAGATAAAAAGAGACTGCTCATCATGACACAGAGCCCAAGGAAGCAGTTTCTTGGAGCCATATTCACCCTGCTGTACATCATGGGAAAATTAGGAGCATTAATAAGAAATTTCAGTTCAGTTATTTAGAAAAATAGGCTACTTACTGAGATCTGTTTCTTCAACTGCACATTTGCTCTTGAGGGATGGCTTCTGTCAGAAGTGAAACCATCACCAGAACTGGGCCTATTAAGAAGAAAAGGGTTTTGGTTATTTTTTATGTCAATAAACTTCAACCAAAAGTCCATACTGGCTATTATCGTACCATCTGGATAGGCATTAAAACATTCATGATAATCAGCCTTGAGATTCTGTTTATCTTGAGTTGGGTTTCTATGAAGTTTGTCAGAGTGGACCTGAAGGAGCAAAGCTACTAAGGAGAGAGAGGCTACAGGACTAGCCCAGGATTTCTAAGACATAGGCCAGGTCAACGGAGTTTTCGTGAACTACATAACTTGCCAGGGTTCATCTCGTCTTTTCATCACATAGATTCAGCCACACAGAACAGTCCACTGTTCACGAACTGTGTGGGCTAGGTTGAGAAAAGATGTACAAGTGAGCCAAGTTTGCTAAGCTGCGTGTGCTAGAGGACACAGACACCTTTACCGCCCCTCTGCTCCCATCAGAGGTGACACAAGGAAGCTCTGCCTAACACTTAAGGAAAAAAGCTTTAACACAGGAACACTACAGTTGCCGGCTGGCTGAGGGAAATCAGTAAGGGAAAGGTTTCACATCATGGCAAAAGCTGGATCATTTTACTCAATTAAGTAGGTTCCTCTAGTTGTACAGAGTATTGATATGAGCTAATTCTTCTCAGTAGATAGTACAGTGAACTTGACTTTCAGAAGTAACATTCAAGTTGGGGTTCATGGTCCCACTGTCATTTTTTCTTAACAAAAGTAAACACTGGTTACAAGACACATGGCAAGTATTCCCTTCTGTGCTATTACAGAGGGCTCAGTTCATGGAATGCATACCCTCCAATTCTGTGACCATCTCTTCCAGGGGTATCAGAATCATGATAAAAGAGAGAGAGCTAGTAAATACAATAGAAACATTACAAGGATGGCTTAGAAGTTCTCTGTGAGCAATTGTGTGTCTGTAGCGGTCTTGAACCAAAGTCTACAAATCCCGACACACTGAACTATAAGCAATTGCTATTTGCCCATCTTGCCAAAGTGGTCCAAACACACTTCACTGAGGATAGTTATATTCAGCCGTTCCTCACTTTGACCATGGAGTGTATCCTCACTATTATTCTTCATCTGTTATTGGCAAATATATGCTTGCGTCTTTCCAGAGGCAAAGATGGTGTTCTCTTTGAGACATAATAAGCACATCGCTTAACTACATAGCAAGGTTATTACCACTTGCACTCAGGAGGAAAGGAAATAGCTATTGCAAATTAATCTGTGCTATGTTATAAAAGTAAGCTTTTGGGAGTGTATGAATTTAGCTCTAGGTAAGCAGAATGCACACATCATTCAAAACTGAATTGCAAAGATCAGAACAAGTGGCCATGCTGGACATCAGAAAAAACACACCTTATTGCCATCAAGAGAACTCGTTCCTTCATCTAAAAGCCACAATATCATCTTTCATATTTAAAAAAAAAAGTTTCCTTCTGAAATTCAAGATGATTAAAATTAGGTGGATTGGTTTTCCTAATTTTTATGTCTTGGTGCTTTTAGAGTCTATTTCGAGTTGAAAAGTCCAGCAAGGTCAGAGAGGGTTATGGCATTTAAGGTCTGGCTGTTGCAGTTTTTAGCCCAGAGTGACATACTGAAATCAGCAAATAACCTTAATTACTTTATAATGACACAGCACAACTGCCTTGTTATGAATTTTTTCTTAAATGCATATACACTGTATTTAAAAATTAAAATATAGATACCAATTTACCAAAGATACATACTACTAATTCTAAGCAAAAAATTAAAAAAAGAAACCCAAACTCATCGTAATTTAAGAAATAATAATCAAAATGTAGTTTGTCTTAAGAATTTAGCAGGTATACTGGAAAATGCATTTTCAACTGCTATGTCCTAAAGTTTATGTTCAAATGGTGCCAGTGAATTTTTATATGAAGGGAAAATGCCTGCTTTTTTTTTTTCAACAGCTGTAATTTCACTTACCCCTTTGCGCTTGCCCTTAGTTGCCACTTAACATACAATATTGGCTTTACTTATCTCTAGAAAGAAGGCATGCTACAAATAGGAAGGAATTGTAATAATATTTGGCCTCTACTTTGTCTTAGCTGTTAAACTGTTTTTAGTATTTTTGTTAAATATTTGCAAAGGGAAGCATTTTCTACAGAGGATAATTAATTTCAAGAAAAATATCTTGAGTTTTGAGAAATAAACATCTCCAGAAAAGGAGACAGCCGATTTTATAAAATGTCGCAACTCTCCAACATTTGGGGTAGTGACTCCTTTTTTGTTAGGACATTTGAAACTAGAAAGCAGCCATTGTTTCTAAAAAAAAAAAATTCAGCCTTCATGTTGATTCATGTCTCTTTCACTTCATTTTGAAATAGCTAAAATCATTAAAACTGTAAATATTTTGTTGCTTGGATAAGCATCTTCTGAGAACTTTGTATCTATGGTATATAATCATAGAATTTTATATTTTCATATAAAGCTAATTTTTTTCTAGTTTCAACTCTGTCATAGTTTTTTTGTTTTTTTTTTTTCCTTTGTGGTGGATAATGTGAATTCAACTTTCTGTGTATTGAAGTAGCAAGAACCATCTTTGCATTCCAAAAGAATCCAACATGTGTTATTTCTTTGAGGAAGTGATTGTGAAAGTTGGGTTTTCTTTTTTAATTTCATTGACCATTTGTGCAATAGGAATTAGACATAATTAGTCACTGAATACAGTCGTTGCATTGACCCATTTGGAAAAAGTGGTTTTTTTGGTTTTTTGGTTTTTTAATTTGTTCGGGGGGTTTTGTAACCTGAAATTTTTCCTTTTTTTCTTCTGTTTAAAACTATATCAAATCATTCTATTATAGTGTTATTTAATATGTAAATTGTATTGCTATACATAAAATAAAGTATGGTTTTTGATGTATTCATTAGTGCTGAGCATTTCTATGAAAATATCTACATCCAATAAAATCAGATTACTCATTTCTCTTAATAGATCACATTTATACCCACAGACCCTTGGTCTTCGTTTTCATGGTAGTAAAATGATTATTAGGAGCCATTTTACATAGGCAGAAAACCAGAAGTGTCTTTTCTAAGTTCCTCCTGCTTTAAAGAGTAAACAGTGACAACACTGTAACTGCACGTTGAGTCAAACTTTATTCGCTTTATCAGTCTGCTGCTAAGTTATAAGTAGGATTATTATTTTCTCCAGTGTATCAACTAGATTTGTAGCAAGTTCTCCCTCTTAATTTTTACTGTGTAGGATGAAGGATATCTCTTGGCAAGACTTTGGGAGAATCTATGAAATACATATATAGGATTGCTACGATTGCTTCTACTTATGAGGAATTTTGCCATTTCCAAACAGGAGTCCCAAACTTGGCAGCTTGGGTCCACCCTTATCTCTGAACTTTTAGAGGCCGCACATCAGGAATTCAGCTCTCATTATCAGGGCTCCAATTTTTCTTTCCACAAAGATAAAGAACTGATAGTTCATTCTCCATAACTAACTGGGAATTTAAGAAACAGTGTATTAAACTTTTCCAGTGGTATCTAGAAGAAAGACCAACTCACCACAAAAGAATGAATCTCTCTAATTACATAACACTAGTCTTCCTCACATTACACCCATGGGGACTCAATACTCTGTATCACAGAGTACACAAGAGGTCACAAATTGATCATATCCACTCTACAGATACATTTAGGCCATAATTTTAAAAAGCCTTCTTAGTTGCCAACATGTCAAAAAACAAAAAACTTTTTCGTTAAGATTCAGATTTCAAGCTTTTTTCAAAAATTTTGGTGGTGTTACACCACCAGGCTCCTGTTCTCACATGGGCGCAACAAGCTGGAGAGCAGTAGCTGTTGACCCTTTTAGGTGATGCATGTACTCTCCAATTCACCAGAGTCTACATCTGTCCCATTACATTATGTCTGCCCATCGTCAGTCTAACTTGCCTGGATCCTACGAGCAGTTGCATACCAATTTTAAGACTGTCTACCATCTCAGGCTGCTAAACCATCAACCAAAAGCAGCAGTAAAAGTATTTATACTCATCTTCCATCATTCAAATACTAGGAAGCCAGCATAGGGTAAAGGGGGATTCTAAGAAACAGGACTTATGACTGTTCAAAATAATTAACAAGTCAGTTCTCTACTCCATGGCTTTTACTGTCCAGGATATAACTCTAGACAAGGAAACCCCATTTCTGCTACCACGAATGGGGCAAAGAAACAAGGGTGCAAAAGCCACTGGTCCAAAACCCCATTTTCTAACAGTTAATTTAGACTGTTGAGAACATTAAGATTTAGAAACAAGTCACTACTAACCATGCCTGGATTCGGAGACAGGATTAAAAACACTGGTTTTATATTTCTGCCTGCATTGGTGAAACAGCATAAAGGAACTAGAAAACGATAGGAACTAGAAGTTGGGAACCAACAAGGTAAAATTGGCTTTTGTGATCATGAAGTTTGGCAGCGAAGATAGACCCGCAGTTTATGTGAATCTAACAATTATATTATGTTGCTCAAAAATTGAAAAATAGGAAGTTAACTTTATGTGATTTGTGGTCATTTGAAATCATTTGACTTTTATAGATACTGGCCTATTATCACCAACTTAGAAAAACTTGACTCAAGGCACCACTATCATCTCACTTTGGTGCTTCACTCTGACTATAAAACTTCTTGAAAGAGTTGTCTATACTCACAAGATCCATTTCTGTCTTCCATTCTCTCCACCTGTTTAACTTGGGGTTCCATCATCATCATCCCACAGCTCTTATCAAGTTCTCCAAATACCTTGTTCTTTAACCTCAACTCCACTAATTTGTCAGCAATTGACCACACGACTTTCTTCTTTCAGGAGTCAACAAATATTTACATAGCAACCACTAGGTACCAGGAAGTGTTCTAGGTGCTAGGGATAAGTAAAGTCGTTCACAAAATAAAGTCCTTGACCTCATGGAACTTACAGTTGATAGACAACAGATACATAAGCAATATTTAATACAATGTCAGGTAAAAGGGCAAAGAAGAAAACTAAATCGGAGAGGGGGACAGAGAGTAACGGGAGGATGATAGATAAAGTGGTCAAGCCTATCTACTGAGCAAAAATACAAAGTTTAAACATTGAAACATCTCTTTTTCCCTATGATTTTCCTTTTAATGTTTCTCTTACCTCATTGGTAAAGAAGGTTCTGAGAACTACCTGGGGTCTGAGAAATGTGGCTCCTTTAGGTACTTTTGGAGAGTGAAAATTACTCAGGGTTTAAAGGTAGGATTTTTTTCTCCTTCCTCATTATCTGTTATTTTTCAAGTCTCCATTGTTGGATTCACTTCATATTTTCAGCCTCTAAATGCTGGCCTGCCCCAGGCGTCTGTTAAAGTAGCCCTTTTTTGCCATTTATAGCCCTGCTCCCAAATAATTCCATCCAATCCACGGAATTAAATGCTTCCTATATGCCAATAACTACCAAGGTATATCTCTAATCCCAGCCAATACCCATGACTCCAGATTAATATCCAACTGATTATTTAACATCTTCATTTGTACATCTAATAATGATCCTAAATTTAACATGACAAAAGCACAACTCTGATTTCCCCCTAAACTGCTCCTTCCCCACGGTTCTACCATCTAAGTATCAATAAACAGCAGTAGCATCTACTCAGGTAATCATGCTAAAAACTAGTTATCGGGATCTCTATATTTCCTGCCATTTAGTAAGAAACAATCCAATTCTAAACATAGAAAAAATAGCTGAACAGACACTTCATTAAAGAAGAGACACAGATGGCAAGTGAACACATAAAAAGATGCTTCATATTATTAGTCATCAAGTAAATATAAAATAAAACCACAATGTAATACACTTATTAGATTCACTGAACTTGAAGAAAGGTTAATAGATGTGACCCAAAATGAAATGCAAACAGAAAAAGCAAACAAAAACACCACAGAGAATCCAAGTACTGTGGGCAATACCAAACAATATAAATACATATAATTGAAATTCCAAAAGGAGAAGGGAGGAAGAGGCTGGAAAAATATTTTAGGAAATAATGGACTAGATTTTCCAATATTCATGACACCAAATAACAGATTCAAACGGCTTAGAGAACACCAAGCAGGATGAATTAAATTTAAAAAAATCACACCTAGGCATATCATATTCAAATTGCTGAAAACCAAAGTTAAAGAACAACAACAACACACACATTACTTAAAAGGAAGGAAGGAAAGAATTACAGCAGAATTCATGTTAGAAACCATGCAAATCATAAGACAAGAGAGTGACAAATGTGAAGTGTTGAGGAAAAAAAAACCTGTCAACCCAGAATTCTATATCCAGTAAATAGGTTACTCTTCCAAAATGATTTAAGTAAAGGGGTAAAACATATTTTCTATTTAGAGCCACACTCTTACAAGCTATTTTTATTTTCTAAATATAAGTCAATACTTGGTAGAGGCAGTTTTTTCCTGGTGATGTTCCATAAATCTGATTTAATGAGAGCGTAATTTGGAGTTGTTAATGTATTTTGTTTAGGGAAAAGTTTAGAAGATGAGTACAATCCCTATGTAAAATTACTGAGTGAAAACTGAGCTCAAGTTAGCAGAGGGAATGCTATTACATTATACTTTTCTTTTGCCATTAAGATTAGGTTGCTTTGTTGAAGAGTCCAGTAGACCACAGAAAACTACATTCAGATTCACATCCACATTATGCAGCAAGAGAAATAAAAATCAAAAAGGCAAGATTAAATTTATTATTAGAGAATAACCAGTGTGTCTTCAAAAACACACTTTGGCTGAGCGTCCAAAGAAATCAAAGTACATTGTGGACTTTGCATCATTCAGGCTATGTGCAAGCCACATGAGCAAAAAGGACAAAAGAGCATATGTTTATTCGAAGAATATTTTTAGAGATGCAAGTATATAGCTCTGTTAATAAATCTCCCTTAAAACACAACCAAGTTAACCTTGTCTATCCTCGGAACATTCAAAAGTTCTTTCTAAATCACATCAAATGTCAACTCTTGACTTTAAAGATGTCATCATTCCTCCCTTTGGTACTACCTTTAACCGACCTTATATTTCTTCTTCTCTTCAGCTCGCACCTTTGCTCTATCCATGTCCAATCTATTCACTCACTGACCCACAGACTATTTCATTCTTACACTTAGACATTTATCCCTGTCACTCCTCTTACTTCACTCCTACCCAATGCTCAGATGATGACTTTCTCCTGGAAACTGTTTCTGACTAACCTATAACTTTTAATAGAAAGCTGAACCACTTTGTTCATGTACTCTTGCTATGACAACGTATCCTAAATCTGTTCTTTATCTTGTTAAGCAGGAGTTGTTCCCGAAAAGTTAAAGGTGGGGAGGGGAGGGTATGTGAAGAATGAGGCCATGAGATATGTGTTACCCTGTAAGGAGAAACCAGCATTAAAAGATAAAATAGCCAAGTGGTGTCCTTTAACATTATAAGCTGACAGGTAAAATATACAAAAATATATACAGACCTAAAGAGCTAAATAATAATACATGACAGTTTATCATTAGGTCCCAAATAAATTAGTATGATTAGCATAAATAAGTGACACAGGAGTTCACAGCAAAAGTTCAAGAAGGAAAAATACTTCAGTTGAACCTTGAAAGATAGGTAGATTTTAAGTGGCAAAATAGGTAATGAGGACATTCTGTTCATGTAAATGTTGGGAAAAATCCTGCATAAACAAAATTTTCATCTTAAAAAATGAGAAGAACTTGGAAAAGGAGGATGAGGTCTGTACCATGGAAGACCTTAAATATGAAGCTAAGGAGTTTGGACTTTGTCAGAAAGTGAGAGCCCTTTACAATGTAGGTACATCAGTAATGTTACTGCCATCTCGGAAAATGAATGGAGGCACAGACTGAGAAGACAGAAGAAATGTTTAACAAAGAGCCAGAAGGTTTAAAGAACAAACAAACAGAAATTAACAATACAATAACTAAAATGAAAAATACACTAGAAGGAAACAATAGCAGAATAAAAGAGGCAGAAAAATGAATAAGAGAGCTGGAAGACAGAGTGGTGGAAATCACTGCTGCAGAACAGAATAAAGAATGAAAAGGAAATGAGGACAGTCTCAGAGACATCTGGGGCAACATTAAATGCACCAACATTCACATTATAGGGGTCCCAGAAGAAGAAGAGAGACAGAAAGGGCCTGAGAAAATATTTGAAGAGTATATAGCTGAAAAACTTCCCTAACATGTGAAAGGAAACACTCACTCAAGTCCAGGAAACACAGAGAGTCTCATACAAGATAAACCAAGGAGGAACATGCTGAGACACAGATTAATCAAACTGACAAAAATTACAGACAAAGAAAAAATATTAAAAACAACAAGGGAAAAGCAACAAATAACGTACAAGGGAATCCCCATAAGGTTATCAGCAGATTTTTCAGCAGAAACTCTACAAGCTAGAAGGGCGTGGCATGATATATTTAAAGTGATGAAAAGGAAAAACCTACAACCAAGAATACTCTACCCAGCAAGGCTCTTGTTGAGATTTGATGGAGAAATCAAAAGCCTGATAATCAAAAGCTAAGAAAATTCAGCACCACCAAACCAGCTTTACAACAAATCCTAAAAGAACTTCTCTAGGAGAAAAGAAAAGGCCACAGGGCTTCCCTGGTGGCACAGTGGTTGAGAGTCTGCCTGCCGATGCAGGGGACACGGGTTTGTGCCCCGGTCTGGGAAGATCCCACATGCCGTGCAGCGGCTAGACCCGTGAGCCATTGCCCTTGAGCCTGCGGGTCAGGAGCCTGTGCTCCGCAACAGGAGAGGCCACAACAGTGAGAGGCCCACATACCGAAAAAAAAAAAAGAAAAGGCCACAACTAGAAACAAGAAAATTACAAATGGGAAAGCTCACTGTTAAAGGCAAACATAAAGTAAAGGTGGGAAATCATCCACACACAAATATGATATCAAAACTAGAAATGGCGAGAAAAGGAGAGTACAAATGTAGGATATTGGAAATACACTGGAAATCAAGAGACCAGCAACTTAAAACAACCTTGCATATATATATAGACTGCTATATCAAAACCTCATGGGAACTGCAAACCAAAAATCTACAATAGATATACACACAAAAAAAGAAAAATAACAATCCAAACACAATACTAAAGATAGTCATCAAATCACAAGAGAACAAAAGAGGAAGAGGAGAAAAAAGACCTACGAAAACAAATCCAAAACAGTTAATAAAATGGCAATAAGAAGATACATATTGATAACTACCTCAAATGTAAATGGATTAAATGCTCCAACCAAAAGACACAAACTGGATGAATGGATACAAAAACAAGACCCATGGGGCTTCCCTGGTGGTGCAGTGGTTGAGGGTCTGCCTGCCGATGCAGGGGATGCAGGTTCGTGCCCCGGTCTGGGAGGATCCCACATGCTGCCGAGTGGCTGGGCCTGTGAGCCATGGCCGCTGGGCCTGCGCGTCCGGAGCCTGTGCTCTGCAATGGGAGAGGCCACAACAGTGAGAGGCCTGTGTACCGCAAAAAAAAAAAAAAAAAAACAAGACCCATGTATATGCTGTCTACAAGAGACCCACTTCAGATCTAGGGACACACACAGACTAAAGTGAGGGGAGATCAAAAGAAACTGAAACTGAAAATCAAAAGAAAGCTGGAGTAGCAATACTCATATCAGACAAAATAGACTTTAAAATAAAGACTGTTACAAAAGACAAAGACAGATACTACATAATGTTTAATGGAAACAATCCAAGAAGAAGATATAACAATTATAAATGTATATGCACTCAACATAGGAGCACCTCAATATAAAAGGCAAATGCTAACAGCCATAATAGGAGAAATCAACAATAACAGTGGGGGACCTTAACACCCCACATTCATCAATAGACAGATCATCCAGTCAGAAAATCCATAAGGAAACACAGGTCTCAAATGACACATTAGATCAGATGGACTTAATTGATATTTACAGAACATTCCATTTGAAAGGAGCAGAATACGCTTTCTTCTCCAGTGCACATGGAACATTCTCCAGAAATAGATCACATCCTGGGCCACATATCGAGTCTCAGTAAATTTAAGAAAATTGAAATCATATCAAGCATCTTTTCCAACCACAATGCTATGAGATTAGAAATCAATTACAGGGGGAAAAAAATGTAAAAATCACAAACATGTGGAGGCTCAATAATATGTTACTAAACAACCAACAAATCACTGAAGAAATCAAAGAGAAAAAAAAAAAAAAAAGCCTAGAGACAAATGACAACAATAACAAGATGATCCAAAACCTATGGGACGCAGCAAAAGCAGTTCTGAGAGGGAAGTTTATAGCAATACAATCTTACCTCGGGAAACAAGAAAAATCTCAAATAAACAACTTAAACTTACACCTAAAGCAACTAGAGAGAGAACAAAGCCCAAAGCTAGTAGAAGGAAAGAAATCATAAAGATCATAGTAGCAGTAAATGAAATAGAGATGATGAAAACAACAGAAAAGATCAAGGAAACTAAAAGCTGGTTCTTTGAAAAGATAAACAAAATTGATAAACCTTTAGTCAGACTTATCAGGAAAAAAAGGGATAAATCAATAAAATTAGAAATGGAAAAGAAGAACAATGGACACCACAGAAATACAAAGGATCATAAGAGACTACTACAAACAACTATACGCCAATAAAATGGACACCCTAGAAGAAATGGAAAAATTCTTAGAAAGATACAAACTTCCAAGACTGAACCAGGAAGAAATAGAAAATATGAACAGACCAACCACAAGTACTGAAATTCAAACTGTGATTTTAAAACTTCCAACAAACAAAAGTCCAGGACCAGAAGGTCTCACAGGCACATTCTTTCAAACATTTAGAGAAGAGTTAACACCGGTCTTTCAGAAACTCTTCCAAAAAATTGCAGAGGAAGGAACACTCCCAAGCTCATTCTATGAGACCACCATCACCCTGATACCAGAGCCAGACAAAAATATCAGAAAAGAAGAAAATTACAGGCCACTATCACCGATGAACATCGATACAAAACTACTCAACAAAATACTAGCAAACTGAATCAAAAAACACATTAAAAGGATAATATACCATGAGCAAGTGGGCTTTATCTGAGGAATGTTAGGATTTTCAAAATATGCAAATAAATCAATGTGACACACCACATTAACGAACTGAAGGATAAAAACCATATGATCATCTCAATAGATGCAGCAAAAGCTTTTGGCAAAATTCAACACCTATTTATGATAAACACTCTCCAGAGAGTGGGCACAGAGGGAACCTACCTCAACATAATAAAGGCCATATATGACAAACCCACAGCGAACATCATCCTCAAGGGTGAAAAGCTGAAAGCATTCCCTCTAAGATCAGAAAAAAGGCAAGGATGTCCACTTTTGCCACTTTTATTCAACATAGTTTTGGAAGTCCTAGCCACGGCATTTGGAGAAGAAAAAGAAATAAAAGGAATCCAAATTGGAAAAGAAGAAGTGAAACTGTCACTGTGTGCAGATGACATGATACCATACATAGAAAATCCTAAAGATGCTGTCAGAAAACTATGAGAGTTCATCAATGAATTTGGTAAAGCTGCAGGATACAAAATTAATACACAGAAATCTCTTGCATTCCTCTACCCTAACAATGGAAAATCAGAAAGAGATATTAAGGAAACAATCCCATTTACCATCACGTCAAAAAGAATAAAATACCTAGGAATAAACCTGCCTAAGGAGACAAAAGACCTGTACTCAGAAAACTGTAAGATACTGATGAAAGACATCAAAGATGACACAAATAGATGGAGAGATATACCATGTTCTTGGATTGGAGGAATCAGTAATGTCAAAATATATTACCCCAAACAATCTACAAATTCAATGCAACCCCTATCAAATTACCAATGGCATTTTTCCACAGAATTAGAACAAAAAAAAATCTTAAAAGTTGTATGGAATCACAAAAGACCCCAAATAACCAAAGCAATCTTGAGAAAGAAAAATGGAGCTGGAGGAATCAGGCTCTGTGACTTCAGACTATACTACAAAGCTACAGTCATCAAAACAGTATGGTACTGGCACAAAAACTGAAATATAGATCAATGGAACAGGATAGAAAGTCCAGAGATAAACTCATGCACCTATGGTTACCTAATCTATGACAAAGGAGGCAAGAATATACAATGGAGAAAAGATAGTCTCTTCAGTGAGTGGTGCTGGGAAAGTTGGAAAACTACATGTAAAAGAATGAAAGTAGAACACTCCCTAACACCATACACAAAAACTCAAAATGAATAAAGACCTAAATGTAAGGCCAGATACTATAAATCTCTTAAAGGAAAACATAGGCAAAACACTCTCTGACATAAATCACAGCAATATCTTTTTTGATCCACCTCCTAGCGTAATGGAAATAAAAACAAAAATAAACAAACAGGACCTAATGAAACTTCAAAGCTTTTGCACAGCAAAGGAAACCATAAGCAAAACGAAAAGACTACCCTCAGAATGGGAGAAAATATTTGCAAATGAAGCGACCGACAAGGCATTAATCTCCAAAATATACAAGAAGCTCATGCAGCTCAATATCAAAAAAACAAACAACCCAATCCAAAAATGGGCAGAAGACCTAAATAGACATTTCTCCAAAGAAGATATACAGATTGCCAACAAACACATGAAAGGATGCTCAACATCACTAATCATTAGAGAAATGCAAATCAAAACTACAGTGAGGTATCACCTCACACCACTCAGAATGGCCATCACCAAAATGTCTACAGACAATAAGTGCTGGAGAGGGTATGGAGAAAAGGGAACCCTCCTACACTGTTGGCGGGAATATAAACTGGTACAACCATTATGGAGAACAGTATGGAGGTTCCTTAAGAAACTAAGAAACTAAAAACAGATGATCCAGCAATCCCACTCCTGGGCATATATTCCGAGAAAACCATAATTAGAAAAGATACATGCAACCTAATGTTCATTGCAGCACTATTTACAATAGTCAAGACATGGAAGCAACCTAAATGTCCATCAACAGAGGAATGGATAAAGAAGCTGTGATACATATATACAATGGAATATTACTCACCCATAAAAAGAATGAAATAATGCCATTTGCAGCAACATGGATGGACCTAGAGATTATCATACTAAGTGAGTCAGACAGAGCAAGACAAATATATGATATCACTCATATGTGGAATCTAATTTTTAAAATGATACAAATGAACTTATTTACAAAACAGAAAAAGACTCAGATTTCGAAAACAAACTTATGGTTACCAAAGGGGTAACGTTGCGGGAGAGGGACAAATTAGGAGCTTGGGATTAACATCCACACACTACTATATATGGGATAATCAACAAGGACCTACTATATAGCACAGGGAACTCTACTCAATATTCTGTAATAACCTATATGGGTAAAGAATCTGAGAAAGAATGGATATATGTATAACTGAATCACTTTGCTGTACACCTGAAACTAACACAACATTTTAAATCAAGTATACTCCAATGAAATTTTTTAATTAAAAATAATAAAAAGAAAAAAACCCAGAAAAACAACAAAAAAATAATATTACTGCCAAAGAAAGATTACGAAACAGACTATTTTTCTGAGTCAAGTCAGTTTTCTCTATTTTTTTCATGAAAACATATTCTGAAAGACAGAACAGAATATTCTTGCACAGCTTTGGATAAGGCTCACTCTACTTAAAAGTGTCCCTAGGGGGCTTCCCTGGTGACGCAGTGGTTGAGAGTCCGCCTGCCGATGCAGGGGACACGGGTTCGTGCCCCGGTCCGGGAAGATCCCACATGCCGCGGAGTGGCTGGGCCCGTGAGCCATGGCCGCTGAGCCTGCGCTCCACAACGGGAGAGGTCACAGCAATGAGAGGCCCGCGTACTGCCAAAAAAAAAAAAAAAAAAAAAAGTGTCCCTAGGAATGACTGCAAAATTTAAATACAAATAGTACTACCCTCTTTTTAACAGTGAGTCAGAAATAACTGAATTTTTTTTTCATTCATCTAGGGATTAAAGAGTATTATAATTTTGTGCTTTCAGGAAACACCTCGAAGTCCAATATAGTTGTTAATTCCACTCTCCTGGGAAACTTTGTGGGTTTAAAAACATTTTAAAAGTAAGGTTAGATTACTTACTTATCACTGACTTTTGAGAATTAATTTTTAGAAGTTTCAGAATGAAAAGTGGATACTCGGTTCTTTGGAGTCTAAAAAGCATGGGGAAAAAAATTTTAATAAATAAATAAATAATAAAAATCATGGGAAAATTAGTTCACAAAGCCTAATAAAAAATAAAAAGCTCAGGATACTATTTTAAGATTTATTGTAAAAAAATTTACCTTTATTTGCACATTAAATAAATGTGTATCTTTATTCACATACTAAATGAGTTTATCAGTCTTTTCAGGTCATTATTTCAGCGATGAGAGAAAATATTATCTTTGAAAAGATGTGAACTGGAAATTCAAAGAATAAATCAGAACTAAAATACACCAGAGCCTTGCTATCAAGGAAACCTTAGTCCATGAGACAGAACCATGTCCTAAATTACACAATTTATAATAAGGTTTTCTACCACATGTAACAAGACTACGTGTGATACAGTCTAATAAAATAGATCTGCTTTACCATGAATGACACTCAAAAATGAAAATCTTATATGTCACAGTGTCTATCAATTCTGAAAGCACTTTCATATGCGTTATTTCATTTGGCCCTCACAAGTATCCTGTGAAGTTGAGAAAGAAGGTAATATTTCCCTTTCTGGCCAGTGATGAAACTGAGCTCTTAAGTAGGAAATCCGGAGCTAGAATCCACGTGTTCTAACGCGGCAACATGGCCATTTCAACACACTGCCTCTCTATCAAATATCAGTGCAAGGTTCCGGGGCATTTCAGTTGTAAAGGTCAAACTTTTTAGGTTTATTCACAACATAAACTGGGTTAAAATTTCTATAACATCTGGGATAAGAAGATGAGTTGACTACTTTTATATTTCTTTTTCTATACCTGTTATGTTTAAGGTTGACCTACTCTTACTCAAGATAGAAAATTTTTTAAATTTTCTTTTTATTTATTTATTTATTTGGTTGCACCAGGTCTTAGTTGCAGCAGGCAGACTCCTTAGTTGCAGCAGGTGGGTTCCTTAGTTGCAACTTGCCAGCTCCTTAGTTGCGGCATGCAGGCTCTTTAGATGTGGCATGAGAACACTCAGTTGCAGCATGCACGTGGGATCTAGTTCCCCAACCAGGGATGAAACCCCAGCCCCCTGCACTGGGAGCATGGAGTCTTATCCACTACACCACCAGCGAAGTCCCGAGGTAGAAAATTTATATGGATATATTTATGTACAGCAAAGTTGGCAGACAAGTAAGTTTATATAAAGTCTTTTTCCTCACAGAACTTTCTGTAAAGTTCCATAAGTACTCTCAACAGACTATGTTTAAACTATCAATGAAAACAAAATGGTGAGCTTAAAAAAATTAAAAGCATTCCCAGCTGTCAGAAAATGTGTCTTACACAGATAAAAGTTCACGTGCAAAACTAGATTACAACAAAAACTACAAGAAAATCTTGATTTCAACAATGCTGAAAAGCTTTAACAATTTAACATATTTTCTATGTTGTGTCTACTGTGAATTACATCTCTACCAAGAACTCATATATAAAACAAAGAAAATACTATACAAACAATTATTTAATCTTATTTCTCTGAATCCTTAGTTACCTGACAGCAATTCAAAGTATTACTATGAAACACATCCCAGGATTTTATTGTGAACATCACATGTTAACATGAGAGTGTAGATTCAGAAAGCATAACTTTGTAATAGATTTTATATTATTACAGTACTCCACATGCAAAATCACACCATGAATTTAGTAAGTCACTTAGGAGAATGTAGTTGTACAAAGCATGTTTAACATTTTTAATTCTATCATATAATACAGAAAATCAAATTTCTAAAATTGGAAAAAAAAAACCCCTACTGGGGTAAGTGGCTGCAATGATGGGCAGCTATACCAAATGTACAGCACTGAGGTACCTGAGTCATAACTTGCCATGTCTTCCTAACTTTGTTTCTGCAGCCCTTTCCAAACTTGAGATCTCTCTTCTATCACTCAATACCAAAGTGGCTACCTAGATCTTATTTATTCATTTATTTGACAATCCTGTTATGCAGAATAGGGCTAGGTGCTATTCTAGGTATTAAGGATACAGCAGTCAGCAAGTCAGACAAGGTTCCTGCTGTCAAGAAATTTATATTCTAGTGGGCGAGACAGACCATAAACAAGTAAGCAAATATATATGATATATATGTATATGTGTATGTCTATGTGTCTATGTACATATGTATGCAAATGTATATCAGGGAGAGGTAAGCACCACAAAAATAATAAGAGGACAGAAAGGGACTTCCCTGGTGGCACAGTGGTTTAGAATCTGCCTGCCAATACAGGGGACACGGGTTCGAGCCCTGGTCTAGGAAGATCCCACATGCCGTGGAGCAACTAAGCCCGTGTGCCACAACTACTGAGCTTGCGCTCTAGAGCCCACAAGCCACAACTACTGAGCTCATGTGCCTAGAGCCCGTGCTCCGCAACAAAGAGAAGCCACCGCAATGAGAAGCCCGTGCACCACAACGAAGAGTAGCCCCTGCTCACCGCAACCAGAGAAAGCCCGCAAGCAGCAACGAAGACCGAATGCAGCCAAAAGTAAGTAAGTAAGTAAATAAATAAATAAATAATTTTTAAAGAGAGGACAGAAAATGATGGTGAAAGGGATTATTTTCATCCAAGTGGGCAAGAAAGGATTCTCGGGGAGTGACATGTGAAGAGCATGAAAAGCTTTGTGGAAGATGTTCCAGGCAGGGAGAACTCTTGAGTGCAAAAGTTCTTAAGATAGGACTGAGCTTGGTGAGCATTAGCAAGATCAGAGTAAACGAGGGGGAATCTGGTGAGAGGTGAGAACACTGGTAACCAGAGCCTGATAAAGCAGGGCCATGGGAAGGAGCATGGATTTTCCTCAAAGGACAATGAAAAACCACCTCATGGTCTGAGGAGGAGAGTTACAAGTTCTGATTTATGTTTTGAAACAAAAATCACTGTGACTGTGGAGAAGATTGTGGAAAGAAAAAAAGTAGAAGAAAAACTAATGAGGAGGCTATCACGCACCAGTCTTTAGTACTTGCATTTTTGGACCCAAAGTAGGTGGCCTGTGCTGCCCATAGCAAGTTACTTCCAAAACCTAATTTAAGGTTATTCTCTGAAAGTGAAATTAGGATGGATCGAAATGCAAAGGATGGGAGCAGATATCTGTAGATATTACTCAAGAGAATGATGATGAAAATGAAAATGAAGACTTTAAGAAAGATCCCAAAACCTAATTTTAAGAGAACTGAAGTGTAACGTCAAAAAAGTATAATTAGATGACAACCATAACTAAAAGATCTAAATTAATAAATTTCAGAACATGTTATTAAAAAATGTGCTTACAAAATGAGAGTAGTGCACATTGAAGGTTGCAAGCCATCAGACCACTGGTATGTGTGTGCACTGTGCTTGCTTTGTTCTTTTTTATTCGAATTAGTTGCTAACACTGAAAAATCAGAAAATTTCACATTAAAATCCAAATTTCTGTCTTCACTTGAAAAAAATCAGAAGCTCTGGCAACTTTATATTCATGCAAGGAAACATGCACAGCAATTACAGCAATCATTATAAAATGCTAGCAGAAACTTCTCTAAAGTAAATGGGTAAGTTCTTTTACTTCAGTTTTTGAGTAACATCGGACTGTTCTTATGTTGCTCAAAAAAAGGAAAAGAAACAAAGCACTTATCATGTTGCCAAGTTATATTCAGCAAGCATTCGTCAAGAAACTATTAGAAACCAACATCTTCTATTAGGAGTTGGGAGTCTAGGGAAATCAATACAAGGGCACCAAACTCTCTAAAGTAGGATCACATCTCTATTATTAGAAAGCCTACTTAACATTTATTCTACGAACTCAAAGGCAAGTGCCAATTCCAGGATCTGAGATGTTCAGGGTTTAAGCTTCCAGTAGGCTACTTTCAACCTCCATACCTTTGTGGCTAAGAGGCAGAACAACTTCACCTATGCCCTGAGTGCAAGGCCTACAAGGTTTTGGAACTATACGGCCTGGGGGCTCACATGCAGGCCCTTTGCCCTGGGTGTCAGCTACTGCCTATGCATTGATCCACCGTTTGGAAATAAACTCAGGACATAAATTGCTACATACGAAAAATGAAAATCAATCAAATAAGTCCTCTCAAAAGGATTTAGTTAATTCATATAAAATCTGCAATCAATAAATTTTAAAGATATCACATCCTTTCTTTTTCTAAGCCACCTGACAAATCAGGTTAGACTAATCAGGCCTACTTTAAGTCCTTTTCATTCTATTTGCTAGACATCATATCAATGTACAGTAATTATAAACTGGAGATAGTTGCACTCTACATCTATAGAAAGTCTACTCAAAGAGCTAGGACCATGAGATGAGAACAAAGTGTGATCTGACAAGCTTTTCCTTTCCTTTATAAATACTATCAGAATCATAATTTTAGTACCTTAAAAGCAATACACTAACATTGTGAAATAAATATTTACATGTAAAAAGCGTATTTTTAAATGCACAGCCAAGAAAAGTAAAAGTGATCTCAAATGAACGTGCTCGGATATCTGTGCCAGATTTTGGAGTGGACTTTTATGGACCCAATTTTTTATGAAAATAAACTTTGCGTCTATTAAAAATTTTCAAGATATTAAATATGTAATAGATTTCCCAGTGGCATGTGGTTTGAATTGATATTGGTAAATCATTGTACATAAAATAAAACTACACTGAGTTAAATGTTAGTAAAAATGGCAAAATTAGATACAGGCACTATACCATTGCACAGGTATATGCCATATTACCAGCTGAAAAAAAGTCTTGCAATTACAGGTCTACACTATTTATTTCATTTGTGTGTAATTACATTTTATACACCTCTGTTTAGTAATATCAATCCAAGATATCTTTTGGAGAATATAATTAACTGGATGGTAGAAGAGAATGCGTGTGTGTTCTACTATTTTTGTATTTCTGTATTTCAAACAAGTTGGTCTTTGTTAGCTGTGTTTAACTGCCATCTAGAGTTAAAATGAATCCATTTCTTCTCCCCTCTACTACTCTTCTTCAAAATTTTAGGCATATGAGCCAACATGTTTCACCCCTATTTCATAACAAACAAATATTCTTCAAACAAAATTGTAAAAGGATAACTATCCAATTTTTCAAAGTACTATTAACATTTCTACCAGCTGCAAATATTTTCGGTTAACTAAAAAGTGAGGCTCACATGTAATCTAATTAAAACATTGTTTTTGAACATATAAACAAATCAATGAGCAACTAATACACATTTGGACTTGGGGAAATACATTAAAAACTTAAAGAAAATAAAATTTCAGTCTATTTCTATGGCCTCCTGTTTGTATTTTTTCAGAGTCCAAGAAAAGCAGACTCATATATAAGGATATTAAGGAATTATTTCATTTTTTATATCTGAAAAGTTTGATTATAAAAATTAGCCAAATCCCAAGTGTATATTTAACTACCTAATGTTTTTAATATTCTTATGTTAAAAGTGGCATTCGTATCCAAATCTGAGGAGAAGGTCTGTAAGAATAAACCATCAGTAAATCGCTCAGCTTTCAATTTAAGAAAGTCATTACTGAAAAGCAGTAGCACCTAAACTTACACCTAAAGCAGCTAGAGAAAGAACAAACAAAATCCAAAGTTAGTAGAAGGAAAGAAATCATAAAGATCAGAGCAGAAATAAATGAAATAGAAACAAAGAAAATAAAAGATCAATGAAACTACAAGCTTGTTCTTTGAAAAGATAAACAAAATTGATAACCCTATAGCCAGACTCATCAGGAAAAAAGGGAGAGGGCTCAAATCAATAAAATTAGAAATGAAAAAGGAGTTACAAACGACGCCACAGAAATACAAAGGATCATAAGAGACTACTACGAGCAACTATACACCAATAAAATGGACAACCTAGAAGAAATGGACGAATTCTTAGAAAGGTACAACCTTCCAAGACTGAACCAGGAAGAAACAGAAAATATGAACAGACCAATCACAACTACTGAAATTGAAACTGTGATTTTTAAACTTCCAACAAACAAAAGTCCAGGACCAGATGGCTTCACAGGCACATTCCATCAAACATTTGGAGAAGAGTTAACACCGATCCTTCAGAAACTCTTCCAAAAAACTGCAGAGGAAGGAATACTCCCAAGCTCATTCTATGAGGCCACCATCACCCTGATATCAAAACCAGGCAAAGATACTACAAAAAGAGAAAATTACAGACCAATAACACTGATGAACACAGACGCAAAAATACTCAACAATGTAGGGGGCCCGGGTTTAATCCCTGGTTTGGGAAATAAGATTGCACATCTCAGTGGCGTGGCCAAAAAAAAAAAAAAAAGGAACCTTGAATGTGTTGGGTAAACACAGTGGCCTAGCATTAAATACAATGCTTACCAAGTAGTCAAGTATGCATTTAAGAAAGTTTTTAATTGCTTGCTCAATAGAGGACCAATGATAAAGCCGGTACAGGATTTATAAGAGCAAAATGGGGGGTGGGGGGAGTGGAGAAAATAAACAGGAAGGAAGGTTATGAAAGAGAGAATCCCTGCTTCAAGAAAAACCCAAGTTAGAACTCTACTCAATACTGTGTAATAGCCTATATGGGAAAGGAATCTAAAGAAGAATGGATATATGTATATGTATATGTATAACTGATACACCTGAAACTAACACAACATTGTAAAGCAACTATACTCCAATAAAAATTTTAACAAAAAGAATAAAATATTTCACCAAGACAAAAAAAAGAGGGGCTCAAGATAGACAAGAATGGCAGTCACAAAACATTGCTTTGGGGGAGTTTCAAATAGAACTGCCTGCAAAGAATATCAGACATTGTTTTGCCTTATTGTTCCTAGAGTGGGGGAACCTCTGGTTCACTGACATGACCCAGAACTTGTCTAAACGTCATCTGGTTCACTAGCCCCCTTGATACTCAATGCCCAAGCCATGAAAATGTAGCACAACTCTAAACACTTTCAGTCATGCTACCCTAAAGAACACAAGAGATATGACATCATGGAAATAGATAAAAGGAAATATGACCCTTCCATTGCACCCCCAAATTTCACAGAAAGAAATAAGGGGGAACTTCCCTGGTGGCGCAGCGGTTAAGACTCTGCACTCCCAATGCAGGGGGCCCGGATTCGATCCCTGGTCCACGAACTAGATCCCACACGCGTGCCGCAACTAACAGTTCACATCCCACAACCAAGGAGGTGAGCCACAACTAAGGAGCCCTCAAGCTGCAACTAAGGCGCCCACATGCTGCAACTAAGACCTGATGCAACCAAATAAATTTATTTTAAAAAAAGAAATAAGGGTTTGTTATTTTTTCTTTTCCCATCAAGAGTGAGGAATAGAAAGGACTTCAATGATTCATGTGGTTCCAGGCTTCAGGCTAGAACTACAACATTGCTTTTTAAAAACCTAGAAATGTTTACTCTTCTTTAAAAGTTCAAAAAGTTTCCCTTCTTTAAAACTCCAGATCACCTCTTACTTTTTGTTCTTCTGCTTCAAAAAAAATAGATAAGGAAAATGAGACCTCTTTATAGATGTTGCATTTTCACTACCATGATATTTTTATTGAATAGAATTTTATGTTCCTGGTCTCTAGCTTGAAAAGTGAAAGAATTGCATACTTTGGATTTTTATTTTGCTTTAAAAATAAAAAAGTAAACTGCTTTTCATTAAGAAAAGAAAAGAAAAACCCAAGTTAAAGAGTTATAGTGAAACTAATGAATGAATTAAAAGTCGCTGGGAAATCAAGGAGACAGGACTGAAAAAAAAAAGGCCTTTATAAATTATACACAGCTGCAAGCATGTCAGTTTAAGACAGAAGGCTTGCATGAACTTTGAATTACTAAAACTTGGGAAGTAACGAGTATATATATTTCTACGTATACAACATACAAATGATCTGCTAAGAATTATCACGTGTGCAGTCAACTTTAAAATTCAAATGCTTCCTCAAGTGAATTTTAGGACTGCTGAGGTTTTTAACTTGCCCCCCTAGAAGGAAAAGTCATATGCAAATGTTCACTGGAAATCTCTAGGATGGCCTTGTTCTCCCAGCGAAGAACATCTACAACATAGGTGCCAGCTGTGATCATGATTTCTAGACTGCAGAGTTTTATCTGATTGGACCTAGATTGATAGCTGAGTCACAGACCAAAGATCCCAAAGAGGTATCTCGTTGTAAGTTCTCTCTGGCCAAAACCCATGTGGGGACAATTTAAAGCATTATAGATCTATTTGGAGAATAGAATATTTTTCCATAGTAAAATGGACAGTCTACAACTATGGAAAAAGGTAAGATTCTAATTATTTTATTTCGAAGTGAAGAAAAGCAGAAATACAGGCAAGTAGCCCCACTTTCCAACTTTCATCTGGGATTTCCCAAAACAGAAGAAAAACTAACTCCATTTCAGATATGAGGTCTTTATTTTCTTAATATTTGACTACACAGAGTAAACCCAAAAGGAATCTAAAAAGATGGCCTCTATACAAACCACAATAGAATTTACTGTTAGTAATTTGGAGTCTTTCAAATTGTCAAGGATTCTGCAATTCTTTGAATTATTTCTTACTCTAAAGCTTGTCCTTCCTTTTTCATCCCCAAGCCTGCCTCTTCTGCCCTCATTTCTATTCTCTACTTACCGGTGTCATCTCTAATAACACCTTCTCTTTATTACTGTCAATCCTCTATTTTCACATCCTCTGGTACCAGAAATGAAATCTTCAAAATTGGGGGAAATGAGGAGAAAACACTCTTCTCAGTGCTTCCTTTCCACTGGCCCTCACCCCAGATGTGTTCTGAAGCACACACTCCTGTGTCCACTGCCTCCTTCACATTGAAGACTTCACCCCCAACTCACCTGCCACCTGATACACACAATCACAAAAACAGACTTCCAAATCCCACCCATTTTTCAAACTCTACCTCAGTCTCCCAAAATGCCATCTAGACTATCCCAATTCGTAGTGGTCTCTCCTGTCTTTTCTAGCACTCTCATAATCTGTATGATACGTTTTAACTTCACATTCTCAATATAATATACAGAGTTACTTAGAATACTAACATCAAACAAGCTGCAGTTCATTTACTAGCAGTGTGATCTGAAGTCAGTCATTTCTCTACGCCTCAGTTTTCTCAGCTATGAACAGGAAGATAGTAAGAGTTCGGCATCCTTGCTCATAGGGTTATTATGAGGATTATTCATGCAAAGTGCCTAGTACAGAGCAAGCACTCAATAGGCATTAGCCATTTTTATGTTGTCAACCATCATCCTCTAGTTTTTGCATATATCTTAAGAGCTGAGCCAGATTCTCAGCTGTTGAGAGCAGAGACATGTTATAGATGTTTAATAAATACATCTTTATGACTAAATGAGCCAATAATTTCTAAATAATAATGCTAAGGGAACAATTATAGCATGCTAGTACACAGAACTAGTCTAAGGTTAGGAAATAATAACTTCACTATATATTTACAGAAAGCCTCATTATGGGCCAGATGTTACTTAGTAGGTTACAACAATCTTCATGGTAGACCATGAATACCTCACTCCAGAAAGTACCTAAACTTACCTAATAAATACAGAAGCTGTACATTAATAGCTAGTCTGTGTAATTGCCAGAGATTCTTCCTCCCCAGCCAGGTATCTCAGAAAGGATCAACCATGGGTTATGTCAGGAGGAAGGGTGCTATCACTGTAGATCTTTAGATAGGGAGGAAATACTTTTATGGGATGCTATCACTAAATTATCACAGTCTAGCTAGATAATCTCTAAGTATCTGTGAGATATCCCTGCTTCCTGTTCTCCTAAAAACTGCAAGAACATTTCTGAGGTATTCATTCCTTAGTTCAGTGCTAAGGCAGGCAATGACCTAAAGAAGCTGGGCTCAAAGTTGAAAGAGCTGGGATTGTCCCAATTGTGTCACTATGCAAGTTCACATAAAGAAGGGAGATGAGTAGTTTGTCTTCAGCAACATCCAAATGCTTTAATGGGCCATCTTCCAGTTCTCAACTTCAACCCATTACCAATTTAAGCAAAATCCTTATTTGTTAACATCCATAAAAGATAAACAAGAATGCCTTGTAATCGTGCCAAAGCTCCATTTCATTCCTAGAACACAGGACCATGCAGAGGTCTATTTTTTATCTTTACTAAGTAACACCGTGAAACAGCTAAATCAAAAGTCCTAGCAACTAAAGACAGACCTCTCTTAAATTATGACAGAATTACCACGGGGGAATTATTTCATCCATTCATTCAAAAATATCTACTGAGCACCTATAGTCAGGCAGTTCTAGTTGCTCAGCAAATAGAAGAGACAAAAATATAAAAAGGAAGTTCAGATTCCAGTTGGGGGCGCACTGGTAAACAAATGAACAAGGGATTATAAAATACATGGAATGATGCTGTGTTCTGGAGAAAAGTAAAACAGGAGGAGGAGGAGGAAGGGTGAAGAGACAGACTTGCGATCTTATACTGCAGGTTCAGGGAATGCTTCACTGAGGAAGTAGGACTGAAAGATGAGAAACTGAGTCTATGTCAGTATCTGGGGAAGGGGCTTTCCAAGCAAAGAAAACATAGAAGTGCAGTAGCCCTGAAGCAGGAGCTAAGTTTTACGTAGATATTCTGGAAGGAAAAAAATTTAACACCTGGATTGGAGTCCTAGCTCTTTGCCCTTTACCAACTCAGTAAACTTCAGGAAGAAAACATTACCCCTCTTGAACCTCAACTTCTTCCTCTGTAACTCAGGATACTACCATGTAACTCACAAAGTTATTTCAAGGGGAGAAAAGGATGTTTAAGAATGCACTAAGGGATTATTCCCAAATGTTTGTCCTGAGGGCTGCAGGAATTCTTGTTGAGGCTCTGCTGGCTTCAAGCTACAACTTACGTAAATGACCAAGCTTGATTCCTCATCTGTCAAGTTAGGAGAATGGCATCCATCTCACCAGGCGTTGTGGGGATTCACTGAATGAGATCATCCACGCAAATACAACGACTGATACACAAATTCCTCAAGAAGTGAAAGATCAGCATGCTTGTTCCTATGGGGGCTGCCCTACAAGCAGGCAGAGCTCTGCTGCCGGGCTCAGCATCAGATGCCCACCGCGAAGCTCTTCCTTAGGCTCTTGTGGAATTGACTGTAAAGTCTCTGGACGACTCTGAAGTGTTTTTCCCCTTCCCCATTCTACTGTGATGTTCTGGCTTCTAAGACACCATTTTCACTCTCTGAAGTCTTTTCAACACATGCAGGTACCATTTTAAAAGCGCTTGAAATGGAGCTACCACCAAACGGATTTTCCATGGGGTTCCTGAAGTCCTCCGCCAACCTTCACTTCCTCAGAGAAGCGTCACTTCACTAGCCTTTGGTGAGGGACGCCCTCCTTTTATAAGGACGTGATGACATCACCTCGCGTCGCGTCGTGCTTGCGCAAAGATGGTGGCGTGGCCACGCCCAGGTCTGCACCGAGACCTAACGTCCACACAGTCGGCGGCGCCCTCCCGGAAGAGGTCAGTGTGGGGTTCGGAGAGTGACTGAGTGAGGTCCTACAGCAGGACGGCCTGCGGGTGAGTGTCCCGAGTGTCCGAGTGTCCGAAGGACGGCTGCGCTCTGGTGGGGCGGATACTGTTAAGGGGGAAGAGGTAGGGTGATGAGGAAAGTTCCCGAGTCCTTCCAGTGTACGCGGAATTTGAGCGGTCCGTGGGCTGATGATTCCTAGAAGCAGCGGATCTTCGGTTCAAACGGCAGACGTTGTCTTGGGGTTAGTGTGAAGTGCTGATGGTGGTCGCAACAGAAAAGAAGTTACTTTGGACTCACTTCCAGGAATTTCCTTGACGCTGCATCCGAAACTGGGAAGAAGGCGGCGAGGATTGGCCTACAGTGATTTCGTCGGAAAGTATCTGTAACTCGACCCCTTCCGGGCGAGCCTGTTAGTGATTGCTGTCCGCGGTGCTGAAAACAGAGCGGCGCCTTGAGGAGGAAACCCGTTGAGGGCAGGACGGTGTTTCTGTTTCCCTTGGCAGTGCTCAGTGTCGTAGGCTCCATGTGTGTGTGAAGGAAGGGCTCAGTTTTTTTTTAAAAAATCAGTGCTGGACACTCAGGCGGTGAGCAGACAACCAGTATTAACTAAATAAGATTTAGGAAAGCCAGTGCTTCATTCCAAGAAGGAATTTTCATTCCTGTTTTTTTATTACATCATTACAGCTCAAATTGCATTCTCCCTTTGGGCAGGCACCTTCAGCTCTTGCACCCAACCATATTTGCCTGCAGACTCAGTCTTCCAAGTAGTTCGCTAGACCTCTGTCTATATTGGCCCAGGCGCTTTCCTCTGTTGAATTTTACACAGTGGGGTTTTTTTTCTTTCTTTCTTTCTGTTGATTCAGTAAAATGTTTACTAGTCTTAGTACCAGCTGCTTGTTTGTTTTGAATTCTGATGAAGGTTAAAATGTGGGTAAAAAAAGAAGAGGGGAAATATGCTGCATTTACCTGTGTCACAGTGTTCTGGGATGCATCTGGCATATGGAAAACTATGTATCATGAGTAGAAGTGTTTTTAAGTGCATTCCTTTCATTTTATACATTATTATAGCTCAAGTTGTATTTTTCCCTTCTGAGAGAACCAGTGGATTGAGGTGCTGAATGATCAAATGTTGCAAAGCTGAGGACATGTGGTAGAAGTAACTTTAAATGTTATTACTTAGCAGAAAGCTTATAAAGGCAGCTTTGATTAAAGATGACGTCCCTGTTTGCTCAAGAAATTCGCCTTTCTAAAAGACATGAAGACATGTAAGTTTTTTAAAAAGGCTAATCTCAATGTACAAACTGTCCTGGCTTTATTAGTGAAACCGTGTGCATAGGAAGACTTAAAAATCTGTAAGTGTGTCATTTTAATTTTCTGACACTTGAGAGATTTTGGTATTAAGGCATGTCATTATCCCTCTAGAATAATAAAGATTAAAAGGTCTAATTGTGTTTTCTGTCTTCTTAATTCTTGTTACTAATATCTAGATAAATTCATTCTCCCTCTAAGCTTTCTATACTCCACATTGGTATTTAATGAACTTCTCTAAACTTCTTACCAAGGGCTGGCTCTCATGGGGGTGTGACTGTGTAGTCACAGGCCCTGCACTTGATGCTCTAACTTCACTATCTTGAAATCCTCAGTAATTTTTTTTTTTAACAAGGGACCCCAAATAATTTTTTGCCAAGGAGAAAAATTTTCATTTTGCACTGGGCCCTGCAAATTATATGGCCAGTCCTGCACTTATATTTAGTATTAACCCTTCTCTAACCTCTGTATTGTGGGCTCTCATGTTTTCCTTTAATTACCAGGCTCTCTACCGTGGCCTCCTAAGGTATTTTTCTTACAAAAATTACTGTTCAGAGACCTGGGGTTTTAGTTCTACCCTCAAGAACAGCCCTATGCAACACAGTGTTTCTTGAAAATCTCAACTATTTGGGAAATGGTTACACTGTTAGGTGTACCATTTGTGTATTTTTTTCTCATCTGATCATTTAATAAGACCAAAATCTTGTAAAAATGAGCATATAACCAGGGAGAAACTTTTAAAGTCCTCTATATATATAACAAAGTAGTTTGATAATTTACTTACACCTTTCTACATCTTTCTTCAATTACTGTTTTACCTTGTTGTGAGTATGCACGTGTAAACACAGCCTCTCACTCATATACGGAACCATCATCTTTCTCTTGGAAAAAGAGGAAAAAAATATTTTTATTGCTTCTTCAAACATATGGAAGTTTAGCACAATTCTAAATGTGTAACATAAGATTCAGGGGTACTGAAGTGTTAAGCAGAAGGTTTCGTATAGCAAGTTATATCAACGTATGTGTGGGGAGGTATATATAAGTATGTGTACAAAGGGATATGTATTACAGTTTGCATTTTCACTAAATATTTTTCAACACTCTACAATAATTTCAAAAGACCAGAGAGGTTACAAAAACAGAAACATGTACTTATAGCATACATATGAAAATAAAAATAATTTTACCAAGACTTAAGACGTACTGAACTACCTAAGGTTTTCATTGTCTTATTAATTGACATAGTAATTGGCTTTCAAAACAGGTTGAACTTGAAGGGAGGTGCAATTAAAAATGAGTTATTTATCAGTGTATTGGTCAAGCAATAAAATGTTTCTTTAAACTTTATATAATCTTCATTTTCTCTAGAGTATCACAAAGATTAATGTTACTTCAACAAATGGAGAATAAACTTGGAGATCAAAACAAGGAAAAGACCCCTCAGATGCAAACAGCTGAGACTGCTTTACAAAGGAACCTTAGTCTTTTAAAGGTAAGATTCTCTGAATTAAATATATTTTCCCCATGTTGCAAAAACGTTTTAGGTCAACTTCATAACTTTGATTTTTGTAATTTCTTCGTTTTGAGTTACAGAAAGAATTAATGAGGTACTGTCTATTTTTTAAACCCATGTTAATTGGACCAGAAGCACGGATCCTCATTTTTTAAAATGAAAATACTTGAAGTTTGCTTAGGCTAAGGAAAAATCAGTCACCACAGGAAGAATTTTAAGGTCACCTTTGTGCAAGAATAAATACAAGACATAGCTTCTATCTTCCATCTTCTTTTATTCGTAGGGAGATCCTGAAACACGATAAAGCACCTATCATGTATTTAAAACAATTTGATTTTGCCCTACTGGGGCCACAGTCAACACACAGAATTCATATCTAAGATAACAGATTTCCCTGATCTTTTTTGATGGTGATGGAGGAGGTGGTCAAAGTATGTGATTGCGCAAGGCCTCACCATTTGGCCAGTGTGCCCATTTGGAGTAAAATCATATGTGTAACATTTTTGGCTGCTTGCTGTACTTTGCTTCCAGAATTGTATGGCTTCATCCATAATTAAAACCCTAAAGTTTGCTTCCATTCAAGCTTCCAAGAGATCCTATGACTAAAACATTTGGTAGTAAGGCTATATTATTTAAGTTATAAAGCAGTGTTTTCAGTTTTTTATTGTTAAATATTTTCATCGATAGGCATGATGTAGTTCTCTTCTGTCCTCACTAGAGGATAAAGGAAGAGGAAAATTCAGTTATCTTCTCAGCTTCTGGCAGTTTGATCCACAGTAATTTAAGTCACAGCCATAGTGCTACCAAAGCATTCTATATTGCCATATGTCTTACTTGCCCAATGGTGTTTGCAATATTTATTTTTAAGTGGAAATATATAGGGTAATCTAGAATTTGCACGGAAAAGTCAGAAAATCTAAATTGGAAGTCTTGAAGGCTTGTTTGCTACTTATTACAGCAAGTACAGGTAATATTAAGTGTCTTCCTTTTAATGAGAAAGTATTTGATGAATGCCCAGAGGGTCCTTACTATTGAGCTAGTTTTGGGCAGAAAGTGAGGATAATAAAGTAAGTATAAGTTAGAGTTCTTTAGATCAAGTAGCTTACAGGCTCAGTTGATGACATAAGGTTGTCACACACAAAATAGAGACCTTGTATGATCAAACATTAATTAAATTATGTGGAATACTCAGCACTTTAGGAGTAAGTGTAAAAACTCTTTGAAAGCTAGAATATGCTATGAGGTCTCAGAGAGGAAGCTAAGCTGGAGCTGCATTTCAGTAGGCAGATGGGAAGGCATGCCATTGAATTTTTAAGGAAGATTCAAGACCAGAAGAAGAACGAATGGCCTTACTAATAATGTTCATGGGATCCTAAGCTAACTAGCTTGGAAAGTCACAGGAAACAAGGCTGAATATGTATTCTGAGACCAGATGAAGAAGTTGAGACTTGGTATGTAGAGATAATATAATATTGAAAGTGAGCCAAAAAAAAAAAAAAGAGAGAGAGAGAGAGACTTATATAAGAAACATATGAATGGGTCTTTAAGAAAGAGTCATTTGCTATTTAGATGCAAAATGATTTCAATAATGGAGAGATTGAATTTAAGGAAGGTAGCTCCTTGTCATATCTAGAAGGAAGATAATGAACCTAGTTTCATAGTCATTAGAAACCAGTTTGGTATGGTGTTCTTTCCCTGAATTATCAAAGTAATATATTCTCACTATAAAAAAACTTGAAAGAGCAAAGATGAAAAAGAATACCTTCTATATCATCTGCCCATTTAGAAATTAGAATATTTTTGTGTATTTCCTTTCAATCTTTTTATAAACATTTTTCAACTATCTCTTACATCCCAGATACAGTGCTTGCTGTTAGAGACGCAGTTTTTCCCCGTTTTTCTTTTAAACATACTTTGAATAACTGGATATCCAATTTTTTGTCCTTCTTTCCCGCATATTATTTTCTTTAACTTTGGGTATAATCTTAGTGGCTCTCTCATAGAAGTTATCGTGACAGTAAAATAAATAGGACTTGCTTACACAATTTGAGTTGGGAGAGACTTTAAAAAGCATATAGCTTAGATTCTTATCTAAAGGTCTTTTTTTTTTTAAGCATAAAAACTTTTCCCAAAGATATAAAATAGATAAAAGTGGACCTGCTTTGGCCCAAAGCCCTATCCATTCAGCCCTTTCTTGCCTGCACTGCTGTGGCTCTAAGGAACTGTGAAAACCAATGATCTGGGCTAATCCCTTAATTTAGAGATGAGGAAACCATAAGGTAACTACTCCTAATACCCCTTTGTCAAGAACAGGTTAAGTTATAGCAGGATACGTACTTAAGTACGGAGTGCACTTGAAAATGGTACCATTAAAGCCTGGCAGCATTCCTGTAAGATAGTAACAAAATAGGGATGACTGTATCACCGTCCATTATTTGACCTTACTCACATGTTCTGAACAATATCATAAACACTGAAAGGGCGTGAGCTTTAACTTTCAGAAAGAAAGATATAACACTAGCATCTTTCAATGATGTAGTTTTATACTTAGAGAAGCCAAAGTTGTTTCAAAACTGGTATGAGTTGAGTAAAATTAATGGATAAAATGTAAACATAAAAAACAACAGCAATCCTATATATATACAGCTGGAAAATAGACACCACATTCATATTAGCAATAAAACTATAAAATATATAATTGGAAATGCTTTTAACAAGGGATCTGCATGAATGGTATTAAGATAATTATTACACTTCAGTGGGAGCTGTAAGAGAAAATTTAAATGGAGACATACGCCTTAATCCTGCCTGGGAAGACTATTATTTTTCTAAGTCAGTTGTCACAAAGTTATTTTTATATTTAATAAAATCCCAACAAAAATTTCTCTAATTGCACTTGAAAAAATAAATTAGCAAAAATATCAAAGCATGATTTTAAAAGGGGAGCAATAAGAAAGAGACTAATTCCATCAAACATATTAGTAAAAGAATGAATAGGAGTCTAAGCAGTAAAGAAAACTCACAGTGAAGGTTTAGTCAGTAAATATAGAAGGTAGCGGCCTTTGAAAACAGGCTCAGGGATTTTTTCAATTAGTATTAATACAATGAAATTTAGCAAAATCATAATGGATTTGAAAGCCAGAGAGTGACACTTATACCATCACGCACACTGGAAGCATGTTTTTTAATTGCTATAAAAATTTCACACCTGTGTAAAAGAAGGAATAGAAGAATGTATTTCCATGCACTTATCACCCAGATTCAATCATTATCGGAACACAGCTAGCCTTGTTTTGTCTATACTCCTCACTCCCACCCCTTAAGATCATTTTGAAGCTAATCCTCAGACATTGCATTGTTTCATCTGTAAATATTTCAGTATATCTCTTTTTTTTTTTTTTTTTTTTTGGCTGCATTGGGTCTTCGTGGCTGCATGCAGGCCTTCTCTAGTTGCAGCGAGCGGGGGCTGCTCTTCATTGCGGTGGCTTCTCTTGTTGAGCAGCACGGGCTCTAGGCTCACGGGCTTCAGTAGTTGCAGCATGCGGGCTCAGTATTTGTGGCTCACGGGCTCTAGAATGCAGGCTCAGTAGTTGTGGCGCATGGGCTTAGATGCTCTGCGGCATGTGGGATCTTCCCGCACCAGGGCTCAAACCCATGTCCCCTGCACTGGCAGGCAGATTCTTAACCACTGCACCACCAGGGAAGTCCCTCAGTATATCTCTTTCTATATTTCAATATTTATCACTAAAAGATCAGCACTATTTTAAGCAAAATCAAAGTATCAGGATCAACCTAAGAAATTAACAATAAATCCTCAAATATCCAATCAGGTTCCAAATAAAATCCAATTTGTAATTGATACATCTCCTAAATTTCTAAAAGTACTCCCTGCCCGTTTTTTCCCCCCTTTTCATATATTTGTTAAAGGAACTGGGTCATTTGTCCTGTCGAGTTTCTAGATATTGCTAATTCTATCACTGAGGTACCCATTTAACACGTTCCTCTCTTCCCCCTCATTCCTATAATTGACAGATCTAAGTTGTGCTGTGCAACAGAAATATAATTCATGCCACATATGTAATTTTAAATTTCCTAGGAACCATTTTTAATAACGTCAACCTAAACAGATTACGTATTATTAAAATTTCAAACAAAATATTTGAAATGTAACTGCTATTAAAGGTTAGTAAATATTTTATGTTCTTTTTTCTTACTAGACCTTCAAAATTCAGTGTGTATTGTGTGCCTACAGCACATCTTAAGTCAGACTTGTACATTTCGAGGGCTCAGCAGCCACATCAGGCTAAGGAATACTCCACTATCAGTGCAGATTACAGAGGCCTGATCAGACTGAAGTTCGATGTTTTGGGGAAGAACACTCCTGTAATGCCAGGCTCTCTCTCTCGTTTTGGAATGTTAGTTGTTGATGATCATTGCCTAAGTATATTCATTAGGGGTTGCAAAAAGCAATATTCAATTATTTTATTCCTTCTCATTCAACTGCTAATTATTTATATTGATAAACTTCCCTTCATCAATTATTTGGTTACACTGAGGTATATTTCACAGAGGAAAAAGCATGATGAATGCTTGATTCTATTTAGTTTTCAAAATAATAGGTTGGTTCTCTAGTATCTTCCAAAAGTGACCAATTAGGTGTTGTTGGTTTTGGTTGCTTTTTTGTTTGTTTTTGAGCTGTCTGGGATTTGAAATTTTTCAATCCATTTCCATTTTTATTCCTACTTATTCTCAACTTGTCCCAATTTTACCAAGTGAGAACCTTGTCAGATTAGCTCCTGAGTGCTTCTGATGGCATCTTAACAGTCTGACAGTTTCCTTCCTTTCTGGTCTGATGCAATCTTCCAGGCTCATCATGTGCATTTGCTGCTTAGACCTGGAGTTGGCCATTGTTCCAAGGAGCCCTGGATCCTTTTGGTAGGAAATATGTTCAGAGCCCTCTATCTGGGCACTAGTGGGGTTTATTGCAACTTTTTTTTTTTAAGATAAAATACATCAGGAGCTCATATCAGAAATTCCAGAATTCCAGTTTGCAAGACTTTTAACTTAAAAACTCATGGATCTTGTACCTCTAACTTCTTTTCCTCAAACCAAAAATCTGTTCCCAAAGAATTTTCCAATACCAATGTATCCTGTGATACAGACAGCACTGTCACCACCCATGTGATTACTGAGAATGGTTTTCAGTAACATCCTTTTTACAATCCTTTTTGTCATTAGGGTGTATCTCACTAGGGATGCTCAGTCAGATACTGTGTTCTAACACCACTTGATGTAATTCTTCTCCATGTGGTTATGCCACCACTAGATAGCAGTTACGTTTGCTTCATTTTATGTTCAAATTTGTAGGGATTGCTTTTTCATTTGTTCTCTAAGTATATAAAATTTTAAATGGTCTAGTGACAAATCTATACAACAAGGCAACAAGGTACAGGTAAAGCTGGCCAACTAGCCTTTCTTCCTCTCCTCTTTTTTCCTTTTCTCCCCCTACCCCCTTGGGTGCTTTGTAAAAAAAATTTTTTTTTAAGTTTTTGGTTTATACTCAGGAAACTTTGATACCTCAGTCTGTATTTATTTAATGAATATTTAAGTACCTAGTACATACCCTGCCCTTTGTTAGATTCTCAGATTCTTAAAGGTTGTATGAGACACAGCCCTTACCTTCGGGCAGCATATACTGTAAAGGAAGGTTCTTATATGGAAGTATTAAGATTTAACTTGCTATAGAAGGCTGGGGTCAAACTGCCAAGATTTGGGGTCAGGCTAAGGAAGGCATGTTTGATCCTCTGTGTTGTGAGTACCAATTTTTTTTTTTTTTTAATCTAGGGGATGACATATTTAAGGTACTTTTTAGCAAAACTAATCAGTTCCATGTTAGGTACGGATTGAACTAAAGTGAGATATGGCCTAGGCATGAGTACAAGTAAGTATGAAGTATTTGTTGAATGAAACAGCATTGAGAATGACATGGAAGAGCTCGAGGAGACATCCTGATGGAACAATACAGGGAACTTTGAATTTTTCAATGGCAGGAATAAGAACAGTTGGAGTTCGAGGATACTGCATAGGTATCTGAGTGGGTAGAATTCCCACTATTATACATTCAGTACATTCAGTGGAAAAAGATGAGTTTAGTTTTATCAGGTTGAGAAATAAGGGCTAGGAAGAAAAGTTAGCCATCCCTCCTCAGTAATAATTAAAGCTAGATCAGCGACAGTCTTGGAGAGAGGAAACTTAAAAAGATGGGGACAGATGTCACAAATCTTAAGAAAGCCCACCCTGAGGACTAAACCAGAGAAAAAGGAGCCAGCTGAGGAGGAGGAGTCCGAGAGGTAAGCGAAACACCTAAGAAAGTGAAATATGACTTAAGCTAAGGAAGAAGTTCTCTGGAGGGGTAATAATCCCTTGTTGAAATGCTGCAGAGGGGACAGTTAGGTGAGGCTGACTTAGGCCTGCTTTTCCAGGCCCCACGTCCCTCCTCCTAAACTCATCTCCTGCTCTTTGTGTTGCAGATCTGCTCTTCTCTACGAGATATTCAGTATCCTTATTTTCTGATGTTTAAGAACAATGTTTAATCTTGCCTATAGGTGCTAGTGGCACCCAGATCTCCCAGTAAAGATAACTTTGTAACTGTTCTTAGAATAATGGTAAAATTGGGGTTCTGATTTTTATTGTTTGATTTCTAGAAGTAAAAAGTGGTTCTTCCAGGACCTTCTTAAATTTCAATGTAATCAGAAGACTTGGTCTCCCATGTCTGTTGTATCATCGGCATCAAGAGCTCTTTAAGCCTGAGTCTTGGCCGTGAACTTCTGGTATGGGAGAGACATGCTTATAGATGGGCATTTTATCCCTAAATTGTTGCCTTTCCCCTTCAAATCACCTTCCTCTAGACAGCAGGTGCATTACTGGTTGTGCAACTTTGGGGAGTCCCTTTAGGGAGTTTCCTGTTTTTCCCTTTTCCATTTCACACCCATTCCTTGCTCCCGCCGCTGCCATCTGCTATCTCTTTTCTCCTGTTCAGCGTTGGCTTCTTCACACCCCACTCCCACGCCCTTTTCCATCGCTCTCCTTCTGTCCAACAGCCCTGTACTTAGATCACTCCAGTGCTTGTACATGGAGCAGAGAACTTTCTCTCTTCTCTCGACTCACTAAGCTCAAAGGAGAGACAAAATTCACATGGCCTTCAACCAACACCCTGGAAACTTGACAAACCTAAGGAAGCACAAGGCAACACAGGTGCTGATTTGGGGAGTATTTATTTAACAGGGCTCGAATATTTCTGTTAACAACTTGCAAAGTCTTACATTTCTGGGTGTGAACTTTATGTACAGATCTAGATAAAATCTTTACTGACGTATGAATCAACCTTAAGTACACTTGTGTTTCTACAAACGTAAGAGAAAACACAAACATCTACAAGTTCAACTACAAAGTACTGCACGATACTTGAATGCCATCAGCTGAAGGATGTATCAATACTACCTAGCAATAAAACTTGCCTTTGAGATTAGCTTAGCAATCTGATACTAAAAATCTAGATAGCGTAGTGAAAGGTTCTTGTTGCAAAGTACTCAGGTACCTCATGGACCTTTTCAATATGGGAAGTATTTGCCTAAGTATAAAATTAAAAAATGGAATATTGAACAAATGTAATGTGTGTCATTCATATACCATTTGCATTATCTGGGCAGACTAGAACTCTTTGAAGGTCAGCCTAGCATGGGTCCGAGTATCTGATTGTTTTTCGTATCGGAATATTTGACTATTTTATCCATCTGGCTGTTTTTAAAGGATTTTAAAGCTAAGTTAGTACTCTGAGCAGTTTAGAGGAAGTTCTTTTTCCAAGAATTATTGGCATTTCCTAGCTACTTAAAATGAAAAAGGCAGAACTTAGAAGTACCACCCCCATCCCTGCCTTTTATTTTAAAATAAGAAACCCTGCATCCTCTCTTTGAAACCGGTTAATTAAGCAGTGATCTGTCAGTGCCTGTCCATCAGTTCAAACTGTATATCCAGAGGAGAGTTGAAGCGAGAGATCTGGGATACAGATATTGCTATTACAGGTGCCATTTGTGTGTGTGGTTTAAATACATTTTGTTTTGAAAATGCTTCTGTTACAGGATATAGAAGCGGCAGAGAAGTCTCTACAGACCCAGAATCATCCAGTTCCACCGCCTGAGGTGGCTTCTCTTGAGGTGAGAACCTTAAGGAACAAATGTGAAAGAAGAGACCCTCAAAAAAAAAAAAAAAAAAAAGAAGAGAGGCTCTTCAGTTAGTAGTGCATTGCAAGTGGCTGTGTATGTATATATCCCAGATTCCTTCATTCAGTAAAATAAATGAGATGTGTCTCACTGATCTCTCTATGTCCACAGTGCCATGCTTTGTATGTAGTGGGTAATCTGTAAGTATCTGGGTTTTAAAAAAATTTTACATCAAGTGAAAATTTTATCAAGACCTTGTGTCTTTTCACCGAGTCACTTAGAAACAACTCTTGTTAAATCCTAACAGACAATATGCACGAAATCTTAAGATGACAGCCTAACCAAAATGCTTTTCCTGTTGGCTGATGTTAGAAGTAGCAGCTCAGTCTCTTCACCAAAAATGCAACCAACGCTATTTAAATGCATATTATCATGCAGTATAGCGTGGCTTTTGTCTGTTTGATTTTGCTCAGTTCAAGAACAGATTGGGAAGATGGTTGGCAAAAATAAACCGTATTTGGTATATGAATGTATGTGTGCTGAAAGGGAATTTGCTACATATAGAATAGTTTGATTTTATATTTTTAATGACCTTTTTTCAATACAGTTTTTGTTTGCTTCCTAACCAGTGATGTGAATAGACTCAAAAATTAAAGGCTGAGAATTTGCCCTGCAATTTTCTGTGTCATCTAGAGTAATAAGGAAAGGCAGTGATCAAGGATAGAAAGAACTCCCGTTCAAAGTTGCGCCTTGGCCATGTCTTTTTCTTTGTTGAATTTTCCAATACCTTACTCTGGCCCGTACAGGGCCCACACAATAGGGGTTAATCCAGCCGTGAATGGCGGAGAAACACCCAACCACAGGCCTTGGTTGGTATTTTTCTTAGCTAGTCTCGCACAGCAGGATGACCTTTATTTTAAGTATGTCAGGCTACTTCTCAGACCACATGCATAGATGCATAGATACATGGAACCCCTCATCATTTTCAGCTTTCAGAGCCCTCATACTTTTTTTTTTTTAATAATAGCATCTTATTTTTTTTTTTTATGTTTTAATTTTTACTTTTTGGCTGCACCAGGCAGCTTGTGGGATCTTAGTCCCCTGACCAGGGATCGAACCCGAGCCCACCGCAGTGGCAGTGCTGAGTCCTAATCGCTTGACTGGCGGGGAATTGCCCCCACCCCCTACCTTTTTAATGCTCAGTGTGAATAATTATGGCTCCCCAATGCTATCTAACTCTTTGACTGATTCTGAAAATGAGCTGGATAGTGAAGATCTCATATCAAATGCCCTCCTGTGACACAGAGCTTCTGGCATCTGACTTTTCTCTGGCCTCCTTAGGGCACTCAGCCAGGAAACCATGCAAGCGTGTAGATGCCGTACAGCAATGCAGTGTGAGCTTCTACAGCTTACAGACTGCTACAGTCAGTCTAGGAACACAGCGTCTCAACTTCCAAGTTACTTGAATTAAAAATAGCTAGATGAAAAAAAAATAGCTAGATGATGTTGATATTATTGTTATTATCCAAAAAAATGTGGGAAGAAGTTACAGTTTGCCATATCAGGTGCTCTTCTAAAAGATATAGCGGGTGCATAATTTTGCGGATGCATAACTTTAAATGTTTTTCCCCCCTACAATTAAGGGGTCAGTTCACCTGAGTCCTCTAGCATGCCCCTTATATTTCAGGTGCTGATCTCATCCAGGTCACATCTTTTTCTGTTAGTTCTAAAGCAGTTGTTCGTGTTGAATCATTTCATTGTGATAATTTTAGTATGGGCGATCATTTAGTATGGGATTGGGAACAGTAAACAAAAACTTTTAATGATTGTGTAGCCATAAATGATACTACTGGTAATAATCACAAGATTGGCCACAAGAGGGCGTGTAAAATCACAATAAAATTGTAAAACCTGTAATTCTGCCAGGCTCTAGTTTTACTGAGAAATTTGAAAATTAACACTAGTAAGTAGCCAGATTTTTTTCTAAAATTAACATAAAATATTCTGTAGAGGAAGTGCATTCTACGTATATGTGTGAGTGTGTGTGTGTGTGTGTGTGTGTATACGCACACACACACTTAAGTGAATAAACATTTAGACTATTATGAAGAGCCAAGTTCAATTGCTTGATATGCTTTTTTACTTTTGGATGTTGGTTTTTTTTCCAGACTCTTTACTGGGCATCAGTAGAAGAATATATTCCCAAATGGGAACAGTTTCTTTTAGGAAGAGCACCATATCCTATTGGTGTTGAAAATCCAAATGAAGCAGAAGATACCATTCAAAAGGAGGTGCAGCAATAGCTTCTTCACATACTGTTTGAAAAACCTATTTAGGAAAGCTGAGTGTTAAAGAATATGCAGATCACTGCAGGAACTTCAGGAATCAGACATGTTCACATTGTCTCATTACTTCCTCAATGACAGTGAAGATTTGAGAATCTACTTGGAACTTTCAGGCCATCACTGGGAGACCTACTACTCTTTCAGTGTCATGAATTTGCTTTCTACCAAACCCATGGAAGTGTTAAAAGCTGATACTGAAAGGTGGACTGTTGATTAAATAAGCTGCTGAATGAGTGTTGTGTGCTGTTAAAAAAAAAAAAAAAAAAAAGTCATTTACTGTCACTATCACATAAACAGTGAATACCAGTAGTTCTGATTTTACATCTTCTATAATCTTTACTTTTCAGTTATTTTGTTATGGGGATAAGGCTCAGGATCCAAGTGGTTGTTTGCTCACTCTTTTAGCTTTTTAACAAATGAAAAGACAGTGACAATCGCTTAGTATAATAATATTGATCAGGAAATAGATTCATAGGATTTTGTCCCTCATAGATCACTGGACCTGTAAAAATTCTCGAAGCAAGAACTAAACTACCAAGCATTCAATAAGTAGCCAGTTTCAGGAGGGCTCAGACTGGGTTCTGAAAAAGGACACCTATTAGAGTTGGGAATGGTCGCTGGATTTTGACCTGGTTATTTAAAGATTGCCAACCCTGTGAACACAAGTAACTCTTCTCTCATCTTTTCATCTTTAAATCTATCCTTCCCTGTCCCTTCTATTTTCTTTATTTCTCAAACAACTGTCAGTCAGAAACTTTTGGGTCACAACCCTCAATAGCTTTGGGATTCCTCAATCCACCACTGCTGGAGTGCTCAAAAAAAAAAATTCTGATTTTTCTAATTATAAAAGCAGCTCCTGCTTAGGAGTCCACATCACAATGAAAGATTTTCAATTTTAAACTGGTTTGTGGTTTTATAAGACGACAATAGGACAAGCTAAAAAAAAAAAAGTCCATTGTGCTGATAAGTTCCTTTAAACTACCATCTTGGAAATATCCTGTTGAGTGGGTGTTGGTGTGGGTAACAATAATGTTGTTTTCATAGCATGTGCTGGCAGATGAGCACACTTCTCTACAGTGTTAACAGTTGTAATTAAGGAATAAACAGCACAGAGTGTCAGTCCGATGACAATTTCATCTATAGTGTCACAATACAAAATGTCACAAAATATTAGAACTGTTATATAACTATAAAAAGGATTGGCTTAAAAGCCAAAAGCGCTTTAAAAAGGAAGACAGAGAAAGAAAGAAAAAAGAAAACTGGCATAGGGACCAAAACCGTTTTATACCTTCTCAAGACTGTTCTGTCACGAAAATAAATTGATATATATATTTTTTTTCCTGTTACATTACAGTTTGGTTTCTAGCCATCCAGTTGATTTAGCAGGAGAATGCAGGGCTTTTTAGCAGCTTTGAATTGGTAAACAGATTTAGATGTAGTAGAGAGAACATGAGGAAGTTTTTTTTTTTTTTTTTTAACATCCAATCTTTCCCAGCATATGCACATAAGAAGGTGAATGAAGCGATGTGAAACTTATTTCTCTTTAGTCAAGTGAAAAAAAGGCTAAACATTTGTTGAGATGGTAAAATATTGTGTCAAGCAAGTAGGCATATTCCAAAATTAAACAGTGGTTGATACATGAGCCGTCCTCAAATATTTGAGCATTACGCTTCCTTTGAGTTCTGTAAATTAAAGCACCAGTAGGTTAGATTAAAATACAAAATGAATAGCAATTTAACCATCTCAGGAAAGGTTCAGGTTTTTTTCTCCCCTAAATTGACTAACTTGCTAAATCTTATTTTTTTTTAAACCCTTAAGTTTAATGTAACCTGGCTTATGATTTAGGGCAGAAGGGAAGCTATTTCTAGGCTTCAGTGGTACCATTTCCCCCATTTCTAGTTAGTACCTCAAAAACTCCCAGAGGGGACTTTATTCCTGGCCCACCCAGAGTTTTCCCCCAGCCCCCTTCTTGTAGAATGGAACAGATTGCACCACATGGTGTATGTTTAAAGAAAAAAACAATCCCGAAGAGACCTAGATACCCCATTGAAGGGCATTATATTCCTCATGGCAAATTAGCCTTACGTAGGAATTTCCAAATATTGTTTTCTGTAAGGAGGAGAGAAATACAGTATCTAATGTACATTTTGTACATAATTAGTAGGAATCAGACAACGAGAAAGAAATGTCATCTACTGAGACTTTTTCCTCCCTATTCAGTGCCCTTACCATACACTACATTGTACCCACTAATCTTTATGAAAACTATGAATTTGTTTTTTGTTTTTTTTTTTTTTAGAATAACGGGGTTTTCAAAATAAACCCTGTTCCAAGAATTTTTCATAGCCTTTCTTGGATTGTTACAAATGCATACATATTCAAAGATCATTTTCTGCTGAACACTTCTTGTGTATGATATTGAGTATTATTAAACCATAAAATGCTAAAGTTCAGAAGGAGCTGCAGTTTTTCTCTGAACTTCAAAAAATTAATTTTACTAAGTACTCAGGAAAAAGCCCAATACTCTTGAAACCAGACATCTGGTCTTTCCCATGCGTAGGGAGCAGTGTGAATGGAAGTGATGTCAAACGGACAGTTTTTCTCTGCCTTATGTATAAGGTGTTTTAACTTGCTAGCTTAAGACTTAGATGAGAATTAAAATGATCTTTAACTGTATTTACCATTTTGTCTTCTCTGCCTCATCCTCCCTTTTCTATTAAAAAAAAGAGAAGGATGTATTGGGTATATTTATTTTAGATTCAAAATTAAACTTATTTGGAGGCTATTTTGTCAGTTAGGAGACAAGTGGAAACACTGGGAGTAGACTGGGGAAGGGGTATGTGAAAAACCAGGGTATGCAATCACCAGTTTCAGGCAGGAGAAAGATACTGAGCTTTAAACCCAGTGTAAGGTTTTACTGTGTAAAATTTAATGCACAAGGCCATGAATTTGGCTTTATCTACAAAATACATTCTTTTCCTTCCTTAGTCTATTGTCTTTTTATTCTAAGCCAATTCACATCATTTCATTTTTTTTTAAGAAAGTCTCTTGTTTAAAACTAAAGTTTTAAATCTCCCTGAAGAGTTTTTTCCCCTTTTCAAGAATTGCCCAAACATAATACCTACATGGCTTAAAACACCCTTCACTGCAGTAGTCTATTTTGACCTCTTCCACTTTAATTAGGATAGTAAGTTAATTTTTTAAAGAGTTGCTGACCAAAATCTATTCTTCAGAGAAGGTAGTAACTAGATGGTGAATTCAAACAGTTAAATAAAGTCTATGAAAAATATGGAGAAAGGGAAAGGGAGAGAAATTAGTTTGAGAAAACTTTAAGATGGAATAAGAAAGTGTCTCTCTCTCTCTGGTGGTGTTTTTGTTTGTTTCCCATATAATTCAGAAGTTAATTTGTCTACGTAGGAAATTTAATTCTCTATTGCTAATAAGAGAATGCTTAGAGTTTTCTGGGACAAACATGAGCACATGTCAAACTTCAGCAATTAACGACAGGATTGATTTGTGGATTTGACACCTGGCATTGTGATCCCGCTTTCTAACTGGAACTGAGATTATATCCTTACTAAAATCCAAGACAAGGAAAATGAGTCCAACAAAGACAGAGGCTAAAAAACTGCTTCCGGACATCATCTTACTTCTCAGAGTCAGGTTTCCTTGCTTACAAGAGAAAGGACTGGGTCCCCTACATTGTAATAATGTTTTGAAGTCCTTGCTATCTTAAAAACCCTAATTTGTGTCTCAGACAAAGACAGAGACTGCTAAAGTAGTAGCCTGACCACAGTACAAATCAATAAATAGTTGCACAGAAGGGACAATGAAGTGTTATTTTAGAAAATAGGGATGATTTAGTTTGTTTCTCTCATTTTGATGATAACTGGCCCATTTAAGCTCCGCTGTTATAGTCAAAGGATTTTTTATTACTCCTTAATAAGTCTAGGTTATCAATGCAGAAATTTTTCTGATGTTTTACACAATACCACTTTAGAGACAATACAGTCAAATTAGAAGGAGACAAATTTCCGTTTATAATTTTGTCTATAGTCTATCTCTGCCTTCTTTCACCTCCCAATACAATATCATTATTTTTTATACCTTGTCTCCGTCCATTTATAAGGTCTGTAACACTTATAAACGTATCATTGTACTAGAACACTCTACCCCAGGAAAACAAATACTGAGTTATTCAAAAGAAGCCTAATCTAGAGCCTTTTAAAAGGATATCCAGTAAACACAAAGGTGGATAACATTTGAGCATCATTCATTCATTCGTTAGATCTTATTGACTTCCTACCAATAAGGAAACTGAATCAGTAATCAAAAACCTCCCAACATAGAAAAGCCCAGGGCCAGATGGCTTCACTGGTGAGTGAATTCCACCACATATTTAAATAAGAATTAAGGTCACTCCCCTTCAAACTCTTCCAAAAAATATAAGAGGAGGAAACATTCCCAAACTCATTTTTACAAGGCCAGCATTACCCTGATATCAAAGCCAGATAAGGACACTACAAACAAACCAACAACAACAATAAAACTACAGACCAATATGCCTGATGAATATAAATGCAAAAATTCTCAATAAAGTATTAGCAAACTGAATTCAACAACACATTAAAAGGATTATACACCCTGACCAAGTGGGATTTATCCCTGGGATACAGGGACGGTTCTTCAAACACATCAATAAATGTGATATATCAATACCGCATTAATGGAACGAAAGATAAAAACCATATGATCATCTCAGTAGATGCAGAAAAAGCATTTTACAAAATACAACATCCTTTCATGATTAAAAATCCTCAACAAATTGGGTATAGAAGGAAAACCGCTCAACATAATAAAGGCCATATATGATACACCCACAGCTAACATCATACTCAATGGTGAAAGATCAAAAGCTTTTTGTCTAAGATCAGGAACAAGAAAAGAATGCCCACTCTTACCATTCTAATTCAACATAGTACTGGAAGTCCTAGCTAGAGCAATGAGGCAAGACAAAAAATAAAAGGCATCCAAATCAGAAAGGAATAAGTAAAACTGTCCTTCTTTGTAGATGATATGATTAAAAATATCATATATATACAAAATATATATATATATATATATATATATATTCCTAAAGACTCAACCAAAAAGCCATTAGAACTAATCTATGAATTCAGTAATCAATAAATGCAGGATATAAAAATCAACACACAGGGACTTCCCTGGTGGCGCAGTGGTTAAGAATCCGCCTGCCAATGCGGGGGACACGGGTTCGAGCCCTGGTCGGGGAAGATCCCACATGCCACGGAGCAACTAAGCCCGTGCGCCACAACTACTGAGCCTGCGAGCCACAACTACTGAGCCCATGTGCCACAACTACTGAGCCCGTGTGCCACAACTACTGAAGCCTGCGCACCCTAGAGCCCATGCTCCACAAGACAAGCCACCACAATGAGAAGCCTGCGCACCGCAACGAAGAGTAGCCCCTGCTCCCGCAACTAGAGAAAGTCCTCATGCAGCAAGACCCAACGCAGCCAAAAAAAAAAAAAAAAACAATTAGTTGCATTGCTATACACTAGCAATGAATTATCTGAAAAAGAAATAAAGATTATCCCATTTACAACAGCATCAAAAACAATAAAATACTGAGGAATAAATTTAACCAAGGAAATAAAAGATTGAACAGTGAAAACTACAAGATCTTGGTGAAAGAAACTGAACAAGACACAAATAAATGGAAAGATATCCCATGTTCATGCATTAGAAAAATTAATATTGTTAAAATGTCCATACTACCCAAAACCATCTATAGACTCAATGCAATCCCTATCAAAATTCCAGTGGCATTTTTCACAGAAATAGAGCAAACAACCCTAAAGTTTTTATGGAACCACAAAAGACCCCAAATAGCCAAAGCAATCCTGAGAAAGAAACACAAAGCCAGAGCATCACACTTCCTGATTTCAAACTATACTACAAAGCTATAGTAATTCAAACAGTATAATACTGGCATAAAAGTAGACACATAGACCAAAGAAACAGAATCCAGTGCCCAGAAATAAATCCCCACATATACAGTCAACTAACATTTCACAGGGGAGCCACAAACACTCATGGGGAAAGGATAGTCTCTTCAGCAAATGGTGTTGAGCAAACTGGATAACCACATGCAGAAAAATGAAATTGGACCTCAATCTTACACCAGTCACAAAAATTAACTCAAAATGGATTAAAGACCTAAATATAAGACCTGAGGGGTGGGATAGGGAGGGTGGGAGGGAGGGAGACACAAGAGGGAAGACATATGGGAACATATGTTTATGTATGACTGATTCACTTTGTTATAAAGCAGAAACTAACACACCATTGTAAAGCAATTATACCCCAATAAAGATGTTTAAAAAAAAAAAAAAAAAAGACCTGATAAGGTAAAACTCCTAGAAGAAAACATAAGGAAAAATCTCCTTGACACGGTCTTGGCAATGATTTTTTGGATACAACACCAAAAGCACAAGGAACAAAAGCAAAAAAGCAAGTGTGACTACATCAAACTAAAAACCTTCTGCACAGCAAAAGAAACAGTAAATAAAATGAAAGGGCAACCTATGGAATGGGAGAAAATATTTGCAGACCATATAATGGATAAGGGGTTAATATCCAAAATAAAGAACTCATACCACTCAATAACAACACCAACAACAAAAACAAGTAATGCCATTTTAAAAAATGGACAGAGGAATTGAATAGACATTTTTCCAAAGAAAATATTCAAATGGTCAACAAGTACATGAAAAGGTGCTCAACATCACTAGTCATGAGAGAATCAAAACCAAAAATGAGATATTGCTGCACATCTGTTAGAAGGGCTATTACCAAGAAAACAAGAAAAAACAAATGTTGGGGAGAATGTAGAGAAAAGGGAACCCTTGTAGACTGTTGGGGAGAATGTAAGTTGGTTCAGCCACTATGGAAAACAGTTTGGAGGTTCCCCCACATTAAAAGTACAACCACCATAAGATCCAGCAATCCCACTTCTGGATACATGGCCAAAGGAAATGAAAACAGAATATCAAAAAGATATCTACACTCTCATGTTCACTGCAGCATTATTCACAATAACCAAGATAGGAAACAACCTAAGTGCCTACCAACAGATGAAGGGATAAAGAAAATGTGGCATGTATACACTAGAATATTATTCAGCCGTAAGAAGGAAGGAAATCCTGCCATTTGTGACAACATGAATAGACCATGAGGGCATTATGCTTAGTGAGATAAGTCAGACAGAGAAAGACAAATACTGTATGATATCACTTCTATGTGAGATCTTTAAAAAGCCAAACTCATAGAAACAGAGTAAAATATGGTGGTTATCAGAGGCAGGGGAGTGCGGGAATTGGGGAGATGTGAAAGAGGACAAATTTGCAACTGATGGATGAGTGAGTTCTGGAGATCTAATGCAGAGCATATTGATTATAGTCCACAATATAGTACTAAATACTTCAAAATTGCTAAGAGCCTAGATCTCAAATGTTCTCACCACACAAAAAAAGAAGTGATAGTTATGTGACATGATAAAGTCGTTAACTAAAGCTACAGAGGTGCTCATAAGGCAATATTAAATGTATCGACTTGACACGCACACCCTAAATTTACACAATGTTCTAAGTCAATTATATCTTAATTTTGAAATGTGGTTTATCCATAAAATAGAGTATTATTTGGGAAGGAAATTCTGACACATGCTACGACATGGATGAACCTTGAAGACATTATGTTAAGTGAAATAAACCAGACAGAAAAGGACAATTATTGTATGATTCCACTTATATAAGGTACCTAGAGTAACCAAATTCACAGAGACATAAAGTAGAATGGTGGTTGCCAGGGAGATGGGGAGTTAGTGTTTAAAGGGACAGAGTTTCAGTTTGGGAAGATGAAAAGTTTCCAGAGAGACATGGTGATGATGGCTTCACAACAATGTGAATGTGCTGAATGCCACTGAAATGCCCACTTTTTTAAAAAAAAAGGTTAAAATGGTAAATTTTATGTTATGTATATGTTGCTGCAATAAAAAATAATCCTCTCTATACGTAACCTAAATACTTCCAATGTGTGAGTGCTTTGATTTAAATCTTGTTATTTTTGAGAATCAAGCAGAGAAAGGCAGGTTAACTCCTCCTAGAAACCTTCTCTATCAATAGTTAAACAATGCCTTATTCTCCATGTGTTCAAATCCATCTGACCGTCTGTCTTTTGAAAGGTTGGTGTTCCCAGTGGTGGTTTTATGTCTATGAAACTCCTTACAAACAACATTCTAGTCCCAGGTCTGCCACTAAGTTTCCTCAGCAGGTTGAATTAGACCTGCGTGGTACAACAGAGCTTTCTGCAATGGTGGAAATGTTCTATGCCTGCACTGTACAGTATGGCAGCCACTAACCACATGTGGCCATTGAGCATTTAAAATGGAGCTAGTGCCCCTGAGAAGCTAAATTTTTATTTCATTTCATTATCGGAAAAAATTGTAAGTATGTTTATAGCAACTTTCAACTGTAAGTTTTATGAAATCTCAATAGAAATCAAGTATTTCCAAGCAAAATTAGCATCCAAATGGAGATGTGCTATAAGTGTAAAATACACATTGGATCTCAAAGACTGTATGAACAAAAGGATGGAGCTTGTTAATAATTTTCATACTGATGACATATTGAAATGGTATTTTCAACATATTGGGTTAAATACATTATTAAAATTAATTCCACTTGTTTCTTTTTCTAAAGTAACTGCTAGAAAATTCAAAGTTCCATATGGGTCTTGCATTATATTTTACTGAAGAGTATTGAAGTAGACAATTCCTCAGAGCCACTGCAATTCCGTGAATCAAGTAGCCTTATAAGCATTTTCTTAATATTTAACAATGAAGGGAATAATTACTGAATTTGGGGGGAAACTTAAATAGCTAATGGACATTTCATACTTTACTTCTAACGCAATACTTCAGAAGGTAAGTGAACGTTTTTAAGAGCAGAGGAGAATATTGTTTTATCCTCAGAGTTGTATTTAGACGCATGTTCATTTCTAGAATCTCAAGTCCAAAGACAATGCCCAGGAGATATTAGATGTTCAGTAAATATGTTCCATCGATATTAAAACTAGGACTTTGCTTCACAAAGCATGTATTTCAACTTCATAAACCTAATAGGCTGAGTCCAAAAGGGAATTAACATCATTGTCACTCACCAGTGAAAGGCTCTGAGCAAGACCTTTGTATTAACCTTCATTCAAAATTAACTTAAAAAAAAACCCAAACAAACAGATACACCAGGTCCTTGAAGTGTCCTACTCTGCTGTTATGGCAATACCAATGTCATGAGGAATGGTGCTATTTTTTGTATCAGCTATGTAGTTGCCTGCTTATCTAATAGAGCTTATTTTCTTCATCCACTCTCCTACAATGCTCATCAAATTCAGACTCTCGTCTAATGAGAGCAAAGCCTCCTTTATCCCATCCTCCCTTTTAAAATGGAATTGGAAGTGAAGTGAAGTTCAACAAATATTTATTACTGAGACCCAGAATGACCTAGGAATTATGGATGGAGATCAACAATGCAGCTGCCCCAGAGCCTCTTGTCTGCGGGGGAGTCAGCTGCAGAGACAAAGTGCAGAGTTATAAGAAGACCAAGGTAGGACTTCGAACACAGTCTGGGAAGTGGGGGTGATGGCCATGGGGAGCTAAGAGAGCTGGGAAAGAGAAAGAAACCAGTGCTGCATTCTAAGCAGCTCTGAGTAGAAGAAACAAAATTAGCCAAGACACTTCCAACTTTAAGAGAGCAGAGAAGCAATGGTGACAGCTCTCTCGCTATACCCAACCTTTATAAATAAGGGGGATCTCCACTTCCTCACCTGATTTTCTCCCCAGCTCTCTCCACTGAGACTTCTCAAGTAGAAGTCACCAAAGTCTTGGGTCTTACTAAGTCCAACGTGTTGCCCTGAGTACACATCTTTCTTAATCCTTTGACAGCATATGACACAGTCACTCCCTCATTCTTGGTCTCCAGAGCCCTGACGATCCTGTCTACTGGCTTCTCCTTCCGAGTCCCTGCCTCCTAGATACTGGAGTGGCCCTCAGCTCTGTCTTTGATCCTATTTTCCTCTCTAGCTATTCCTTCAGGGATAACACCCCGTCTGTGGCATTAAATACGCTCCCTTAAGGGGACAACTCCCAAATACATATTCTCGGTTCTGATTTTTTGTAGTTAATGCCACTCAACACTTGGATATCTAATAAGCATGTCAAATTTAACATGCCCAGACAGAGCTCTAGATTTCTCCTCTCAAACCTGCTCTCCCCACGGTCTTCTCTACCACCTCTGGAAGCACCATCACTAGCCCTCCAGTAGCTCAGGCCAAACTCTTGGAGTCACCCCCAACTCTTCTTCTTCCCCTCCTACCACACGTACAGATAATCCAGTAGCAAGTCATGCTAGCCCCACCTTCAAAATATGTACCAAATCTGACTTCTCACTGCCTCTGTCACCATGATCCCGGACACCCTCGCCTTGACTACTGCAATACCCACCTGACTGTTCTCCACACTCCCACACTTGTCCCCCTTTCCACTAACCAGAGTCATCTAAGTGACACTGTCCCAGCCGCAAACCTCCAAGGCTTAACCCTGGAAATAAAATTTTAAAACCTTTATCATGGACCTCAAAGTCCTTCATGATCTGGATCCTGGCTACCTTTTCAACTTCATTTCCTACATTCTGCTTATTGACCTCTAAGCTCCAGCCACACCAACTTCCTTCCCAATCCTCATTCCCACCTCAGTGCTTTTGCACTTGCTGATGATGCATCTCCCGGGAAGGCTCTTCTCTCCCTAACTTCATTCAGGTCTTTGCTCAAATCTCACCTCCTATTAGAGGCCTTCCCGACCACCATCTCCGAAATAAGACTCTCCCTCCCTTATGCCCATAATCTTCATCACCTTGTCTGCCTTATCTTCACCGGACATGACACTGTACTACATACCCTTTATACGTTGTCTCTTTCTCCCACTGAAATGCAAGCTCCACGATGGCAGAGACTCTGTCTTGTCACCACCCTATCATCGGCCCCTACTGCAGTGCCTGATACCTAGCAGGCACTTGAGGAATATTATTTGAAGAAACTGAAAGAGAAAGAAGTTAATATCTCTATAACCCTGCTCAAAAACAAGAGGAAAAACCAGCGACGAGCCAGAAACAGAGAGCAGAGAAGCTGAGAAGCCACAGCAGTGAACCAGGGCCCAAACAAGCAGCCGGACAGGGCAACCGGAAGTAAAAGAGGCATCAAAGAGGAAATGACAACCACCACCCAAGGTAGGAAATAAGGCCAAGTCTCAACAATAATTCTGGAAATGTGGATTACAGCAAGATACCATTTCTCACCCATCTGATTGGAAAACTTAACAGTTTGATATCATGAAGTGTTGGTAAAAATACGGGGAAAATGTTCTCTCACATGCTGCTGGTATGAGTGTAAAGAGGTGCTGTCACTTGGCAGGGCAATTCTGCAGTATCTATAAAACCCCCAAATTCACACACCCTATAATCCAACATTTCCATTTATATTCTAGAGAAACAGTCACACAGCTGGACAATGAGACATATACAAGAATGCTGCCTGAAGCTTGGTTTGTAGTATTAGAAAGATTAGGAACAACTTGGATATCCTCAGCAGAGAAATGGAAAAAAGTTCACTATCTATTAGATAATGGGATAATATGCAACCGTTAAAAGGCACGAGAGAGCGCTGCATGTAACAACATCAATACGTCTCCAAGACACACTTTTAAGTGAAAAAGGCTGTACGCAGCATTATTCACTATATCATTTCTATTCAAAACGTGTACACACAGGGATGACTACATGTCTCACAAGGAATAATGTTTTTGTATGTTGGAGGGCACAAAAGCAAGTAAATTGTCCAAGGGGATCTCATCTTTTTATGTAACACTTTACTATTTCATAGGCAATTTACAAAAAGAACATATACTTTTTAAAGTATATATAAGGAAATTAGCCGAATGAATTGGGATAGGGTTGGTGTTCAGACTGGAACTACCAGCAGAAAACCTGAAATTGTTTGGCATATTTTAAGAACAATTAAGTTTATTTTGTTGGAGCAGTAAGATTGAGTCAAGTAGTGGCAGTAATTGAGACTAGAGAGGCTGCCTGGGGCAAGCTGTGAACAGGCTTGTGTACCAGGCTAAATCTCATGGACTTTATCCAATGATTCCACACCATTCATCCATTTCTCTAGTATAATTTGTAGCTTTGAGAACTATGGGAAATTCTTCAATGACTGGGATTGACCTTACACATTTTTAAAATGTATTTGAAATCATTACATTCCCTTGCAGCCTTGCCAAACAGTCATTGTCTATAAATCCCTTTCACAATATACAGAAGTTGCCCTGCTAAAATCATTATATTTTTTTTTTTTTTTTAATGGAAGGAGAAGTCAATGTAATGGCTAGTCTTTACTGGAAAGAAGAAACTTTATATCACATTTTGAGTGAGTTAGTGCAGGGGGTCAGTGGGCCAGCTGGTGGGGCACCAGCTTGTAACGGGTTCCACAGCCAGGGTATCGCTGGGCCTCGCCCTTATGCAGCCAGAACCAGATGACAGCACTGTTGTCTTCTTCACAGATGCAGCCCACTATCCGCTTAATGGTGACGGAGGGGACTAAATTAGGGTCTTCCTTGGTACCTGAGGCTGCCTTTGGGGCGAGCATATTGTACGGGTCCAGTCCCTTGCGTGCAGCCAGCATGACCTCCCTCTCCAGCCCAGTGGCCTGCTCATCATCAGTAGGAACACCACCTCCAGACGCCATAGAGCGCACCACGGAGACTCCACTGGGACCGCGGGCCCTCAGGGCCTGCGCGGCCAGCGCTCCAGCTCCGCGGAGTAACCTTGAAGCCATCACGCCAGCTACAAACACCAGCACTTCCGGGTACATTCTTTTATTTTTTTTAATTATATTCTTTCAGGCATCATAAAAAACAACAGAGGCTGAGTATGGCACCTGTTAAATCACCCCTGCCCTATTTCTTTGAAATTCCAAGAAAAAAACCAAAAGTTGAAAGACAAGGATGCTTAATTATAAAGATGTTTTCAGCCTGCATAATTAACTGCTTTATGGTGACAGCATTCAGTCCATTAGTCAGCATGTCATTCACCCATCAAACCTGTGTTGAGCTCAACTGTGTTAGGTACTCAGACTACCGTGATGAGCAAGGACAACCCCTACTCTCACGGAATTGACAGATGAGGAAGGGAAAGAAATATTAGATGGATTACTGCAACAGAGAAATATAAAACCGCAACACTAATAAGTTCTACAAAAGAACGGCCCACAGTGGTTTAAGCACATAATGGGGGAATATGACTTAAGAAGGCCATGGAAGGTTTTTCTGGGAAAGGGGAGACTGAGATTTAAAGGAAGAAAAGAAAAAAAAAAAACTAGGAGAAGCAGCAGTGGGTAAGGAAGTTAATTCCTCTTGATAAATGGAACAGCACATGTGAAGGTCCCGTGGCCGGAAAGGTAGAATGCTAATATTTCAATTGACTTTTGAGAACACAATAGCTGGAAAAAAAAAAAACTGTTTCTTGCTTTTTCCTAATTTCTTGACCTGGAGAAAGATGAACAGAATATAAATATATCACATAACAAAACACTTGACCTTGCCCCAAATAATGATTTTTTTTTTTTTTTTTTTTTTTTTTTTTTTTTTTTTTTAGTGGCAAACAAGGTTCTAAATCCATTGCTTAAGAATAAGACTGCAAACCTTAGGCTGCATCTCCTCTAGCCTGAGTTACTTAATGAAGTCCTACAGACAATCAAATCAACAGCCTCTTTGAATGAATAGCTTGTGTATTCATAAACTAAGAAAATTCTGATACCTCATTTGGGAGAAGAAGAAAAAAAAAAAAGAGCCAAAGCATTTTCATAGCTCCACATAGAAGAAACAAGCAATTGATGGCAGAAATTTTAACTTTATGCTATCTTTTGGCATCTATAGAAACTGCCTGTCTACAAGAAGAAAAAGTTTGCTCGAGTTCCCAACAAAAATCTGTCAAAGACCTCGACAATAACTTTCCAGAATGTCTTTAACTGCAACCCACATTAAGAAATTTACTTTGCATTGTGACTTACCACAGATATATAGACACATAAATAAAAGTTTTGTTTCAAATAAACCAAATGCAAAAATATTTTTTTAAAAAAAAGAGCTCATTGGGACCTATTGTCAACTAATCTATGACAAAGGAGACAAGAATATACAATGAAGAAAAGATAGTCTCTTCAACAAGTGGTGCTGGGAAAACTGGACAGCTACATAAGAATGAAATTAGAACACTCTCTAACACCATACACAAAAATAAACTCAAAATGGATTAAAGACCTAAGTGTTAGGCCGGTTACTATAGAACTCTTAGAGGAAAACATAGGCAGAACACTCTCTGACATAAATCGCAGCAGTATCTTTTCTGACCCACCTCCTAGAGTAATGAAAATAAAAACAAAAATAAACAAATGGGACTTAATTAAACTTAAAAGCTTTTGCACAGCAAAGGAAACCAAAAACAAAACAAAAAGACAACCCACAGAATGGGAGAAAATATTTGCAAACGAAGCGACCAACAAGGGATTAGTCCACAAAAAATGCAAAAAACTCATGCAGCTCAATATCAAAAAAACAAACAACCCAATCAAAAAACTAGGCAGAAGATCTAAATAACATTTCTCCAAAGAAGACATACAGATGGCCAAAAAGCACGTGGAAAGATCCTCAACGTCACTATCAGAGAAATGCAAATCAAAACTACAGTGAAGTATCACCTCACATCGGTCAGAAGGGCCATCCCCCAAAAAATCTACAAACAATAAATGCTGGAGAGGATGTGGAGACAAGGGAACCCTCCTGAAATATATGAGAGTAAAATGAAGTAATGTCTGGGATTCATTTTAAAATATCATCGGCCAAAAAAGAGATGAAACTGGTATGGCACAAATCTTGACAACTGTTGGATCTGGGTGATGAACATATGTGGGTTCATTATACTATTCTCTCGACTTTTGTACATGCTTGAACTTTTTCATAATACAAAATTAAGTTCAAATGACAAGAATCTACTCTTACCCTAGCTATGTATAATGCTTTCATATTTTCTGTGTTTTTTTTTAAACTAAATAATAGAAGGTAAAAAGAATGGTGGGGATGAGCCCCTAAGTTGATTTCATGATGCTCTAAAGGTTTGGGATGCATGGTGTGAAGATTTCTAACTACCTGGTCTTTGTTCTGCCCATACAGACTCATTCTAACACAAAAGACACTTTTTGGTCACTTGATGCAAATCAAAAATGAAAAGCCTAATTCTCTTCAATGTTTCCAACTTCCAAAAATGTACTGCTTCCTGACATTTCCATAGTTGTCTATTTAAGTTCAATGTAAATAGCTGCTGCTACTTTGGGAGTGCCTGATAATGTCTATCACAGTACAAGGATATATGTCTCTCTGGTGACATCTAAATGTTGATCTTGTAAATTCTACAGCAACACATAATGTAGTACAAAGATATGCCAAGTAGCATCAAAAACATTTTTTTTTCAAAATCTGGGTTTAATATAAATGGCAAATCAAATTAGAGGAAAACAAATTACAAAATGTATTCAGATGACTTCAGCTAATTAATTCTTTCCATTGATAATATTTTGAACTTGGGACACAGGTTATTAAATGCTTTATTTCTGTTGTTAGTTACAATTGCTAACTTACAAAGCACATTGATTGTACATACTGCTAAATTTTTTCAAGACAAGTTCTATCTTTGTATTAAGTGGGCGTTTCCAGCATTAAATAATCTATACCCACTGTTTTTATTGTGCTGAGACATGGATTAAAAAACCCCACGATCCAACAGATACGTATATCACACCTCAGCCTTCCTTTTGCTCACCTGGGGGAAATTATCCATCAGGTATAAAATGCCACTCTGACTTAGTGAATTTGGCTGGCTAACTAACATTTATAACACTGCTTCCTCCACCAGCTTCTTAACTGCAACTTGATTTTATTCAGATGTCAACTTTTACCAAGCCTCAAGCACTTCAGGGAAGCTGCCCCACCCCTACTTGGTAGTTCCAGGTGATGTACTCCATTTTTTTTTTTTTTTTTTTTTTCCCTCAGTTTTGATCCTGGGACAGAGATGAACAATCCAGTTCAAACTGCATTTGTATTTCTTTTTTTTTTTTTTTTTTTGTACTCATGTAGTTTATTTTTATTTTATTTTTTTTAACATCTTTATTGGAGTATAATTGCTTTACAATGGTATGTTAGTTTCAGCTTCACAACAAAATGAATCAGTTATATATATACATATGTTCCCATATCTCTTCCCGCTTGCGTCTCCCTCCCTCCCACCCTCCCTATCCCACCCCTCCAGGCGGTCACAAAGCACCGAGCTGATCTCCCTGTGCTATGCGGCTGCTTCCCACTAGCTATCTACCTTACGTTTGGTAGTGTATATATGTCCATGCCTCTTTATCGCTTTGTCACCGTTTACCCTTCCCCCTCCCCATAGCCTCAAGTCCATTCTCTAGTAAGTCTGTGTCTTTATTCCTGTTTCACCCCTAGGTTTTTCATGACATTTTTTTTTCTTAGATTCCATATATATGTGTTAGCATACGGTATTTGTCTCTCTCTTTCTGACTTTCTTCACTCTGTATGACAGACTCTAGGTCTATCCACCTCATTACAAATAGCTCAATTTCGTCTCTTTTTATGGCTGAGTAGATGAACTCCATTTTACCTAAACCAGTCATGCTAATGGCCAATGACTCCCCGCCATTGATTAGTTTAGGAATGAACATGTGATAAAATTCTGGGCAATGAAGTAGGAGAGTAAGCCAGTCAGGAGGGCTTCCTGCTCCTAAGAGACAGAAGATTGTTCATCTGGACACTGTTCGAGCTGCACAGGAGGCTGGGACCCGGCAGCATCTTTCTACCACCCTCAAGGAAAGCTTCACATAGAGGAGGACCAATCTAAGACAATCCCACAGAAACAGACCTGAGGCTCCTACTTCCCAGTTTCTGACAACGTGAAATGATCCATTTCCTTATCATTTAAGCCACTGGCACGTTACTTACAGCGAAGTGCTCTTAAATGATACATTACCTTTTCAAAGTTTTAGACAAAACTTCCTATTATTGACGAAGTAATCTGTGAGCTTAAACTAAGAGTGGATCTGTGTGACTCCAAAACAGCTGGTCATTTCAGCTCGAAAAACCTGAAGTAAGTGTATGAGTTGATGTGGGATCAGAGAAAAACACTAATGGTATAAGTCTCTGAGAAGTTTAGGGGTACTCTAGCCAACTGGGTGAGGCTGAATGAAGAGCAGAAACGGTCGACCAAAAAATGATGCCTAAGTTAACTCGATTAGAAAAAAGAGGTAAAAACTCTCATACATCTGAATTTCACACGTCATCAACCCCAAAACGTTTGGAGGCATGACTATAAGGTGTCAGCTGCTACTGAGAAAGATCTCAGCATTCTGGCTAATTACAAGACAAGCTGTACGCTTAAAAAGATGTCCAAATGGCTAAAGTTCTGAACACAAACACAAGATGGGCTAACCTATTTCATTACATGGTACTGCACAGTGTATAGAAGCGGGTGATTTCTGAGGTTAAGTATCAGCAGAGGGAGAGATGCAGATCTAATCTAAGGCTCGCAGAGAAAGAGGGGAAAAAGAGAAGACTAAATTTTGACAGATCTTTTTGTGGGAAAGGGGACACTAGGCCACCCTCATTCTGCAATTGATGATAGATTACTTGGGCAAGGAACGGGCAGAATTGCTGTATCACTCTCTCTTCACCAAGGAGTGTATAATCACTCCTTCTGTTTGTAGTTTTTAGAAAGGCATAGCCTGGTACAGGAAAAGGGAGGTAGGACTTGGTTTTCTTTAAGTTCAGGAGGGTAATGTGAAGATAGTTGTTTTGACTCTAAAAACATTTTGAGCTCCTTGAAAGAAAGGAATGATGTAATTTTTAAATGAGAAGAATTATGTATTTTATGTAAAGGAGTTATATGCTTGGCGAATGCTATTTAAAGCAAAATGATCACAGCATATGTTTGTTTTCTGTTATTTGAGAAGTGACATTCTATGTTAGAACATCGCCTAGCACGTAGTAGGCATGCAGATACTGGTTGAAGAATATTTGTTGACTAATTACTACAAAAAGTTGAAAAGGATGAACATTGATTCAGCTAAACAAAGGGAAAAAAGCTTTTTTAACTTCTATAACTTTTAAGTAACTTTAAAAAAATTTTTTTTACATGATGTGCCTTCAGAGTAAATTATTTTTATTATTACCTTTGGGATTTTTTTTAAGCTGATATTTTTTTAAACTAGCAAGTATATATATATTTGTGTGTGTGTGGAGAGCTTTTATTTTTTAATTTTTTAAAATAAATTTATTTATTTATTTTTGGCTGTGTTGGGTCTTCCTTGCTGTGTGCCGGCTTTCTCTAGTTGTGGCGAGTGGGGGCTACTCTTCATTGCAGCGCGCAGGCTTCTCATTGCAGTGGCTTCTCTCGTTTTGGAGCATGGGCTCTAGGCGCGCGGGCTCAGTAGTTGTGGCTCACAGGCTCTAGAGCACAGGCTCAGTAGTTGTGGCGCACGGGCTTAGTTGCTCCGTGGCATGTGGGAACTTGCCGGACCAGGGATCGAACCCATGTCCCCTGCATTGGCAGGCAGATTCTCAAGCACTGCGCCACTAGGGAAGCCCCAGCAAATATATTTTTAAACAGTTTCTGAAACTAAATAAAGCTTGATGATTAGGTGTAAATTGAGATGTGAGTGGCAATTCTATTTAAACTCTTTAAAATCCATTCTACACTTGTTAGTATTCTTAATACAAGATTTGAATTTTAGTAGAATTTGAATGGAGATAATGTGTAGGCATATCTGCCTGAGACGGAAGCTTCCATGGATTTCAAATATGTTTCTTTACTATTTTTTAAAATTCCATAAAGTAAGTCTAATAATTCAACAGGGATTTTCATTAATAGGGATAGGACATTATAAACCACATTTGAAAAGTATACAAAGTACATTTAATTCTAATCTGACCCACACATGTACAATTTCTTAGAAGCTTATCAAATCCAAGCCTTTGAAAATGCATACACTGTAACAGATTTTTCAAAAACATGATGGAAAATATATACCACCCAGCTAAACACTCTCTTGATTTAGAATCGAGGCCTATATGTTTCTATTTCCATAGTGACTATTGCTGTGGAATCGACATGTTTTAATTTAGATTTGAGATTATAAACATCGTTTGGAGACAGAATTTATTTTCTCTCCTACAACTTCTGAAAATTGATCAGTCTAAGTGCTACAGAACAGAAGCAAATTCCGAAGCAGGATTTAGAAATTATTTGGCTTAAGGGGCATTTCTGATTAACGAAAGATGAGTTTTTATGAAAATTCATGGCTTTTTAACCCTTAAATTTTTTTCATGAATTTTCATACACTAACGAATAAAATACACTAAAGAAATACGCTCTGTAAAATAAAGCTAAAGAAGGGATTTCCAGCCAGGCCTCCGTGAGAAGCATTTAAACTGTGCTAACATGTAATTAAAAAAAAAAAAAAATCAAGGTCATAAGTAAGGATTCTGCAAATATTTTTGCCTAAATTTCTTAAGAAGTTAAAATGAGACTATTCTTCATTGGTCATCTGAGAAGAGTAGTTAGAATGTGACACACTTAGGTCAAATAGAAGTTAGCAATCCAAATCACTAATGAAAAGAGGAGAACGAATCATATTCTTTTATTATTTTTTCACTGAGCTTTTTTTGGAACCCCTACTCTTCCTGTGCTCAAGAAGCTTGTAAATGAGGGTGGGCAGGGTGAGGAAAGCGGTGCATGAAGCAGAGGTTGCCAAGTGCTATGTTGATGAGCAGCTCAAGATGCTGGCGGAGAAGAACGAACGAACCCAAGGACAAAAGTGAACCCAGGGAGAGAAGAACACTGACAGCAAAGCATCCTAAGTGCTCTGCAAAAGGAAACATTTTATACCCTAAAAGGAAGGTCTACTTCTTAAAACAAACAAAAACAAAATACTCAGACAGCGTCACTTCATATGGTCCATATGGTCCATACAGCCCAGCTGGTACAGAAGGAGGCACCAACCCACGCCTTGTGACCTGCAGCGACTAGAAAGCCATACTAATTAAGGTCACCCCTGAGCCGCAGCTTTCAGCTTTGGATAAATAAGGTTGGAAAACGCTTAATGAATCCACCCTCTTCCACTCCTTCTGATGGCTTTTTTGTTCTCTCTGATGAGTAGAGCTAAACCAAAAGTTTATACACCTCAATTCATTGCTAGAACTGCCCCACCCTTAGAGCCAGTTCCTCAGCCCAGAGATAGTCTGTAAAGAAAAGAAACTGTGAGTCTGCAGAAAGGAAGCCAGGAGAGATGTCGGGGGGAGGAGAAAAATGGCAAGTAAAGACATCGTTTTGTTTCATTAATGATTAGCCGGACTCACAGAAGGCTAAGGCTTTGCAGTATTATTTCTCTGAAAGTCTTTGACGTGTCTGCTGAAGATCTGTAGTTTATCCAAATGTGTCTGGTACACTCTTTGAAGGGACCATATTTAGTGTCTAGGAACAGATTAATTCATTCTTTGAAGTGATATTCAATAAAGGTTTGCTGGAACTCTGAGGGCCATGAAGAACAATGGTGCAGATCAGAAAGGCCAAGATAGCCATTCACTCCGTATTTACTAAACACCTATTACGTGTTAGGTGCTATTTTGGGATCCAAGGAATGCAGCAATGAAGAAAATATATAAAAATCCCTGCCCTAATGGAGCCTACACTCTAGTAGGGGCAGATAGACAACGAATAAAGCAGGGAAGGCGGGGAGGGAATGAGTGGGAGGGAGGGAGTGCGAGTGTGTGGGTATGTAATGGCTATTTTCACATTTCAAACAGATTGGTAGGGGAAGACCTTCCTCCGAGAGCAAGATGTGAGCGAAGACCTGAAGGGAGAGAGACATAATGCATGGAAAAAGGGGTTCCAGAAGAAGGCACAGCAAGTGCAAAGGTCCTGGGGCAGGAGATTGCTTAGCATCTGTGAGAAACATCAAGGAGGCCAGTGTAGCTGGAGTGGAGTGAGGGGAAGAAGGCAGATGAGCTCAGAGATGCCAATGCAAGGCTATGGGGGCTACGGCCTTGAAAGTCAGAGTAGGGCTTTTACTCTGAGTGGTAAATGGTAAGGCATTCGAGGGTTTCAAGCAGAGGAGTGACATGATCCGATATTTTTGCAAAAATAGTTACTGAGCAACTACTGTGGGCCAGGCACTGTGCTAGTCCAGACACGTGGGTGCTGGGGATGTGCAATCAACATGGCAGACATGGTCCCTGCCCTCATGGAGCTCAGATCAGAGCAGGAAAGAAAGACAAACAAGTAAACCAGCTCACAAAAATTACTGCTAGTTGTGATCATGCTGAAAACAAAATCCAGGTCCTTGCAAAATGCCAAATGGGGTGAGGGGAACGGGTCTGGGTGTCGAGGAAGACTTCTCCAAAGAGGTGATATTGGAGGTGAGTCTTCAGTGGGACAGAGGAGCTAAATATAATGTTGGGGAAAAGAGTGCATCAGACAGAAGAAACTGCATATTCCAGGGCCCGAGACATGAAAGGATGTTGCTTGCTGCAAGGATAGAAAGACACCAGTACAGCGAATCCCTAAAGCATGAAGGAGAGTGCAACACAGGATGAGATTGTACCCGTAGACTGGACGTAGACTGGGAGCCCCGGGAAAGCAATCTGAAGAAGAAATTGGTGACCCAAGGTAGAAAAATGTCAGACATCATACAAGAGCTACAGACAAAAAGCTATGAGAGTTTCGAATGGGGCATTTGGAGGAAGGAAGCTGTGTTGAACTAATCTGTGAGGGGGTATAGAACTGAGCCACATCCAGGAGTCAAGAAGACTTCCTGCGAAGGTGGGAAAGGCACAGAGCAAGCTGGCTGTACCATCAGTGCCTACTTAGCCCATAAGAGCTGGGCCACACTGGAGTCTTTGGAGCCTCCTTTCCCCCCAAACGAAAGGGCACGTGCCTTAAAAGTTTGAGAGAATGAAGAATAGTGTTCATAAAATTCCCTGTGCTTCGTAAATACCAAATAAGTCCTCATTCTCATGATAGAAAATAAATCCTGCTGATTTGAGTTTTTGTCCCCCCAGTTTGAAAGAGAGCGTGGGACCAGCAACAGTTACCTTCCGAACTTTGCATATCCTTTTCAACACTTCATGTTTTTTCCTTTTTTTTTTTTTAAATGAGTAAGTACCTAACTTCATTCAGACCTAGATTTGATGAGGCTGGAGCTGGGCATGGAACACCCACAGGTGACGACATGGCCCCGCACTGTGGTCCTCCCAGTATACTCAGGGAGCAAACGAGAGGAATATGACTTGTACTAAGTACTATGAAGTAAAAGAAGGGAAAAGGGATTTCCCTGGTGGTCCAGTGGTAAAGTATCCACCTTGCAACACGGGTTCGATCCCTGGTCGGGGAACTAAGATCCCACATGCTGCGGGGCAACTAAGCCCCCGTGCCGCAACTACTGAGCCTGTGTGCCTCAACGAGAGAGCCCGCGTGCGGCAAATACAGAGCCCAGGCACTCTGGAGCCTGTGCGCCACAATTAGAGAGAGAAAAAAACCCCACACGCCACAACTAAAGAGGAGCCCGTGTGCCTCAATGAAAGATCGTGCACGCCTCAACAAAGATCCCCCGTGCCGCAACTAAGACCCAACACATCCAAGGATAAAATAAATAAATTTAAAAACAAAAAAGAAGGGAAGAAATGTGGAGTGAATGAGAGGGAGAAGACCAGAAGAAGCCCATCTAGGATAATGAGGGGGAGGGAGGGAAGCTAGGGCTTTTTCCAGGGATAAGCCTCTTTGGAGACCAAACCCACCCCAAGTGCTACTAGAGATTCAGTATTACGTAACTCGTTCCTTTCCGACAAAGACCTTTCCAAAGCAAGCTGTGCTCCGAGGATGAGCAGAAGCCAGCCACTAGATAAGTGAGGGAGGAGAGGAGGCCACTCTGTAGGCTGAAAACGGGAAGAGCAGGTGCAAAGTACCAGATGTGGGAAAACAAACCAAACAGGAAATCACCCCCATTGACAAAAACAAAAAAACACAACTCATAGGGAAATAAAAATCTCTCCTCTCTAGTAGACACTCTGACATCTGTTCTCCCAGAGGATGGAATATATAACACTGACTTCCAAAGCTACTGATTTCCTATGATCTAAGCAGAAGTGACGTGAGGAGTACTTTAAGCACAGAGCTTCCACTTGTGAGCTCTGCAAAGCATCCCTCGAGGGGTGCAACTGCAAACATCAGTGCATTCTGTTTCCAACACAATATTCTTTTGCAGTAGATCGTCAATGGTCTTATGTCAATTTTATAGATTTGAGAGATAACCATCGAGACCCCGCATGTTCTTCAAATTAATCGTAGGCCTACAGTTTAAATCCTGCGTTTACTCTGGCTCACTCCAGACATCCAACTCCGCTCTGCTCTCCTCCCCAGAGAAAACCTGCACATTTTATCAGAGACGTATAACCTGTGAGAAATTGATATGAGAGAAAATTCCAGCCAAGAGGACCGTATATCTAAAAGGGATGCATTTTCATGAATCAGCCACAAGGCAGAGGGCTTTGACTTTCCGCATTTGTACTCTGTGTACGCCGTGCCATGACAGAAGTTGGCTGGCACCTTCTAGTTATTACTACACAATCCAGCTGGTGCTAACCTATATGCGGGCTTATGAGCACAGACTTCACAAGATTCACGACTGAAGAGGTAACTTGAAATCTACAAGAAAAATCTGATCAAGGAAGCGGTTCTATTTGTTTTCTGGCATCTCTTGAAGAATGTCAGCATAATATAACCCACTGTCCTTCCCTTTAGCTACCAAGAAATTCAGTGTCTGTCACAGCAAATCCCTTCTCTCAGTAACCCTACTAGCTAGTGTACTTTCCTATCTGTTAACTTGATTTTCTATTTGTATTGATCATCTTATTGAGTAGAGGTTTGGGTAAAATTATATTGATTTATTTTTGGAAAGGGACACAAGATAGATACTGATAAATTTCTTGGCTCTTATGTCCACCAGGTTTATAGGATCTGTGTCCATCAATAAACAAAGCTCAAACTTCTAGGCTCAGACGCCCACAAAGGAAAGCCAGCCTTCTCGCGATGCACTGCTTGACCTCAGCCAGTATCTTCCTGAAGTCTGTCTTGAGAAGTCCTCTTTTTCAGTAGACTACACTTAAGTTGTCCCTAAATCATGGGAGTACCGGAAAGAAATAACCAGATTATATCCTGAGAGCTCATTCTTCTTTATTTTTTTGGCGGGGAAGTATTTTATTTTTTTTCCCCCAAGATTTATTGATATATAATTGATATATAACGTTGTGTCAGTTTAAGATGTACAACTATTTTTTCTTTAATAAATCTATTTATTTATTTATTTATGTATTTATTTTTGGCTGTGTTGGGTCTTTGTTGCTCTGCGCGGGCTTTCTGTAGTTGTAGCAAGCGGGGGCTACTCTTCGTTGTGGTGCGCGGGCTTCTCATTGCGGTGGCTTCTCTTGCTGCGAAGCATGGGCTCTAGGCGCACAGGCTTCAGTAGTTGTGGCTCGCGGGCTCTAGAGGGCAGGCTCAGTAGTTGTGGTGCACGGGCTTAGTTGCTCCGTGGCATGTGGGATCTTCCCAGACCAGGGCTCGAACCCGTGTCCCCTGCATTGGCAGGCGGATTCTTAACCACTGTGCCACCAGGGAAGCCCTGTACGACATGTTGATTTGATACATGTATATTGTGAAAGGATTGCCACGATAGTGCTACCAACAGTTCCACCACGTCACATAATTACCATTTCTTTTTGTGGTGAGAACATTTAAGATTTACTCTCTCGGCAACTTTCAAGTATAAAATACAGTACTGTTAAGTACACACACAGTGCTATTAGATCCCCAAAGCTTATTAAACTTCTAAGTGGAAGTTTGTACCCTTGGATCAACATCTGTCCATTTCCCTCCCTGAGAGCTCTTTCTAAGCAGAACCACCCTAAATCTCATCATGGTAGTGCTGTAGCTGTAACTTTTCTCATCCCTGAGTTGCTTGCTCAGCCGCAGTCCCACCTCTGGAGACATTTTTATTCTGTATGTAAATGCGAGGTGTGGGACTTCCCTGGTGATGCAGTGGTTAAGAATCCGCCTGCCAATGCAGGGGACATGGGTTCGAGCCCTGGTCCGGGAATATCCCACATGCCACGGAACAACAAAGCCCGTGCGCCACAACTACTGAGCCTGTGCTCTAGAGCCCGCGAGCCACAACTACTGGGCCCGTGCGCTGAGCCCGTGCTCCGCAACAAGAGAAGCCACCGCAATGAGAAGTCCGTGCAACGCAACAAAGAGTAGCCCCTGCTCGCTGCAACTAGAGAAAGCTCGCGGGCAGCAACGAAGACTCAATGCAGCCAAAAATTAAAATAAATAAATAAATAAATAAATAAATAATGTGAGGTGTGGATAGGGTTATAGAGTTTTCTTCCTCCAAACGCTTTTCATGTTGCAAAGTAGGCCATGTCTACTTGAAAGATTCTCACAACCAGAAGAAGGGATTTAGGCAGACTATCAAAATGACGGGCAGGAAAAACCAGTCTTGAACTTCAGATGTTCTAAGAATTACAAGGACAAGGTGGGCCATGGGTGAGAAGATTACTGTACTAGTCAGTATCTTTGGCTGTAAACTACGGAAAAGAACTCTGGTCAATTTATGTGGAAAATTCATTCATTGGAATGCTATGGGGGAGCTAACAGTACAAAGGGAAGGTTATAATCACAGGTTCAGAAGGGCAGGAATTAGGGCAACACAGGATATGTAATGGGCTGATCCACAGTCTCTGGGGAATGAATGAGTTCCAGTTATTTATAGCCTCATCCCTCTGCTCAAGGGTTGCATTCCAAAGGAAGCATCTGCGTGATTTAGCTTACGCTCCCCGCCTGTCCCTTGGCCGGTGGACATGTCACGGGGCGGGGGGGGGAGCGGCGGCCTTCTTCACAACTCCAGTGATCTGTGTTCAGTGGGGAAGGGCAGCTCCCTCAAAGCAAAATCAGAAGGCTGATAACCAGGAGGGAAGGTAGACAATGGTCAGGTGAAAACAAACAACAGAACCATGCTGATGCTTATGAACTGTTCATCAGTGGCAGTCCCTGTCATGAAGACATCCTACAAACTTCATCGTTCCATGAGCTATGTAACAGTTCACTACTGTTCCTCTCCTCTCCTGACACTACAGCTAGGTCTCTGACTCCTGTGCCTTCAGGAAGTGAGAGAAAAAGAGTGGTATCCTGGAAAGCTCTCACCCAAAAGTCTGTTAAGAGTCTCAAGTTCCTAAGACAAGCAACCACCTCCTTTGGAAAAATATGGCCTACCCAATATAACTGTTAAACAGTCACATTTAAGTCAAGGATGTGTCGCTTCGGTGATTCCATCTGGAGACTTGGCTGGGAAACGCATGCTTTAAAAACATGGCAGCAGGATCTCTTTCTATAAATTTTTTTACTTTGATCAATTACCGTGCCATTCAGTGGGAAAATGGTATGTGGGTCAATGGCCTACAGCACCCCACTGCCCAGGGGTGCTTTTTCTTTTCTGTAGCATACTTTGAAAAACCGTTTTTCTGAGTCCCAAGCAGATTTGAGCTGGACCAACCAGTGGGTAATTAGGAGCTGTGGGGGAGGAGAAGCTTTGTGATTAAGTCCAAGTGCATTAATTCCAGGGCCCGACTCGAGTTGTATTGATGCTTCTCTTAGCTCTTGGGTGCATGAGGGACTTGAATTTTACCTAGACTGGTACCGACCACTTATTTCAAGTAGACTTCTCCCACATATGTCCTATGAGGTACTCTCTTTCTTTCCTGGCATTTACCATAATGTGAATTTGTTTCCTGCTTCTTGCCTTGCTCATCACCTGTGTCCCACCATTAGGATGTGTAGCTCCACAAGGCCAAAGTCTGTCTTGTTCACAGCAGTACCTCCACCACAACGCCTGGCGCGTAACAGGCCTTCAATAAATATTCGTTTGATGGCTGAATTGCTACAAGATCAGAGTGGCAGTGGCTGCCCAGAAGACGGAGCGGGGTAACCTCCCTGCCCATGGGGAGGAGTGGAAGCTGATATCCAGCTCTTAATTTTAGTGTACCTACTATGTGTCAAGCATTCGGGCACACGGCATCGAACAAAGCAGACGCTCCCTGCCCTTGTCCTGCTTATAGCACTTTATTTGCTAAAGAACCCTGCACCAAGGATCTCGAGATCTGAAGGGTGATGACTGTAGTAGTAGTTATTAGGAGTCAGAGTAAAGAGCTATCATTTATTGCTCATTAACTATGCCAGGCACTTACACATATTATCTCATTTAAGCCCTTCTAACAACCCTTCAACGTTAACGAATTTAAAGATGTGTCAGCTAAGCGGCGCACCCACGGTCACACAGCTGGTGAGTGTTATTAGAAGCAGCTGGTCTATGGGACGCCAAAGTCTATGATATTTCATCTACATTCCCTGCTTTACTCAGAAATAGGCAGGCTGCAACAGTCAGGCAGATGCTGACAGGGTGCTAACGTACGAATCTCTGCCCTAAGACAGCTCTAGCTCCAGCAGACCACTCCACTGGACAACGTGGGAAATTTACGGTGCCGACCAGTCTCTCCCTCTTAAGGTGCCTCGCCTCCCGGTGATAATAATCACAATCATTTTACCTGAACACCTGCAACGGATCAGGTGTCTGACGAGCTGCACTGCGTTGAATCGTAACACCCCAGAGCTGCCCGTGTTACTACGGTGCCCATTTTGCTGAGGAGAAATCTGAGGTTTAGAGAAGGCAAGACTGCACCCCAGACTCTCACAGCTGCTCAGAAGCAGAGCTAAGTTTCAAAGTCACACTTCGTGATATTAATCCCAGCCGTACTCAACCGCATCTGGTTGCATCAACTCACCGTGTTTCTTTCACCTCTGGACTTTCACGTAGGCTGCTTGAGATAGCGCTGCCTCCGTTTCTTCGGTTGCTAACACCTCCTGCTCTCTGAAGACTCAATGCAGGCGTGACTTCCTCTAGAGAGGCATCTCAGACTTCTCTTTCTTCGGCCCAGTGTCCGTCAGGAGAGACAGGGCGAGCAGGGAGACTCCATATTAGAGCAAAGAGCTATGAAGTCCACCTGGGCCTCAGGCTTCAATCACACCACAGTCCGATGGCGTCTTTCGTGCCGCCTTTCAATTGCTCTCCCTCTCCACCTCTGATACTTTCAGTACGGGAAGGTCTTCCCTAACATTGTAACATGCGTACACCAGACCCCAGAGGAGCACTCGACCCACCCGTGAACCCCACGGGAAAGGCTTCTGCGTCAGCCTAAGGCCAGGGCAGAACCTTTATTGCCCCGTTTGGGTCAGGTGGCCAGTCCTGAGCCAGTCACTGTGGCCCAGAAGATGCTGTGCTCTGATTGGCCAGGCCTGGGTCACATGCCCCCCATGGAGGGATGGACTAGCCCCACCTTAACCTTATGGATGGAGAGTGGGGAAGGGGCCGGCGTCTCCAAAGGAAAGGTTGGATGTTGTTACCAGAAGGGAGAATGGTGATCAGCTGGCAAAAATAACAGATGTCCACTACACACCCCACCCCAGACTGGATTGAATGCCCAATTTCATCTTCACAACCAAGTATCATATGGGGATTTTTGTTGTATGTGATTTTCCCCCCTACTCTATTATATAAACTCCAGGGCAGAGGCTATGCTCAGAATTCTCTTCCTTGTAACTCCTGCACCCAGCATAGTGTCTGACACATTAGACGTGTTCACATCATAGTTCTTGAATGAATGATCAAGTGTATTAATTAGTTTATGAAGATCTGATGATGTTGTTTCATCTTTTACAGGCAGCATCGTCGTGAGGCAGAAAGAACACGGACGCTAAATCAGTGTTTCTTAAAGTGTAGTTGGGAACCAACTGCTTCCAGTTAAAATGCAGATTCCTGGGCTACAGAGCAGATCTGTTGACCCAGCCTCTCAGTAAATGGGGTTCAGGTGCATTTTTAGCAAAAATGTTACGTAATTCTTGTGCACTCTCCCGTAAGAACCATGACCCATAGTCAGAATCATCTGAGTATGAGTCCCCACTCCATCTCCTTCCAGCTGTGTGAACTAAAGGAAGTCATACCCTCTCAGCAACTTGGTGTGCCCCTCTTTAAAATGGGGCTAAGAAAACCTACCTAATGAATACGTAATGAGGAGTCAATAAGATAACACAGGTAAAGTTTCTTTATAAAGTGCGGTATTCAAGTTTTACTACTTGAGTTTTTCTAATAGTCATCGCTAACTTCTGTTATACATCCTAGGTATGTGCCACGTGCTATTCTACGTTCTAATTATACGTGTTAACTCATTTAAGCTTCATAACAGCCTTGTGAGATAGATATTCTGGTTTTTTTTCTTTTTGAGGTATAATTGACACACATTATATTAGTTTCAGGTGTGCTTGGAACTAGTCCTAGTTTGCAGGTGCAGAAACAGAGACAAGGTAGTTTCCCCTGATAAGCACCTGAGCTAGGATTTGAACTCAGCGGTTCTGGTGCCAGACTCCTCACCCCTCATTTGACTTTCTCCTTATAAATAATGCTATCCTTCCCAAGGCAATTCAGCGCCACCCACTTCGGGGGGCAAAATGAGGACACTGAAACTCTTGGAGAAAAAAGAGCTCCAAAAATGACCCAGGACTGAAAAACATTAAAGAAAGGAGAGAAACTGCAAAGATTGCGTGTCAGGTCGAGTGGCCTTGGCAGGATACCTTGATAAAAACCGAATTATATCAGACTCCGATTGATCTCCAACAGAAGAGTCTTGTTTTCTCCCCTGTTTCCTGAAATCCACCTTTCTAGATTGTATAACACCTCCGTGCTTTGAAAACCAGAACGAGTCTTCGGATGACTGTTTTCATTTTGATTTGGTATACTTTTTCTTCCCCATTCTTTACTTCTAGGCACCGAGACGTTTTTTCCATGAAGCATGAGCAAAGTCTCGAAGTGCAAGCCAAGCCCTCAGAAATGTGATAGCTGTTACCAAGGATTGGAGAGTAAGAGTACAAAACCTAGAATCAAGATTTCAGCGCTGCACTCTAGTATCTGAGATGGCATCAGTCCCACATTAAAGATGGAATAAATAAGGCGTTAAGAAACCACAGAATTTGTTCTGGGTTCCTTAGCTGGTGGAGTACGTTGAAACCCCATCACACCTTTAGATTCTCTTTACCTGGCTCTACTGGACACGGAGTGTACGAGAACCCCAAACACTTCTGCTGCTAGGATGCCTGGATGTTTATGTTTAATTAAGATGTAATGTGTCTCAAAGAGACAAATACATTGACCTACTTACTTCAAAAAAAGGAAGTGTTAAAATGAGCCGGACTCTTAAAGCCAGGTGAACTATAAGAAATAATTCAAATAACTTAATGATTTAAATAATTCATCACCTGGTCCACAAATCTGTGTATGATGATCCTGCCACCTCTGTGCTCTGTGCAGAATTAGGAAGGCAGTCACCTGGGGGTGAGGATTTTGAATGGTCACTAGGAGGGAGAATAGAAGAACTGGATGCGAATTAGTGACATATGGTAACCCTGGCTATGATTCTAGAAGAGAAAGGAAGAGTTTGAAGAATGCCAGGAGTTAATGACCAGATTACCAGAACCTTTAGGGAATCCTCAAAGGCTAGACTGATACATTTTTCCCTCACGAAAGTAACCTTCAGAGGGTAGGCGGTGGGCACCAAGAGCTTCAGACCAGCACCTCCAAAGGCGTGGGGCCGGTGGCTGGAGTTTGCCATCTTTCTGCCTATTTCCTAGCTCTTGGCTGGTTGAGTTCTGTCTCTTTCTGTCCAGTGTCCACCAAGGGGCCTGGCTGTGGCTCCCTTTTCTTGGGCTATGTACTTTCAACCAGTTTTGAGCAGCCCCATTTCAGATTGGCCTTTTTATGTTTGATATAAAGAATAGTTGTTGGCCAATTTCATCTTTTCATCGCTGTTCTCTAGGCCTGAATCCAAGCAGTTTGTCAGATGCTCATTAACTCCCCCTTTGGCTCTTTCTAGTGTGTCTCCTAAGCTCATTGCGCCAAGAACTAACGCTTTCTTTTACACGATTCTCTTTCTCTGCTCCATCAGGGAGACAAATTACTTTCCAAAAGGGATCGCCAGGGATGGTTTAATGAGAATTTCTTTGGGGCTAGGCATGGAACGCAATGTAGTTAACATTCGGTGGACTTAATTGGACTTTTCTTTTCTGCCTCTTTTTAAAAAAATCTGAAGCTATCCTGTTAATCTCTCATTTGTAATCAATTGTGTTGACTAAACAAAAGTCTAGGTCGTCTTTTCTTCCTGTCTCAGACAATCCTTTGTTGCCTCTAAATGCCTCATTCTTGAGTGATCCTGGTCGCGTAGATGGGCCCGATTGTTGACAGTTCATTATTGCGCTTTTGTCCATTTAATCTTTCTTGCTGTGTTTTGCATGTGCATGCCTTAATGAGCTCCGTTGGCAATTAACATGTTTCTAGGAGCAAACTGGTTGCTCAGACGTTTCAGAGGGAAGTGCAGGGAAAAGGGCAACGCAGCTGCCTCGAGGTTGTTTATTTCCCAGCATTTTCTCAAGACTCCTGTCCTCTCTTTGGCAGCACCCCCCAACTAACCCTCACTGTTATTCGGGCCCTCCCCTCCCCCCCAGCTCATTCACCACCTGCACACCTGGATGCCTTGTTGCTGTGATTCTTGGGCCTGGCTCAGGCGGCTCCCTATCCTCTTAAGAGCCAAACAGCAAAATGGGGACCTTACGGGCACACTTCTGCAGCCGAGGCAAGAGCGAGCCCAGTGCCCCCCAAAATGCGTCTGGATGCTGCTGGCAACTTCTCTGTGTCGCTCTTAGCAGAGAGGAACCTCTTACCCGCCTAAGGCAATAGGACTGTACAATCTGTTATGTACAAGGCTGTGGCTTTGGAAGAAGGAGGGTTTTTTTTTTTTTTTTTTTTGAGTCTTGCTGGCAAGATTGCTGAAGTGTGAGCAGTCATGGACAGAACAAACATCTTGTAGGGGAAAAGATAATTGGAGTCTTTTTTGTGTCTGTGACAGGATTCCCCTCCCCCGCAATTTGATTTTTTAAAAATATTTTTAAAGGGAGGCCTCTTCAATTTAATCAAGGTTAGAATATTAATATGCGGCTGATGACTACCTTGTTTAAGTCATTTGTTAATAATGGAAACTACGAGTCATGCAAACAGTTTAATATTAAGAGGGGGAAAAATATCAGAAAACAGAGCCTTTCACCCATCAATTCCGATGCATGGGGAATAAATGACTAAGAAGGACCCCAGTTAGGATGGTTACTTACAACGGCTTAGCGTGGGTGTCAGAACCTGCCCTGGCTGTGAAAGGTGTTTAGTCATTCAGACAGAAGGTTCCTTTTCTCTTCGCACTACTTTTCAGGTGAAGGAATCCTTTCTTGAATCCCACAGCTGAAGGAAGCAGACATCTTAACCCAAGGAGGAGGGACTTCAAACCTGGGGAAAGCCGAGCTAAGCCCTGTAGATAGGGAGGGGCTCTGTTTATCTACAATTACCACCAGATGTGAAATAACACCTTCTCAGGTGAGAGCGATTGACAGGCGCTGGTGTGAGGGTTAAGGAACAATCGGTTAGGAGGAAACAAGCTCAAGGAGGTTGGAGTATTCCAGTAACTCTGCCCAGGTTCAGCTCAGAGCCCCGGTTCCTTACCTCTCCCCGACGGCAGACAGAAATGAGCAGTCCAGGAGGGAAATGCCTCCTCCCCCACGCTTTGGTTTTATTTCATTTGCTGTCGTTTGCAAGCATGGGATCTTCAACCCTCTTCAGGACTGTCACCTGGAAATAAATTTCTCCGGTTTATGAGATGGGCAACCCTTTTAGTCTTTCTCCTGTGAAAACATTACAGAAGAAGTTCCTCAGAGAAGGTTCTCTTACTTGATGGTTAGAAAGTTATTTCCCTGCATGGGAGTGTCCCATCTATTTTTTATTTATCTTTTCTTCTTAAAGAGAAAGAGGAGTAGTGAATCACGATTCCCATATGCAGGCCAACTTTTTAACGCAATTGTCTAAGAATTCCCCAAGAGGATGCTTTTGCACTAAATTTTGTTGTGTCTGCCCCTTGCCCAAAGTTCTGGAACTGTTTAGGAAGAAGGTGGGCCTGCCCCGGCCATTGTCTGGCCTCCAAGAAGCGCATCTACCAAGGATCCTTTCAGAGACGCAAGAAGTAAAGGATTTTGGGTTGAGACAACTGTCGGAGGGCACCCAGCAGCTCCCAGAAAGGGGGAGGGGTGTGTGTCTCTGAGGCGGGGCTAATCAAACCTAGTAAGATAACTAGGAAAGGAGCGGACTCTTCGAACCAGCCCGCAAGCCCCCTGGGGATAGATGTCTGGGAAGAGCAAGGCGCTATTTCCATATCTTTAGCCGCCAAGTCCTCCTTGCCCATTGTGGGGTTTCCTGGGGTTTGTGGCATCCACCGAGATTTCGGAGTTAAATCTGCATATCGCTCTGGGTCCCAATCTCCCCTCAGCGAAATGCAGCCAGAACGAGCTAACATTTAAATTCCTCCTCGCTTCCTCGCCCCCCCTCCCCTGGCTGCGTCTTCCCAGACTTGGGAGGGGGAGAGGAATACAAAAAAAACGAGGACGCTCTCCTTTCAGGAAATGGAATTCTAATGTACACGTTCCTATTTCTGAATCGGAGGTACTAAAAATACCCCCGCGACAGCCTGAGGAAGCTGTCGCTGTCCTCTGTGCAAACAAAATCGACAATTCTCCTTCCCCGCGCAATGGGTGTGCGAACTGGGCTGGGGGTGGGGACCAACCTTTGGCTGTGACCTGGACGGAGCGTCCACCCAGCAGCCGCATGTCTTTGCCCGAGTCCCAATCGGGATATTCCTCCTCCACCGACGAGGACTGAAGGCAGTTTGAGTTTTCTAAAAGCCTAGACTTCGAACCCTGACCCTACCTTTTCCTGTGACCCGAGGCATGTCATTTAGCTTTTATCTTGTCCTCAGTTTCTCCGTCCTTCCACAAGGTGGGAATAATCATCCCCAGCTTGCGGGTTGTGAATATTCCAAAGAATGTGCTTTGAGTGTCTGGCGTGGAGCAAGCGCTCGGGAAATGCGAGCTTCTTTGATGATGGGAGCCCCTTGCGCAAGCAGCACTGAGCGCCTACTGTATACCGGGCGTTGGGATAAACCTCACTCGAGTCACTTTCAGAGTTACTTGGAGATTTCCCTTTGCATTAACCATCTCTCCCAATAGCCTCCACCTGCAGTGGAAGTCCGCGTGGGATCAGCGCCCAGACGCCGCCGCCCTAGCCCTTGCAATGGCGAGGCTGCGTGGAAGCGCACTCACCGGCCCCGCTCCACATTTCCTCCCGGCGCTGGGGAACATTGTTCCAGAAAACGTGGGCTGAATCGCGGCGCGAATATTAGGGGTGGGGGAGCGGGAGAAGGCCCGGCGCGCCGAGCCAGTAATCCGAGCTCTTGATTATCCAGATTCGGATCAAACGGGGCGGCGGCGGCCGGCCCCCTCCTGGGAATGATTAGATGATTAATGTAATGCTGTTTGAAGGGTCTCTGTTTTCTCTCTTAATTTGGGTCATTACTTAGAAAGCAAGCGTGAGACCATTTCATCAGCGTGCTCGGCGGCGGAGATGGCTATTCAGGAAATGGGCTAACTGCGCCGTAATCAAGACGCCGGGGGCTGCGGCGGCGGCGAGCTGCGGGAGCCCGGGTGCGCCCTCCCGCGGCAGGGCGCACGCCCCCGGAGGCCGGCCCCAGACCACAACGCGGGCCGGAGAGCCCCAGAGGTCCGGACAGGCTGGGACACTTGGCCGCCAGGAACGATTGGGTGGAAGAGTGGCTCCCCTTAGGTCACCCAGAGAAGGGGATGTGCCCAGAAGCGCCCCGGCGGAGCAGCGCCCTGGCCGTTTACCCCGGTGCGGTGCGGCGCGACTCTTTGCTCCAGGACACGCACCCAAAACCTGCTTTCCGACATCCAGCCCCTTTTAACCCCTTCTTTTTGCAATTTTCTCACCCAAATAAGGCAACACCCAGAATCCCTCGGTCAGAACAGTTACCAAATAAAAACTTGGTACAACGTAGGGGCCGGTGAAGGCCTTTGAGCCTTGGTTCCTGGGGCATATGTACACGCTAGCGCCGCACGAGCAACGGTTTGGCCTTTCCCTGGTCCCAGTGCCCCAGAGGAAGTCGCATTTGGGCCGGGAAACGCTATAAACGCCTATTTCCTTTTCCTTCTTTGGGGTGTGTGAGCTGACTCGCGGCGAGGGCGGGGGGGGGGGGGGAAGAAAAGACGCACTAATGATTCTGTTTATTGAGTTATATATGTATATATTCCGTGTTCGTGTGTACAGGAGGATTTACATGGCTGTATAAAGATGGCTGGGGGCGCCGCGCTCTTCCGGGACGTTCACGTGACAGCCTGGTGTTAAAACCCGCCGCCCGAGGAGAAGCCGAGGCCTGGAATTAAATACGTTTCGGCGCACTGGGTTTAAATGTTTCCCGAATATATAAAGGTGGGAGCCAGGCGTTTGCTGCCAGTCATCGAGGAAACGTTTAGCTTTCCAAAAATATGCTGGTTTCGATAAATAGATTTTAGCCTTTCTGCTATAGCTTTTTTTTTTTTCTCCTTTCTTTTAATTTTAGAAATAAGTTTATACGTGTGATCTGTTTGGGGGTTGGATAGGGCCGGAAGGGAGGGCGAGGCAGTAGCTCTCAGCTCTGCACTGTCCGAGTCAGGTCCTTTGTGCAGGGGGTGGTGGGACCCCCGCTGTCGTGGAGTTTGCGCACGTGTTTCTTTAAGTCAAAGTTTCTGCAAAACCCTTTGCCGCAAGTGGCGCACGTGAAAGGCTTCTTGTCGTTGTGGGTGTGCATGTGGAAAGTCAGGTTGTAGACCTGGTGGAAGGCCTTGTTGCAGATGGTGCATTTGTACTGCTTCTCGCCGCTGTGGGTCAGCTTGTGGTTCTTGTAGTTCCCTACAGGAGACCAAAAACAAAAAGGGGGGTGGGAATGAAGTGGGACGGGGAGGGGCCGGGTGTCCCGGGGTTGGCTCAGGTGCCCGCGCAAAGAAGGCGACGCTTGGCTAGGCGGGCGCGACCTCTCCGAGTGAAGAAGTTGTCAAACTTCGTACGCGTCAAGCCCGGGGCTCTCACTACCGGATGGAGGGCCGAGTCCCGCGTAGCCGACCCGCGTCCCAGCCCCGCCGGGGCCTGAGGCCCACACAGCGTCCCTCCCGCTGTGCTCCGCCGGCCCGGAAACTTTTGCGCTGCCCAGAGACGCATGGGGTCCTTCTCCCGGCCGCTGCCTCGCTCGAAGAAATTCGCATGAACCCGGGCTTCGTCCCTTGTTATTATTTTTCTTCTCATTTTAAAAGTTACTCCCTCTGGTCCGCTAACTACCACTTGGATATCCGAAAGTGCCTTGGAAAATCCAAGCGGAGTGTCCTGGAGACAGCAGCGGTTTCCCCCAGCCTAAACCTTTCCCGGGAGGTGGATTACGCCTCGATTTTTTTTTTTTTTTTTTTTCATTTCAGAAGAGAGTCCCGGCTACAAAGGGACGCTTTCTCTATAGCGCAATACCTTGTATTTCTCCTACTTCCTTTCCCTCTGCCCCTTCCTTCCTCCCTTCCCACCTCCCAAATTCGGAGTCTCCCCGTGCAACCAGACTGAGTCCAGCGAGGTCTACTAACCCGGCCCGGAGAGCTTCCACCCAAACCCTGCACAACCCGATTCCAAAGAAATGCTGCGCCGGAGCCTGCGGCTCTCGCGCTCCCTCTCTCCGGATCCTTCTTTGCCTTCCCGCTAGCGGTGACCCGCCGAGTCCCGAGGGGAGGTGAGGAGAGGGCCTTGCCCCGCACGTTACCTTTTTGGTGAAAGCCTTTGCCGCAAAATTCACAGACGAAGGGCTTGTAGCCCGCGTGGATGCGAATGTGTGTGTTGAGCGTGGAGCTGCGGTTGAAGGCTTTGCCGCACTGGTTGCATTTATGCGGCTTTTCCTGCGGAGAGGGGCGTGTGCACCGTGAGGCTGAGGCCCCGGCCGGGAGAAGCCACCTCGGGTGCTCCTGGAAGGGGCACCTTGAAGGGACAGGGGCCCCTGGTGGGGGTTATTAGGGGATCCCTTGGTCATCCTCTCCCCAACGCCGTCGCTCAGTCTCCGGGTGTTGGGTACGGGTCGGGTCGGACCCGGGGGCCACGTACCTGGGTGTGGATAATTTTGTGTCTGCAGAGCGTGCTGGCCTGGCGGAAGCCTTTGCCGCAGACTTTGCACACGAACGGTCTGGCTCCGGTGTGGACCGGCATGTGGCGGGTGAGGTTATAGTGAGCGTTAAATACCTACGGAAGCACACAAGGGGGCCTTGTGGCGTGTCTGTCCTGAGAGTCCGGAGTCAGCCTGGGGAGGGCACAACCTACCTCCCCCAACCAAAAACCCCCTTCGGAAACCAGAGCCCTTTTCATTTTGCAAAGAGCTTCCCAACCCACTGGCTGCTCGTGCCAGTCCCATGTGGCCGCTGACAAAGGCATCCCCATTTTACAGAATAGGAAACTGAGGCCCAGCTGTGCCCCCAATTCGAGTAGACAGCTACTGGGGCGCTCCCAGATTCGAGAAAGGGGCCGTCCAGGCTGCCCCCCAGGGAAGCAGCCGCCACTGCTCACCCGTCCCGGCCCCCGCGGACCCCGGGCCTCACCTTGCCGCACACCTCACAGGTGAAGTTTTTGGGCTTGCCGTCCGCGGAGCCCCCAGGCAGCTTGCTGTGGCCCTTGACGCCGCCGCGCTCGGCGGTCAGGGCTGAGTTCTCCTTCAGCACCTGCTCCAGTGGCGCGGGCAGGCGCTCCTTATGGGCATAGGGGGCCGGATGGGGGAACTTGTCTGAGGCCAGGCCGGCCAACTTGGCGTTCTCCAGCAAAAAGAGCTTGGGGTGCGCAGCCAGGGCAGCGGGGGCCTGTGCGTTGAGGAGGCCGGACGGGAAGAGGTGGCCGCCCAGGAGCTCAGACGGCGGGTACGCGGCAGAGTCCAGGTAGTTGAAGTAGTAGAGCGAGCCGCTGGCCGGAAGCCCCACTGCCTGGTTGATGACCTGCGGCTTGATGACCCTGCCCGCGGGTAGCGCAGACGGCGCCAGGCCCAGCTCGGCCTTGCAGCACACGCCACAGTTGGTTTTGCACAAGCCGCTGGCGCCGCACACCGGGGCCCCCCCGCCGCCGCCGCCGCCGCCGCCTCCTCCTCCGCCGCCGCCGCCCGCCCGGAGGCTGCTTTTCCAGAGCTCAGAGTAACTGAGCAGCGTCTTGGACGGCACCTCGTAGCCTAGGGGCTGGAGGGGGATCATACAGGGCAGCGGTGAGCAGAGGTTGAGCAATTTCTTGCCCTGGCCGCCGTCCGCCTCCAGTGCCCCGGGTCGGGGCTCAAAGGGCGCACGGGGCTCCGACGTCTTAGCCATGATGCGCTCGATGGAGAAGGCCAGCGTCTTGGAAGTGGCCGGCGACGCTCCAGCGCGCGGGCAGGCCGGGGGCACCATGGTCTCCAGGGAAGCCGAGCTTGCCATGGCTCGCCGAGCTGAGCCGTATCGGACTGGGCCAGGGCGCAGCCTCTCTCCACTAGGTCTGCATTCCAGAAAAGGCAGGGAGGGAAACCGCAATTTAATAAGCACCTTGTAGGGTCCAGGTCACCCATTTGCATTCAAATGAACAGGGGCAGAACAAAGTGCACCCAAGGGTACCAAATTACCGCCCATTAACCCGGCGCGCAAAGGAACCCACCATCCCCTGCCCTGGGACTTTGAAAGGGGGAGAAAGGGGGAGGGTTTACAGAGGAAAAAGAGAGAGGGAGAAAAAGAAAGAAAGAAAAGAGCCTCAAATTAACCCCCCGAGCCGCTCCCTGGACCCCGGCCTCCGCCACGCGTGCTGGGAGCTGGAGAGCGAAGGGGCAAAGTTAAAGAGCACGAGGAGAGCCACCTCGCATTTACCTCTTTCCCCCACCGCCAAGGAGATGCGTTCCGAGCCATGCAGCCTGTCTCCTCTGTCACATTTTGATGGCAAACATCTTCCCCTCCGCGTGAGATCACTGTCTTTTACATTCAGCTGACATCACATGAAGTCACTTGAAGTGGAATGACATGGGCGGCGGCGCGGCTCCTGTAGCGGCCCCTGTGTTCCACCGCGCCTGCCGGCCGCCGCCGCCACCGCCCCTCAAACTTTAAAAGGAGGCAACTGGCGCCCGCGCTCCCCTCGGGAAAGTGCGAGCGGTTCGCGAATCGGCAAGGAGGGAAGAGACGGGAGGGGGAGGGGGAGGAATCGTGATGGTTTTGCCGGTGGAAAAAAAAGGGGGGGGGAGCCCAAACCCAGGCAGAGTTCCGTACGTGATTCACAACTTTGGGGGCCTACAGGTTTAGGGGATGCGGAAAGGGCAGGGGGTCCCGGACTCGCCGCCCCAAAGGGCCCCCGGGTGTCCGTCTAGTCGCCGAAGTATCCCTTAGCCCTCTGCAGCCGAGCTGGGCATCGTGCTAATAAACTGCCATTACCCACGGAGCCGGCGCCAGCCGCGAACACGCGCAAATGATAATTACCTCATTAGGATGTGGCGCATGGACGCGGGCGCCGCGTTTGGAGGGGGGAACTTGTTAATGGGGAAATATTAATTTATGCAAAAACAACGAGCTCGCCTTGGCTGGCGTCGGAGGTCGGGAGAGAGCTCCTGCCGCCTAAGGACAACCCCGTAGCATCCGGAAGAGCAAGGCCGCGCGCTCAGATCCCGGGGGCTTCGGCGCCTGGCGGGTGCGCCTCCCCCTCTCTGGCCGGCTCTCCGCCTGCGGCTGGGGGAGACTGCACTGCGAGCTGGAGGGTCGTTTGAGATCTTAATCGATCAGAATCGCTGATCTGTGATCGGATTTCTGAGGCCAAGCCCGGCTCCGCTGCTGGTTTAGGGCTGCGGGCGAGGATTCGGAGGGCAGCTCTCCCCGCTGATAGGTACTTACTGTTTGTATAGTTGAGAAGGTCCAATCTCCACCTGTTTAAGGAGCAGATTGAAACAGCAGAACCTCCCCTGGATCCTATTAAAACGTTTTTCCTCCTAAGGCCATTCAGTCGAACCAATTTTCCGAAGTGATTCATAGAGCTGAATTCTGCCAAGGCAGCTCTTTCACTTTTAGCCACTAAAGCACCGCGTGGAACCGGGTTTTGTGTTTTTCTAAAATAAAGAGAAGGATTATCAGAGGGGAGAGGGAGGAGGGCTGAAGGGGGGCGGGCAGAGACTTAGTGTGGCCAGAGGTACACGCAGAGGGAAGAAAAGGCCCTTTTCTAGACAGGCCCCAAGTAAGTTCGGAGGAATTCAGCGTTTTGTGCCTCGCGCACAAAAGCAGCGCGCTCCGCGCTCGGTTTGGAGGGGCTGAATTCATCTGTTTGCAGACCATTCCACCTGCGTATCACAACAAACTGCTCAAAGACGCTCCAGCACTTTCAACAGGCCGGGTGCTCTTGGCGACAACAAAAGTGATGGAGGCTGAGGGTTCTTATGGGGAGGGGCGTAGCGGCTAGCAAGAGAGCCAGGGAGAGAATTAGGTTTAGGAAAGGGGGGGGGGAGGGAATGCAGGGGTTAAAAAAAAAAAAAAAAACTTTTGGAGGGTTTTGTTTGCGGGACAATTATATCTTGCCAGCCGGCTTTTGCAAGACCACGAGCTCTGTAGCCGTAACTACAGTTTCAGAGGATTACGGTGGGTATAATATGAGAAAACAGGGTTGAGAGTTTGATATTGAATTCCATCTCCGAAGACATACGATCTTGTGGAGCCCAAGAAAGTGCTGGCGGGGTCGGGGGGAAGAAAACCCTCTCCTTTTTCACCCAAGAACAGGTCTCGAGGGGCTGAGTACCCCTTCCCAGGCCTCTCTGCCGCAAAACATCCCAGGAAGCGCATCAGGGAAAAAGACAGGAAAGGTCTAATTTTAAATTCAGGCAAACCATTCCTTTTTCCCCTTCAGAACTCTCTCCTACCCACTCCCCTTCTGACGTGTAATTGCAGACAGGATATTGAGGTGGCAGGTAAAGGCAAGGAAAAGTGTACTTGGAAAGCTAGGATGGGGAACAAAGAGAGAAGTCTCCGAGGCAAAGTGGCCTGGATGGCAACTGCCGTGGGTTAATTTGTCCACGCTGCCAAGCTTGGAAACTACCCCTGAATTCGGCAGTCTTGAATCTGTTCCCCAACATCACCACCCCTCCACCCCACCCAACCGAACTTCCAGATTTCAAAGCCAGAAAGAGGCTAGCTCCTCGGGAGGAGAACATTTCCATACAGCCGATTTCATTTAGATGTTCAGAGAGGCAGAATTCCAGACTCAGTATACCCCTATCCCTGTGTTAATGTGAAAACAACACAGATGAACTCCTCCCACCCCACCCCACCCCATCACCACACACGAAACCAACCAGCAACTCACCGGGACATTGAAACAGTATCAATACACCGGCAGGGTCTCAAAACCCGAATTTCTATCCCGACTTTCCTGTGGATCCCGTTCAGCCATCAGCACTGCACCCCAACCCCCTTTCCAAACTGGGTAATTGTTGATCTCGGCAGCAGCTCCAAAGATCTGCTGGTTTGAAAGCTCCATCAGGCTGAAAGCCTTCCAAAGGCTTCCCGTGAACCTGCGTTGCCATCCCTAGCGCTCTTTGTAGCTGCATAAGCCATCTCTCTCTCCCCCAGCATCACAAAGGAGTGCTACCTCCACAGAAAGAAAACATTTGGGTAAAAACAAGTTGCCCCTAATGTGCCTCTCTTTCCAAATGTTGGGTGAATACACTGGCTTTTATGAAAGTATTTAATTAGCTTCCACAAACTTCTCCTTCCCTCGCCTGCAGATTATATTGAAGTGGAGGGTTGGAAACTATTTTACACCTTGCCACTCACATGTTAATTAATCTCTATCTAACCCTAATTGCAGTTTATTCAAGCACCGCTCAACAGCTCACCCACACAATAAACACTGATCCTACTTTTATACATATTACTTCACGTTAACACATTGAGTAATTAACTCCAGTACCAACTAATAGTGCAAACAAATATTTTCTGTAAACGAGATGATTTCAGGCAGAATAATAGAGGACTGGGGAAACGTGGCACTCGGTGGAGGGAGTGCTGAGATTTCGATTTGCTGCCCCCAACCCTCCAAATTCATTCTCAACCGCAGCGTCTCTTTTCCCCCTGAGGCTGAAATGCTTTAAAACAGGGGGGAAGGGAGAGTATTAAAATTTGACGATTTTAGGGAGTTGTTGGAGGGGTTCTGTGAGAATAGGGATAACTTTTTTCTACCTACACATTTTCAGTGAGGGGAAAAAAAATCCAAAGTAACTCGACATGAAGGGCAATAGGAGGCTGCAGGAATACACCTGTATGTCAGGGATGCGGATCCTTTTATGCCAAAGTTTTCCAAAGCCTCCCACTATAAAGAAGTCCTGTCCTCTTAAGCAATGGTTTTCCGACAGAAGTGAGCAGAGACTGTCGAGATAGATTAGAAATCCTAGGCTCTCTCCCAATCCAGACTAGTACACAAGCTCCACTTTGGAGGTGCCGGTGCCTTGGAGGCTCAGACCCAAGCGAAGCGCGCGACCTGGAGGCACGTGGCCGCGGCCCAAGCGAGGCCCACTAGGCCTCGCTCAGCGTGCGCTCAGCCCCAGGGGCCGGATCATGAGCTTGGGCGCCCGCAATCCCGGGGCACCCAGGCCTGTGGCTGCCGGCCTTGCTGGACGGTGCGGGCTGCAGCCTACCGCGCTCGGCCTACGAGCTCTGGACCCACCATGGGGTCCTTGTCCGCCCTGCGGTCTCAGCTTCCGGCCCATCTCCTTCTGGGCGTCTCAGCCGATAGCCAGACGCTTTCGCTCGGCCCATCTGGCCCACGCTGGGGCCTCCACAGCTCGGCCGCGGTGGGGAAACACTGCCAAAGTTAAGCCTGACGCCCCTCGGCAGCCTGTGCTCTTCCCACGCTGCAGAGCGGGGTGCCAAAGCCCGGTGCTCTGCAGCTCCGCTGGGTCTGACCCGGACCGCGACCTCGGGGATCTGCGGCTGTGGGACGCCGCACCCAGGCCAAGCCACTCGCACACTACTGATTGCGGATCCATGCTCAAGCAAGGACTGGAGCGCAATGTTTTAATTGAAATCTCAGGTTTAAGCACAGCTGGCGGCTGTCTATTGATTTTGCAGAGGATTCTCTTGTGGAAGCATATTAAATATGACTGGCACGGCTAGAGTCCTCCTCTTCTGCCCCCTCCCTCAGGCCTTTCTATGGTCATTAACCCCAACACTGTAAGGATGACTTCTGTTTAAAAAATTTTTTTTTTCTTTTTTAATGCCAGAAATCGCCCTCACTTTAGAATAAATTACTTAGCAGATGCCTTCCTGGGGTGTAGACAACCTCAGAGGAAAATCCCTTTCTGGAGCAAAAGCTCACACATTTGCACTACTTCTGGGATCACAGAGGGAAAAGGCAAGCATTTCTACTCCCCAAAAGTGTTGCAATTCCAGCCCTGGTGGCTTGTATCTCTTGGTTCTAGATGACAAGAGGCACCGTTATTTTAAATACCATTATTATTATTATTTCCTCACCCGATTATGAGGTTGCAATACATAATATAGCGTCCTGGGCCATCTCCCCAGGGAGTTGAGTAGCTTGGGGGCAGACGGCTCGCTCGAGGCTGCTGAGTTTGGGGAAACACCCACTGGGCAGATTTGATATTTTCTCCCCGCTGCTGCGTAACTCGTTTGGAAACAAACAAAAAACCGAAACCAAACCAACAAACCCAAACCAAACAAAGTTTTCGGTTTAAGGAGTCTCCCTCCCTCCCTTCCTTTCTTACTTCTTTCTAAGGGGACATTTAGGATCTGATTTACACGGTGCTGCGCTTAACCGCTGAAAATAGATTAACTTCTGAAGAGAAATTCTTTTGCGATCCTTTTTTTTCCTACCCCAGGAAGCATTTTATTGAAAACATTCGAACCGTCTTGCCAGTGGCTGGCTTGTCCGAGGCGCACGGGCCTCCGCCTTTGGTGCGCGCGGTTAGCAGGATTAGTGCGGCCGGGAGACAAAGAGCCCCAGATACCCCGGCCAAGCGAGGCCGGGCACACCCGGAGAGATACCGGGTTCCGGGTACCCGCGCGCAGCGCGCGAGCACCGTCTTGGGCCCGGGCCTCCAGGGACAGATGGGCCAGAGCCGTCTGCATCTGCCCGCGTCCTCGGGGATGCTGCGGCGCCCACAGCCAGGGTGGCGGCGCGCCCGTCCCACTGCACCCGGCTGTTTCGCAGCGCCCCTCGCATTCGGGTACTGGTTTTCACCCTCGAACAGGAGAGGCGCCTATAAATCAAGGGCAGCCGGCTTTGCAGCCAAGTAGGAAGGGGGAAGGTGGTGCAAACCTATCACGATTTCCAGAACCCTCCCCACCCCCTTCACGATCACGTAAGAGGACTTTCACCGCGCCTTCGGAAATCTGGGCAGTGTGCGCGCTCCTAGGCCAGAGGGAGTCTTCCAAAAGAGCAGATCTGCAGTCCCTACGCGCGCAAGTTTGGTACGCTGTCCTCTCTGCTTTAGAGGCATATATAACCACACACGCGCATATGTATGCATAGGTATGCATATTGTGTGTATATGTATATATACCTTCACTGCTATCGACAACCCTTCACTTAAAAATGCCGTTTGATGAGGACTCTGATCTAATACCTGCTCGCAGCAATTTGCCAGCGGACGTGTCATTTCCCGAGGCGTAGTCGGGGTGGGGTGGGGGGAGGCAGTCTTCTCTCAAACGCCTTTTCCTCTTGCCACGCGGTTTTGACGTGCAACCCAAAGGAAACAATAGTTTACAAAGGACAGTTGTGATATATTTTACACACCATGTACGTATATACATATATACGAAATATATATATATATATGAAATAAAAAGGCATTTTTGGTGGTGGACAGACCCTGCGTAGTTCGGGTGCTGTCGATTTCTAACTCCCTGGGAAGACGGCTTAGGATCGTCCGCGTTATTTAACGTGGCAGCCGGTTAAACTCCGCGGTGGAGCCTGCCCAAAGGTATTAGCGTTAAGTGCTAAGAGCTGGAGTTAAGTCGGCAGTGAAAACGACGGGCTGGAGGGGCCAAAGGGGTGAGAGGCACTGATTCCAGTCTCGCCCAAACTTCTGGAAGTTTGCCGGCCTGAGTAGGTCTGAGTTGGATGGCCCACTGGGTAAGAACCCAAAACGCTGTGATCGCTGTACAAGCGAATCACTCGGTTCTGTTTGGTTGGTTTGGTTTGGCTTGGCTAGAAACTCCCCAGGTATGCGTGAGAATGGAAAAGTTCTTTCCTGCCCAGGTTTCTCGAGTTCTCACCAGTTCAGCCGAACCCCATCTTCTCCTCTCCTAGGTAGATTTCTGTCTGCGTTCTCTACCCCGGAGTTTGCATTTTGGCTTAGGTAAAGACAAAAATGGGAACTGCAAAAATGCTGAGTAGAGCTCCACCAACCGTGAATCAGTCTCTTTCTTCCTCCACCCCTGTCTCCTCCCACACACAGACCCTCCCTCTTTGCGGGTTTAGCTAGGGTGGCAATCAGTAGATGATTACTTATTACCGAGGGCCTCTTACATGCCCGGCACAGTACTAGCTAAATACCTGCTCTAGTCGTTCTCATTTCTGTCCTATGAAGTTAGCGTATACAATCAATGGGCCCACTATACAGATAACATGTCCAAGGTCACATAACTGGCAAGAGATTGTTTTCAGAACCCATATTCCTAAGACCATGCAAAAAAAAATCCAGCTAAACAATTAGCCTGAATTGGCTGGTGGAGTGTAAATTGGGACACTTTGGAAAACTGATTGGCTGTATCAATTAAAGTTGAATGTTTGCATTCCTAACAACCCAGCAATTCCACTCCTAAGTATATACCCAACAGAAATGTGTACTTAAGCTCACCAAAAGAGAGGCACTAGAATGTTCACAGCAGCATGATTTGTAATAGTCCTACACTGGAAATTTTCTGAATAGCCATCAAGTGCAGAATCCATAAATAAACTGAGTGGTCTGTTCACAAAATGAAATACTATATACATCAATAAGAATCAACAAACCACTGCTATACTAAACAGCATCGATGAGTTTCACAAACATAACACTGACCAAAGGAGCCGGATCCAAAAGACTACACACTGCATGATCTCATTTAAAGTTCAAAGTAGGCAACATTTGGGCACACAAGGCTTCTGGGGTGCTGGTAAGGGTTTGTTTTCTGATCTGGGTTCTGGTTTGTGAATATTTTTTGAGCTGTTCACGCTTATTTGAATATTTTCTCTATGTTTGTTATGCTTCCATGTATCTGTTAAATGCACTTATTTGTTCACATTTTAATATCTATTATACTACCTCTATATCTGTTAAATAAGTGAATAATCAGCCTGAATTTATCGACTTGCCCCCCTCCCCCAGTTTCCCAAAGAGATACTACTCCTTACCTGCCTCTTGAGTAATGCACTTTGAATTTCTTCCTCTGGACCAGACAACCACATCAATTAGTTGGCCTCTTACACAGACTTAAAAACAAGCTGCATCCAGACTTTTAACACAATTGTCTTTGGAGCCTGGGCAGTGGATACAACTTCAGGGAACCTGCAACGGGCTCAAGAACGCTTAATCAGGGGAGCACATCTGAAGCATTCTTCTCACCCAAGACCTCAGTACAGGGGTGGCAGCATTGAACTTGGACCTGTACCCTTTGCTGCAGGTGAAGCAGGTAAAGAACCTCTGGCCAGGAACTGCCTCACACTTTCCAGAGACCCAATCTGGCCGCTTGTGCTGGGAGATGGAGATCAGGTTGAAGGTAGGAGGGTGGGGTATGGGATGTTTGTACGAACTGGCATTAATAGAAAGCCTTGGCAAGTCCTTAGAGCTTAACTCACTGGGTCTTGGCCCTAGACGACACCAGGGGAAAAAAGAATCTTGGCTCCCTGGCAAGTGACCCAGTTAGCAGAACTAACAGTTCTGCTTTGGGAGAGGATGGGGAAGTTTATTTTAGCAGGAAAAAGCCTTGGGACCCAGAAATCAAATACTTGACAATCCCTTTGTGCAAAGCAAATATGAATTCTGGTGGTGGCAATGGTTGCAAATCTGATCTCAGCACTTTAAGAAAGATATCAAGTAGAGTTCCCTATGCTCTACAGTAGGTCCTTGCTAGTTATCTAGTTTATATATAGTAGTGTATATATGTGAATCCCAATCTCCCAGTTCATCCCTCCTCCCGCCCCATTACCCCCTGGTAACCATAAGTTTGTTTTTTACATCTGTGACTCTACTTCTGTTTTGTAAATAAGTTCATTTGTACCCTTTTTTTTTAGATTCCACATATAAGTGATATCCCATGATATTTGTCTTTCTCTGTCTGACTTACTTCACTCAGTATGACAATCTCTAGGGAACTCTACTCAATACTCTTTAATGGCCTATATGGGAAAATCATCTAAAAAAAAGAGTGGATTTATGTATATGTATAATTGATTCACTTTACTGTACACCTGAAACTAACACAACATTGTAAATCAACTATACTCCAATAAAAATTTTTTAAAAATAAGAAATTTTTAAATATTAAAAAAACGAAGATCTAAAGAACCTACAGCTAAAGCAGGTAAGGTGGGAGCGAGGACTAAGGGCTGGTGCTGTAATTTACACAGACTAAAAAGATAAAAATTCTCTGCTTCTGAAAGAGTGAGACAAGATAAGACCCAAGGTGATGTAATTCATTCATTAGTTAGCCAGTACACCTATCTTGAGATTTTCTGTACTGGGCCTACAATCTAGATGCCAGGGATATAGTGCCTACCAAGATAGACATAATCCCTTCCCTCATGCCACTTACATTCCTTCATTCAGCCAATAGGCATGCATCAGTACCTTCTGTAAACTAGGCTATGGGCCCAGAAATGGATAAAGGACAATGGGCGTGGCTAGGATGGTCCAAGACTCTGAAAGAGGGCGGAGTGAGAGGGAAGAAGTGAAAAAGCAAACAAAAACCATACCCAAAGAACTCCCTGACGGTGAAGTTAAAAAATTTAAAAACTTCTCACTCTAACAGAGGCCACAGGGTGAATTCATAAATACCAGGTTTCTAGAGGCGTTTCCATGATGGGTGGGTAGACTGCTCCTTTAGCAATTTATGGTCTGGTGCTTTTTTCTAGAGACAGAATTGTGGTCTGGATGGAGCATGGCATTTCTTAGGATATTAAGACACAGCACGAAACTCCCTTCTGGGCTTTGTAGGGCTGAGTATCTTTGAATCAGAGAAGGTTCTGGAATCATATCAAGTCAGAAGCCTGGCTCACCTGTGAGCTATGGGCCCACAGGCAGGTTATTAAACATCTCTGCAAGCCCCAGTTGCCTACCTTGGGCAGGAGATGAACACTTACTTGGTCCCAGGGTGCTGAGGACCAAATGAGAAAAGGCACAGAGAGAGCTCAGTACCCGTGACTGTCCACAGGAGAGCCCTCAATGAACATTTGCTATAGTTATTACAATAACTCTTGTTATTCATAACTACGGTCCTTCAGTCTGACTGGTGGAAAGATGAGAGAAGAGAGCAACAAGCTTTCTTATTCCGCTCTGTACTTGTTTTGCTTCTTTGTGTAAATAAAGCGAGGTGGGTTGTTGTTGGTTTTTTTTCTGATTTAAAAAGCAGTAGAAAAATGTTGGGAAAATCAGAGAATTACAAAGGAGCATATTAAAATTGTACACAATCCTATTACTCACAAATCACAGACAATGCTTTGGCATATGTCCTTTCTTTGCATTTACACGGTTGACATCATATAATATATACTGTTTTATAATCTGCTTTTCCATTTAATATAGTATGACTATTACCCCGTGTTTTGAATATGCAACGAAGACACAATTTTAATGTCTCTGTAGTACTCCACTCTCTGGCTTTAACACGAGCTAAACAGTCCTTTGTGGTTGGATATTTAGGCTGGTCACAATTTTTTTTTTTTTTTTTTTTTTGCAATAGTTCCATCAGGAACATTCTCACACGTTAATTTTGTGCATAGCTAATTCCTGTAGGACAAATTCCCAGAAGTAGAATTACTGTGACAAAAGATATGCACATTTTTAAAGCTTTAGATACCAAGTGACAAATTGCCCTTCCAACAGGGGGTACAATGCCTCTTTCCCAGTGCCTTCCCTAACACTGGGCATTGTCATTTTAAAAATCCCTACCAATTTAATAGATCCCAAACGTACCTCATTACTATTTCTGCCTATATGTTCTTGCCTAGGGCAGACTCAGGTGCCAAATTATAGAGAACTTGGAACGTAGAAATGCTGGTACAGGCTGGGGTGACAGAAGAGAGGAAGAAATACGCGAAAGGATGTCCCAGAGAAAGAACCATCCAGAAAAAGGGGGGCCAGTATCACATATTTTGGGGCATCCAAATGGTTCCAGTTTGCTTTAGGTTTTAAGCATTTCATAAGAAGCCCCCTCACGACCTTGCTCTTCAGAAGCCACCAGTCAGAAAGTGAGCTGCTGCCCCTCTACATCTTCTAGACCTTCTGTCCCTTCCCAGGCCAGCTCCCCCTAGGTTCTGCATGTGGGTGCTGACCTGTAGCTGAAGGTCCAGCCCCAAGAGTGGGAGCCTTGAGGTAAGGAGGCTAATGTGGTCTCCCTTCCTCCCAAAGGCAGCTGAACTAGTTCACACCTCTCAGCATGCAGAGAAAAAGAACCAGAATCTCCAGGCAAAGGAAGCACTAGAAATGAGCAGAGCGGTCTTGCCCATGCCACACAAACAGGAGAGAGGGTGCAAGGAGGAGTATTTACTCCCAAGAGCTAGATTTTCATGTTGATCTTCAGCATCTTCTCTGGAACCAGAGAACAGCATGTTTTTCATTACCTCTCTGATTTCTACTGAATCTTTCCTAATGATTACAAAATAACCAAGTCTTAATATGAGAAGTTTTCAACATACACAGAAAAAGTACAGAATAAAATAAGGAACCCATACACTTAGCCTCAATAAGACCAATCCATGGCCAATTCTGATTCAGGTACATCCCCACGTACTCACCCCCTCATATTATATTCTAAAGCAAGTCCTAGACATACTTTTTTTTTTTTTTTTAGACATACTATTTTGTCATCCCTAAATAACTTCACTACCATCACCTAAAATAGTAACAATAATTTCTTTATATCATCAAATACCCAGCATTCCAATTTCTGAAATGTCAGAATTTTAAGTAATCTTTGGTTTATATTATGATTCAAATAAGGTCCTTACATTATGATTGGCTGTTATGCCTTTCAAGTCTCCTTTAATTTATAGATTTCTCTCCATTTCTTTTTTTCCCCTTGCAATTTATTTCTTGAAAAAAATCAAAAAAATTTTTTTTTGTTCTATAGAATTTTCTTTTTATAGTCTGCATTTTGCTGACAGCATCGCTACGGTTTTGGCAATTTTGAAAACTCACGTCTTTAGATGCTGTCCTTCTTACTGCCACTCGTTCTTGAACATTCCTTTGAGAGCAAATCTTTGCTGTCTAAGTCCCGTGGTCTGTGGACTCCTGTAGGGCAGCGGCATCTCTCGTTCGGTTTTGGTCACTGCCGTCACTTACACTCACCACCTGGACAGCAAGCACACCTGGTTTGTTGGATGAATCGAACGCCTGAAAGAACTATGTTCTTTTCATTATGTTTCTGCCCTGTACACCCTTGAACTCAGCTTGCAGCCCTGCATTTTGCACTATATGTATTTTTTTTCCCCACGTGTGTTAGTGTCTAAGGACAGGATAGACCTCATGCTGGTTTTAAAAACACAGACATTTTCTCCACTGTTCTGTAAGGGTGCTCTGCACAGATCAAGTTTCTGAGTTACCGACCATAGTTCAAAGGCTGACTGACTTTTCATCCTCTATGGTTCTGGCATGTACATTGGTGCTTTTATTCTCCTGACTAATATTTTATTATTATTATTTTTTAGCAAGTTTTTTTTAACATCTTTATTGGAGTATAATTGCTTTACAATGGTTTGTTAGTTTCTGCTGTATAAGAATCAGCTATACATATACATATGTCCCCATATCTCTTCCCTCTTGCATCTCCCTCCCTCCCACCCTACCTATCTCACCCCTCTAGGTGGTCACAGAGCACCGAGCCGATCTCCTGTGCTCTGCGGCTGCTTCTCACTAGCTACCTATTTTACATTTGATAGTGTATATATATGTCCATGCCACTCTCTCACTTTCTGACTAATATTTTAAAAGGTACCTAGTTGTTAACTGAAGAGAAGGAAGGCTTCCCAGACTTCTCCTTGGATATTGAGAAGATATTTATTTTAATTCCAGAATAAGGATTTCCTTTAGAGCTCCTGCCCCCTCCCACCCACACCTCCATAGGTCCCCTGGGGGTGGAAGTGGAGGTGGTACAAAGTTCTGTACAGGAGAACCTTAACATTCTATAAGTGCTTGCTTGATTGCGGAACGAAAGAAGAGCCGTAGCAAGGAAGTCTCCATCCCTCTCGTTAAATCAAACTGGAGCACATGCTTATTTAATATAGTCAAGTATAAGAAAAATTCTCCCTCAATTTTTTTGCAGACTAGATTAAGTTTTCACCTAGGGCACATAAAAGAGTAAAAAAAATTAATATTGATCACCTAGGAGGTTATTAGTAGATCATAGTTTTGTGTCTCCAGACTCAGTGAATTTTGGGATGCAATTAACATAATTCCTAATGCTTACTGAGTTCAAGCAACGTAATGGAGTACGCAATGAAAATCAAGTCTCCCTTCCACCTAACTCTCTGGTCTCTTTCCCTAGAGGCAGCTGCTTACTCTGGTTTCTTACTGTGTGCCAGGTCCTGTGAGCTTACTAATTATTACCAGTTTCTGTTACTATTGCATAAATAGTGTGACCCTATAAAGCAAGTGGACTTGTTGTCCTCATCTTCAGATGAAGTAAATGAGACTCGGTGTGTATCGGTGATTAGCCTAAGGCCACACGTTTAGATGAGTGGCAGAGCCAATGCTCAGAGCAAGCCAGCATGGGATCCCACACCCATTGTTCTTAACCATTAACTCACCCTATCTAGAAATACAAAAATACGACCTACTGATATCCTCAAACAGTAAAGTTTCATTTGTCAAATTGTTTTGGCCAGTTTGATGGTTTGACTTTCTTTCAAGATATTAAAACTCTACAGCTTACAAGGTTTGTATAAAAAAGAAAAAGACATGGTCCCCATTTTATAGGTAAGGAAATTAGGAAGAGAGACAATAGATAAAGCAAGGCGTGGGATGGGGAAGCAAAAGATGAAGAGCTTTGGCAGAAATTTTCAACTTTTCTGTGTGTGAGTGTGTGTGCTTATGGGTGAGTGTATGTGTACAGTAATGAAACCATAGACCCCTTTGACACTCTGGTAAGACTAGGGACGCCTTCTCAGCATAATGCTTTAAAATGCATAAAATAGGTACAATTCCAGAGGAGACCAACTGCATTGATATACGGTTATCAAAAACTTTAGAAAATAAGTGTGTGGCACAGTGACATATAAGCTTCCTTTCCAACGCATTAAATAAGATCTGGTGGCAGGTGTAACCCTAAGGAAATTTAGAAGTACTGATGAGTGTAAATGATATTTTGAGATATTGCAACAATTGTAATGTGATATGAAAATATCTGTGATTTATCTTGGTGACAAAGTCACAGACAGTGCAAGTGCTACTGTGGTTTGCTGCCTCCTTTTTTTTTTTTTTTTTGTCTTATTCAAGTTCATGGACCTCTTGAATTCTAGCCTAACACTCCAGGTTCAGACTCTCTCCCCTGTAAGAGGACATGAGCAAAGGTTAGAGGGTAATACTTAACCTTCCATCCTGCACCTGCTATTAGTACTATACTTCAATTCCACATTTTTCTTGTCCAGATGATGCTCTGTTGAGACACTGTAAACAGTAGATTTATTTAAACTACACTCCTCTAAAATATTTTTAATTTGAAAAAGTAATAAATGCACATGGTTAAAAGAATCAAACATAAAACAGTATGTACTGAAAAATATGTCCCCTTTCCCAGAATCCCTCCTATATCATTCAGAGCTCTTGGTCGCCAGCAACAGAAACTGACGGCAGAAAAGGAGTTTATGGAGTAGCTCACAGAATCCACTGAAGGCTGGGGAGACAGGTTCAGTCAGGAACCAAGGGACAAGTGAGGTGAGGCACAGCCAGAAGAGCCCCAGGGACAGCTCTGCTGGGACTGCTGCTGCTGCTGGGCAACTTCCCTGTCCCTGGATGCCCCTGGTCTAACCCGCAGCTGTAGTGAAGGTTTGCTAATGCTGCTGTGCCTTTGGGTCCTTCTTTATTTATTTTTTATTTTATTTTATTTTTTTTGGGTCCTTCTTTTAATGAGCTTGTAACAATAGGTCATGCTTAGGGTATTATTCTGGTTATTTCTATTTTACAGATGAGAAAACTGAGGCCTAGGGAAATTAAGTAATTTGCCTGAGGTCACATGGTGGGTATTACCACCGACTGAAATCAGAACCAAGGTCAGCCTGACTCCAGAACCTGAACCTGTGCTCTTGATCTCCACCTGCTACTCCTTCGTGCTATTCCTGCCACCCATGGCCTACAGATCCTGCAGCCCCTTTCACCTTTACTTCAACATTAAATTGAGTGGTTTGAGCCCCCATCCTTTGTAATAACAGGGTCTGAGTCCCTCCCCATCTCAAGAACCATCTTTTTCTTACCTCCTGGGGGCAAATGGACACTTGTTTCTCATCCACTCCTGAGTCAGTTCCTAGCTCTGCCCTTGCCCTCAGTTCACTGTGTGGGAGGCTCTTCCCTGGGACAGATACCTCCTTTTCCTTGCATTCTCCAAAGAAATATTAATACTGTGTGTACAGCAGTGTTGTTACAGAGGTGGGGTGGTGGCAGAGAGTGGATGCAATGTGATTTTTTTTTTTTTACAGTGAAGGATGAATTCCAATTTCAGAGACGTTAAAAATGAAAAAAAAAAAGTTTTATCTTAGAATCAATGAAACATAAGAATTGATTTGACTAAAAGTTGGATAAGAAATGGATCAGAGATTGTTCTACTTCTTTTCAATGTAGAAAGAAACCCATTTCCTTGATTGGGAGATCACTAGTCTAGGTTAATCTCTCCAGAATTATTTTATCAGAACTATTCCAAGTTTTGGACAGAAAGACATCTCTTCATCCTGCCAAAAATTATTTCGTAGGAGTTCAACTTGTAGGATCACAAAACTAGAGACTGTCGTTTAACTAAAGCGTCCTCTGAAGAGTTCAAACTTTCCAAATACATTGCGATGTTGATACTCTCCATATGCTCTGGAATTTTCAGTCTATAACCTTAATGTTTGATTTTTTTTGAAGGGTGGTTTTTATTTAAAATGAAAGTAATTGCACTAAAGAACACTGTGGAGGAATTTATTGTGCTCAAAGCCCTGTTCCAGGGGTTGACTGGGGAGACCGAGTGAGGTGCCCAGTTCAGGACAATAACATAGTGACATTCATACAGTGACATTAGAGTTTGAAACCCGGTCGCAGCTTCCACCTAAACTGTACTTTTCTTTGCACCAAATACTGGCAGTATTTGTCTTCTCATGCTGCCTTTGGTTTTCTCTTAAGTGCGTTCCAAAATTTCCAACGCTTTCTCTAAAATCCGTACTATCTTCAATCACATGTTTCTTGCTTGGAGATTTAAGCAGAGCCTTGTTTGTTCTTTGCAATTGTATTCACTACCCAGGAAACAAGCCAACTTCTTTCTGATGGACGGAGGGAAATATGCCAACTTAACCGTGTTTACAATTGCTTTTTGCCATCACATCATAGATTCTTAGGAAATAAGAAAAAATGCTATCTGGGTACTCTTGGCTTTTTGTTACAGCCTTTGCATTCCTCTTATTTGTAGTAATTGTGATCTTGTTATTCCTCTGTTAGCTGGTGGCTGTGATCACTTGTCGTGTAGTGTTTCTCTTTGACCTTCAACGTACGGTCGTCAGGGGAGAGGACTCTGCTGGCTGACGGCACCCTCTCCTCCTTTGCTTAGTTACAACAAAGGCAGATTTACGACTTTGGTTGAAATGCATAGATTCATAAGAAGGAAAACAGATGATACTTTTAGTATTTAGATGAAGAAGGAAAACAATCTTGAATAAAAGATGAATATTGATTTTTAAAAATTTGTTTACCCAGAATTGCAAGATTGTGCATAATGTGATTTCAGATTTGTTAACCATGTGCTGATGGAAACTGGCCACAAAGAACACACTTATTTTGGATTTTAAAGTTTAAATAAAATGAACTTCTTAAAATTTATGTTGAAACAATAATGATACAACCCTTACTGGTTGGTTGACTTCCTAAAATTCTTACAGGATCCCAAATTTATGACAGCATGACTATTCATGCCGGCACCGGAAATTCAGGTCACGTTAATGATGAGGTGGAGGATGGTTTTCCTAAAGCTATTGAGATGCATCATCTTTTTTAGTAATTCTTTCTTTATAGAGAGAGGCTACTGTAATAAATTTACTTTATACTTTCTTTTTTAAAAAATATTTTACTTATTTATTTGGCTGTGCCGGGTCTTAGTTGCGGCACACGGGATCTTCGTTGCGGCACGCGGGATCTTGTAGTTGTGGCATGCATGTGGGATCTAGTTCCCTGACCAGGGATCGAACCCAGGCCCCCTGCATTGGGAGTGCAGAGTTTTAGCCACTGGACCACCAGGGAAGCCCCTACTTTACACTTTCTTAGTCACGATCATCCTCAGGTGTGCCTCTCTGATGTTCACCCATTCAATTCAACCAACATTTACTGAGTGCCTATATTCCAGGCACCACCCGGCACACACAAAGAGATGCATAGTTCCTGACCTCAAGAAGTTGGCAGTCTAGCAGAGAGACAGACACATAAAAAAATCATTAGAATACAGTGCAGTTAGACTGGGGTTGCATTTGGGGTGTTTCAGAAATTCTTGAGTCACACATTTCAAACAGACTCTTGGGTCACTTCCACAGATGGCTCATTTCCACCATTATGTTTTGATCCATCCTCCATTTGATCCTGGATTTTTCGTTTACCTTATTTTGCTCTTGTTTCTTCTTTGATTAGACAATCTCCTTAAATACAGCACAAGCATTAAAAGTCATACCGAAAATCTGTACGTGCAGACATGGAAATGGCCCTACACCGATAAGTGAAAAATATGATGTGCCTTAGTAGGCTCAGGCTCAATCCCATTTGTGAAAATATATTTTTAAATATATATATATAAAAATATGTAAAAATATAAATATATCCAACTGGATATTGGATATATGTATTATATATATAAATATATATCCAATATACTTATATATAATTTGAACATATTTGGAAGAATATATGCCCATCTGTTAGCAATGGCTACTTTGGGGAAATGGGTTGGGGAAGGGAGAGACTTCAACTTCTTGTTTCATAGAATTCTGCTCTGATTTTTTTTTAACTTAAAAAATTTCTTTAAATATTTTGAAAAAATAAAAATCCTAGTTAGCTCTTTGTTATGAGGAACAATAAGCCCAAACTAAATGAAACTAGATGTCCTCTTTGGAAACCTTAATCCACCCTTCCCACCTTAATCTCTCCCAACCCCCTGCATAAATCTTTCCATGAAGCCAGGCTCCCCTAACACACTGGGCATATTCATTGATGTCTTAAGTCAACATGTATTTGTTGACTGCTTACTACAGGCACTGGGAATCCATCAGAGAAAAAAACAGCTTCAAGCAAGTGGTACATCCCCTCACCTCCCTCTGCTTTGGTCCATGTCTTTTCCTGTCTTCTCTATGGGCTCTTCAAGACCCCCTCCTCCAGGAAGCCTTCCTTTCCTTATCCCTCCTCTGAATCTTACAGTATTTAGTCTATATAAGTCTTTTGAAGAGTCATAACGGCTAGACGAAAGGTTCTAAGAGAACAGTAATTCGATGACTTAACATTTTTGTACTTTCAGCCTTCATTTGTTAATTATATATTGAGTGACTACAGTAAGGATAGAGTAGGGAAGCTGGCACAGATCACATCCACCTGAAGTGGAGAGGAGCTACATGAAACATGTAATGATGAAGATAACCCCTCCACGAATAGTGTGATGAATAGTATGAAAGAGAAGTAGAGAGCATCAGGAGGATATATACCAGGGAAATAGATGCTGGACTGAGGGCAGGGTTAGGAAGGGCTTCCCTGGGGAAGTCAGATTTAATTAGCTGGGATGTGAAGGAAGAACTGAAGTGCTCAGAGGGAGGGGCCCAGGTGGGAAGCATCATGGTGCACAGGAAGTGAAAGATGGCAGGGGTAGCTGTAACCTAGAGAGAGAGAGGTGTAGGGTTAGCAGAGGAGGCTGGAGGGGTAGGTGAGGATCAGATCACACATGGCCTTGTACGTCACCTTAACCAATTTGGGCTTCATTCTATGAGCGAGGGGAGCCACTGAATTCTTTTAATTAGAGGATGGACAAGGGCACAGTTACCTTTTGGAAAGGTCCCACTGGCTAATGAGAGGGAATGGATTAGAGAGAGAGCCTGGGTGTTTCCAGCACTCCCCAGCCAGTATGGACTCAACTCTTTGTGGACTGATTGTTAGTATAGTGAATGCTTTTCCATCAGGTTAACATTTCCCTCTACGTCTCGATCTCTCACCATCCATCTGGCACTTTTTCCTAAGGCCTCTTCCCTACCAGTCTTCAAATAACTCTAGAATTTTCCTCTTTTAAGAAAAGGGAAAAAAACGTAAACATGCACTTCACAAGAGAAGCTACCCCAACTGCCAATACATGTGTTGAAAGGCAATCAACTCCATTTGTGTAATCAGTGAACTACAATTATAAAGCACTGCACCACTTACCAGAATGACCAAAATTAGTGACAATACTTAGTACTGTCAAGGCCAATACCTACTGTTGTCAGGGGCTTTGATCCTCTGCTGGTAAGAGTGTCACTTCGTTCTTGTTCTGTGGAGAACTGGCAGTATTTCCTAAAAATGAGCAACATATCTTTACCCTCTGACCCAGCAATTGCACCACAAGATACATACGAAGAAATTCATGGCAGTATGATTCCTATGAGCCCCAAATTAAAAACAAAACGTTAACATGGATAAGTAAATTGTGGTATAGTCATACACTGGAATACTATAGAGCATTGGGAAGAAATGAACCACAGCTACGCCAAGAGCATGACATACAGCAAAAAGAAGGCAGGCATAAAAGCATAGGTACTGTGAGTCTAATTGCACGAAGGTTTCAGTTTAACTGATGCAATTAGAAACCAGGAGAGTGGTTACCTTTGGATAACCATTACCCCTAAGGAGGGGGAGAGACTGGGAAGGGGCACCAGCATGGGTCTATCTGGGGTGTTCATTGTGTTCTAGTTCTTGACCTGGTGACGATTCAAAGAGTGTGGTGGCCACTTTCACAGATCACCGAGCTGTATGCTTAGGATGTGTGCGCTCTTTTTCAGGTATATCGTATTTTAATTAAAAAAAAAAAAAAAGGAAAAGAAAACTTCAGATTACATCGCAAAGGAATGAAAAAGAAAGCTCTAGGTCCCCAGAGCTAGAGCTCTGCTTTGAGTCTGTGGCAATGAAAACCTGAGGCTTGAACTTAGTCAGTTTTGTTGTTGTTGTCTCTGAGCTCTTCTGATGTCATGTCCTTCTCCACAGCCCTCCCTCCGGGGCAGTCCCGCTGGGGGATGGTATCCAACAGGACCCTCAGTGCTAGGCTGTGGTGAATTCTTCTTTTGAAGGAAACTTAAAAAAAAACAACAACAACTTGGTTTAAGGTCTTGTCTAACTTGTTTCTCTTTATGCCTCTTGGTTACTTATCTCACTCACTCCTCCAGGCTCCTGAGCATTTTCTTCCTTTTTCCAATCCTATGCACTGGGCGATGCTCTCTCTTGTGCGTCTTTGAGTTGTTTTTAATTGTTGAGAGAAATATGCTTTAGTTTTGCAACTCAAAATATCATTAATACAAATATATTTCACAGAATTCTACCTTTGCCACACCGACTTAACTTTGTGCTGTTAGGTGATCAAAGATTTTTCGCACCTGATGCTATATCCCCATCATTCATCTGAACAGTGCTACGCTAGTATCTCTAACGTTTCTGAGTGGAGTTGTGTAACCGTAGGGCAAGTCACCTTAAGCTTTCTGATCTCAATTTTCTCGTCTATAATGAAGACAGTAACAGTCCTCTCCTCTTACAGTTGTTGTGAGATTTGAATGCGGTAAGACATGCAGGATGTATAAAATAAATACATTTGATAATAAAATAGTTGCCCAATAATGGCAACTATTGGCATAAAATAGTTGCTCAATAAATGGGAGTTGTTTGAAGTACTAAGGGCAGGAAGTACTGGTGATCTGTCCCTGCAGACCTCAAGGATTAAACAGAGAGACATGCTATTTAGAGGGGTTGATCTGTCGAGACCAACTGGTGAGAATTCTGCCTGGTCCTATTGAAAAAGTAGTCATTTCTCTAAAACTGCAGAGTCAGCCCCAAGGAGAGCTCAGCTTGATTTAGTGGCAGGCATAAGTAAAACAGGTAAGGCTACCAAAATGTTTGGTTTCTTTTAAACTTAGGTGAGTATACGGCTGACAAGGACTGGGGAGCGAAAAGAGTACTCCATGTCTTAGAGAATCTTGTAAAATGCTTTAACAAATATATAAGAATCATATATAATTGGCACACGCTTTGTTTGAATGCAAACACTGCTGTTAAAGTGGTGCTTAAAAACAGTTTGTTGGCCTTCTCTTCGTACAGGAGAAACATTTCTCTCGTTTACACTACTCTCTTGCTTAGCAAACCCTTATTTATCCTATAATGCAAGTGTAATCAGCCCAACATGTCCAAATGCCCACAGATTCTGAATTAGTGGTGTCTGAATTAATGGAATTTTAGGCTGTGTCTCGTGGAGACAAGCGTTTGAAAACTACCCACTCCAACAGTTTCGAGAACACTCTATGAAAATGACCCCTTCCCTCCTCTTTCCCCGCGTCTTCCTGCTTTGCGTGTTTCAGTTCTGGCTTTCAAAGGAGACAGAGGGAAAAAAAAGACTCAAAAGTATTCTTGGGACACGTGAACAGTTATTTATTGAGAAGCCACAGTTTTCCACACTTTCCTAACTGTAGGCTTTATATAAGGCAAAAGCAAGATGGATCCACTACTTTACACAGAAAGAAAGAGCTCTGCAGAGGACCCCAGGGTCACGCAGTTACAGATCAAAATGCAATGTACATGACAGATATAAAAAACAGTGTGAAACAAAATAATTTAAATTATGGTTACAATCTACTGAAGGAAATATCCATGTCTTATTATAAACACATTTATAGTCTAGGGTCATAATTTAAATATTCAGGTCTTTTTTTTTTTTTTTACATACACGGTTATCGAAACATAAAAGCAAAACATAACATTTAATAGGATGAACTTTGATAGAAGACAGTCACTCTGAACTGTGCTGGATGTTATGATAGGATCGCCCTTGCCGTGGCAACTAGGAGGATCAATCCATTGGTATGTAGCCATCCTTTTTTGGGTAACTATCTGGATAAATGAAAGGATGGGTTAACAAGGACACCAAGGGTTCATTTTTCAGTTTTAGGGGAACAGAAAGAACTGAAAGTTGGTTATTGGAGACTTGCCTTCTGTTTTTCAAAAAACAAAGCAGATCTACGTGTCTTAGTTAAATTCATTTATTGTACTCCTTTAAGCAACCGGCATCCACATATGGGAAACAAAGAAAGGACCTGGCGCACTCGCCCTCACATCCATTTACCGTCGACGCGCACACAGCACACTGATGAAGGATCACTGAACTCTGCTGATAACAGGGTACACCTAGCAACTGAGCTATGTATTCTCCATAAATGGTATTTAAAGAATGGTGCTCCATATTGCTTGTAAACAGATAGACATGGATTCAGGAAATCGTAGAGTCGAAGGTCGTTTGCTAATCTTGGTACCACGTAGCTAAAATGGCAGTTGTACCATCAGTACACATCTCATGGCATGGTAGTTGACAGAAAATTCCATAATGGGGTTAACTAACAGACTAAGGACATGCATTGATTACAAGACTCTGGCCTAGTGGACTCGAGGCCCAAGCGTTCTAATCGTCCTCTTCGTCTTCCTCATCGCTGTCCTTCATGCTGATCCCCTGCAGACCCCCGCCCTCGCTCACGGACGCTGTGGCCTCCTCCACAGTGAGACGGTTCCGGATGGTTTCGTAGGTCTTGCTGTTTAAGGTTGAGTCCAGGACTCCTTGCAGTCGGAAATCTCTATAGGTTTTCTAAGGAGGGAAAAGATGCAGTGATGAGGGAGATCTCATCTCCATGAAGGGAGGGACAGGGCACAAGGCAAGTATGGGGGTGAGAACACTGACCTCAGCTAAGTGTCACACTTCATGCACTGGCACGTGAAAAGCCACCATGCTCAGATTTCACTTGTACTGAAAACTGAGATTTGTTGAATGACAGAAAATGAGAAATGGTGACAGGATAAACTGTATTAGATGAGACAAAGCAAAGAACATAAGCTTGTGTTTATTCAGTTCTGTAAAGGGAAATGTTCCATAATTGTTTTGGTTCTTTTTTTTTTTTTGGTCTGGTTCTTTCTCTTAGGTTTGTATCACATCATATGATAGACAGTGTGAGGGGCTATAACACGTAAATAATGGATCAAATGATTACGGTATTTTACGATTTCTGCTGCAGTCTGGTCCTTAGTATTTGTGAGGCTTGTAACTGCGTATCCCTCAGTCTCATTCACAAGACAGACATATGCATGTCGGTATACGAAACCGATCACGGGCAGCAACAATTAGGGGGAAGATGGAGCGTTAATGCCTCATCAGTATGTTGCGGGCATGTGACATTTCTCGTCTCCTTAGGAAAGAAGTGTATCTATTCTGTTCACAACTTCATGGTCTCAGGGAAGAAATTTGGCTCTATTTCAAGAACAATGGTTTGGTATTGCTGAACCACAAGTTCTTTCTTTGTTCCTTCAGGCGATTTCTCTTGGATTTCCTTAGGTATCCCAGGGACTGTTTTTCTAGGAATCCCTTCGCGTTAATGGAACATGACCAGAAGCATCTGCCTGTTGTCTACTTCACAAAACATTTTTTTGAAAAAGGTCCCTCTCTAACTACAACGCTCCTCATCACGCTGCATATCATTTCAGCTACTGATTCTGCTGTTTGTTTCTCCTCTTGATATGGGAAACTTGCTAAGGGGTCAAAAGAAGGAACGGTAACATACTTCAACGCCACTTGCATTAGGATTTCTGGTTTTTGGAGTCCATCTGACGCAGTCCTAGTGTCAATCACCATGTCAACCACTCCTGAAGGTCCCATGTGGTAATGACTGCAGAGTTAACTACTGAATGCTGTTCAGCTCAGTGAAGTCCAGTAATAAAAGATTATGGATGGGATGACCACGTGTTCCCTTTGCCAGTTTATATCTATGGTCCCAGTATGATTATGTGTGGCAGCTTCTTTCTTTCTTCAAAGTCATCTGGTTTCGACACTAAATTCAAAGCTCATCCTAACTATGGACCGAGCTGCAAGGCTAGGTAGCTAGCGGAACTGTGTCTGTACCTGGAGGGGGAAGGGTAGGAGGCTGAGTAAAATGCTAGGTCTGGTGGAGACCAGATATCCAGATGATTTACTTGATTTTTCTGTACTTTTCAATCACTTAGAATTGATTGCCAGAATATGATGGGAAAAAGGCAGAACTCACTTGAATATTCCCCTCTCTAGTCAAATTCCAGAGCTGTGAGTTTCCCAGCCAGACTCTGAATGTCTAAGGGCAGGGACCACACAGAGTCATTTTTTTTTAAATACTTCATCTTGTAGTATACAAGTAGGGGCTCAACTAATACTTGTCCAAGGTTGGATGAATAAATGCTTGCTGGATAATGAATGAATGGATGAATAAACCAAGTGATGCAGAGGCAGGGAAAAAGGCAATTATCATTAGAAGTTTGCCTCGGAGAAGGAGGCCCCTGGGTAACGTACTTAGGGAAGAGGTGGTGAATTCTGCTTCATCCCTCTGTGCTGTGGCTCTAGTTAAGCTGGGCCCACTTTTGGCAAAAGTGAAGGAGTTCCTTCGGCAGGGACGTTTCTCTGTCCCTTGCCTGTGGTTCGTGTTTGTGTTGTTTTTGGCAGAGGCTAAGAAGAAACCTCCTCTCTGACTTATATTTTTTTCTTAATAAAATACTGCTAATTCTAACAGTCTCAACAAAAATCTGAAAATCAGTAATGGGAAGATATCCTAACACACTAAAATGCATGTCTTCTTTTCATGTCTACCCAGGAAGGGTCAAACAGAAAAAATTCCCCTTAAGAGTATTTATAGCCAGAAAACGGAATGCAAGGGGTCGGGCAATGGTTAGTGAGGTTGCCTTAAGGAACTGAAATTTAAATATATGAAAATTAGGCTGGGTGCATAGTCCAAGTGCATAGATTTCTTTTTTAAGAGCTGCCGTACACTGCTGTCTGCAACCTTCCCTGGGAGGACTCTTTGTGAGATCAAATGCATATGATAATAATTCTCCTTAATTACACTCAACGGAACAGTAATTGGTTTTAAGTCAGCACTGGGGTAGAAGAGCACCTTCAATAAAATGGCGCTAATCCGAAAGAGACTAAGAAATGGGGCAGGGTTGGGGGGGGGAATAGCGGGGGGCGGGGGGGCGGGACTTTCGGCAAACTGTTAAGAAATGGAAATTCATCTCCGTTTTATCATTAAAATATTTTTAAAGAGACTGTGCTCTGAATGAGATTTTTGCATACGAATGTTTTAAAACCCTCTATGGTGAAGCATCAAATGGAAACTGAAATGATCAAAAATGTATTTACCCCCTTCTGTGATCTTATTATTTCATGTAAACCACTGTGATTTCACGCTGAAATAATTATCATTAGTCCAAGGCACACACACAAGAACAGGGGGAAAAAAAAGCTACGTTCAGGGTATGTTACCTCACCTTCGTGATCCTTTACATTTGACTGTATACACGCATTGTAAGAGAAACTACTTCAATTAACTACAAAGAACAATATTGATTTGCATCCAGATAATGACCACAGGACATATTTAGAAAGAGCCGGAGGTAAATATTTCTATGAAATTAATTGTGGCAAAATTTTATTTAATTAAACCATAAATGAAATTGGTAACGGATGCGATTAGCACAGTGGTACCCGAAAGCCAGCTTTTGAAAGTTTAATGCAAAGGGCGTGATGGCTCTTGCAGTATATTTGCATGGCAAATACATAAAGTATTTTTCCAGTCTGGATAAACGATCAAATTCCTTTTTATTAAATTTCCCTTTGATGTCTGAGTAATAAATTAACCAGGCATCCCAAAGTGATTTCACCGGTTTTTCTTGCCTGAGATACTGTTTTAGGAATCACCTTGTTTTATACACAAACTAATATTTTTTGTGTTAAGGAAGTCCTGCAGCTTGCCAATGAAATGTATTTCAGTGAGCTGTTTGCAAAGGAGAATCATTATGTTTTCTTTTACCTTTACCATCCTAATTAGTGTTTTCAACTGATAAATGTGAAGCTGTAAGTCCATCCGGTCCGTCAGCCAGGTACAGATCACGTTCATGGAGCTGCTGTACCATTGCTGAAAAAAAAGACAAAAGTTCTCCAGCCAACACATCACGGAGCATTTAAAGAACAGAGACGAAACAGGCCACGTGCGAGCACCCTGCTCTGTTCCAAGAGGAAAACAAAATGGTTAAAGAGAATTTGAGAGCACAGAGATCATGAACAGTAATTGACGCAAAAAATCACGAGGTACCAGATCAGCCGAAAAGAGATCGGTTTGGACTTTGAATCGGAAACAGAACTCTTCCACTATACACACCTCATATACAATCAATTCATAAAGACCACCGTTTGCTCTTCTGATTCTCCTTTTTGTTGGTTCATGTTACTCAGTTGAGATTTAAGTCACTGTTTGTGTCCTAACGCCATTGTCTCGGGTGTCCAAGACGATGGGGGCTTCTCCACTGAACCAATCGATGCCACGTGCTACTTACCTTTTGAAAAAATCCAGACCCTGTCTGCTTAGGACAATTCTAGGAATCAGGCTGAGAGCCTTAGGAGTTTAGGGCAAAGTTTACCTACATTTACTCTAGAGGGGCATTCGGATAAAGACAATGAAGGAGGGTTTCTCTTTAAGGGCCAAATTATACTCTGGGCAGCTCATGTGGCCTTACGTTGGCTGTGCAATCTGTTTTAATCTTAACACCAAAAAATTATGGAAGATGAGAGAAGAAAAAACATCTACAAATGAGCTCATTTCAAGCTGTTGAAATCATACTTCCCCTTAAGGGGGTTAAATTTTGCTTCTTGTCTGTGAAAAATGCTTGAAGCTGTGTCACTTTAGACTGCCACCCCTGTGGTGCACGGAGTCTCTGGTGCGGTATAATTTTGCAGTACTGCTCATATATTCATAAATCTCACTCGGAGACATATGAACAGTGTTATGAAGTGTCAGTACAAAAAAAAAAATCTAATCTTTTAAACTTCACCAGGTTTCATTACGCATTGCCGCTTATACCAAACAATTTACAAATAAAATGAAAAGGTGTGGATGGACCTATATATTTATTTATACGGCATGTATATGAACTGTGCGCAGAAAAGATGTAAAAAAAAAGTGGTTAGAGAATTGAAACGCTGCATACTCTCCTGTTAACCAACACGCACACGCACACACGCACACGCACACCAGTGGAGATTTGAAAAGCATAAATAAAAACATGTTTCTGATGGTAACTCCACCCTTTCTCACCTAAAGATCATCCAAAATCAGTTTATGCCTAACACTCACAGTTTTTCCGAAGCCTTGTTTCTGACTTAATTTCTTCAAAAAAAAAATTAATTTGGGTTTTTACTTGCAAGGTAGAACTGCCAAGTTTCACCTTGCAAGAAACGACACAGTCTCAGCCATGGCGTTCAGAAGCCCTCTTTGCAATCTTTCGTTCCTAGGCTCTTTCCTCATCAGAGCCAATTGTGGCTCTCCTTGGAGCCCAGCCGCAAACAGAGACCACACTACCCCAATCAAGGCAGCACTGCAGCCTCACAGCCAACTTCTGCTCTTTTAAAGATCACGGAGGCGAAACTGTCAGTTTCAGGAACCTTCTGTCCCTCCCCAAGGGAGCAGGAGGAGTGGGGGGGAGGGGAAGGATTTTTTTCTTGAGATCTGCAGTTCACTCCACGTAGGGAGCGTGTTTGCCGTGGTCAAGCTGCTTCAGGCATGGACAGGTTTTCCCCTCTAGGAGTGAGAACATGTCACTGAAACTTTTTTGGGGGGGGGGTTGTGATTATTTGGAGGTGTTTTTGGCACCTCCTGCCTTGGGATCCTGGAGCTCTTGATGTCATTGCATCTGGGTTTGTTAAGGGGCTAGGGACAGGAATACGACTAGGTCATGGGTGTTTCTATAGCCCTGCTTTACTCTCAGCTGGGGGACCTCTTGTGTTTACCCGAGGCCTCAAATTCCGTATTTACTGACTTATTCTGACATGAAATCTGGGGGCTCAAATAATCTGTTTTGAGAGTCATGAGCAACGCCCCCTACCCCCGACTCCTACCTCCTGGGGTTGGAAAACGACCTTCAAAGGAACCTGGGTGACCACCTGGCCAAACCTACAAGACCAGGACCCCATGATGAGTGCATCTCAGGGACACAAAAGAGGAATGTGGCACTCTGGCTTCTAGGCAGAGGTGGCATTTTGCTTTGGCTGTGACAACGGGCAAACCAGCGCTGGCTTCTATCACTGCCAGCAAGCCTTGTGCAACATGCCTTTTTTTCTTTGCTGAGAGATATGCCACCTTTCAGGGGGAAAAAATAACGAACTCCCCCCAGCCTCCATTTTATGTAAGTAATTCCCATTCTTGTAAATGGCTTTTGGCTATTAAAAAGTAAAAAGGGAAAGGTAGACTGCTATCAATACTCTTTCTCTGCTGTTGAAAGGGTAGGGCGGTAGGAAATGCATGTAGCGATGGATGGATCAGCGCATCACGCTCACAGATTCCCACCCCAGGAGAACAAGAAAGCCCTGGAACATCCATGCTTTTTCTCCTGGATCTCACATCTAGCAAAAGAAGTGTAAAAAATGTATGATGCCCCATTGGCTACACATTTCAAGAGGCAAAAGGGAGTAAGTCACGCCTTTCCAAACCTTATGCTCAGTAGATGAAATTGGAGGCACTCTTGGATGAAGCACAGCGCTAACTTGGTTTTCCAGAAAGGCGCTTAAAGGCACTTGGATGTTGGAGAAAGCGGGAGTCACTGCCTTCTAGAACTTTAAAACATTAGAGGTGAAGGGGATCTTTCACAGAGCTCCTCCTTTGTAGAGGAGGAAACAAAGGCCCAGAGAGGTGAAGTGACTTGCCCAAGGTCACACAGCTAGTGAGTCCAGAAATGGCAGTTTTCCAGGATTAGGCACTGGAGTGAAAAAGCTGATCACCTAATGACTCCTCCCTAGGAGGGCGTAATAATGCACTGGACACGAGAGCTGATCTTGTGTATCACTTCCCAACTGTACATTCGGGGGTATCACACTGATATGTGGAAATAGGCCTTAGTGGGGGGGTTTTACCCTATGGAAATTGGCAAATGCCACAAACCAGGGCATTCTCCCTTCCAGAAAGCCAGTTGTTATAACAGTCAGTTCACAGTGCTTGTTAATCAGGGTTGCTTTATTTGAGATCGATGCTAATACAGTAGATTTGTTATGATTCTTCAAAAGAGGAAATTCATCAAACATTTTAAGTTCTCCCCACTTTGTTTTGTCTCTGGTTCAGATATGCCTTTTCCAGAGACAGCCTGATACCTGGGCACTAAAATTTTGGTAAAATGCACTCTAAACCCTTAGAAATAAGAATTGTGAGCTGATGACATATACTAAGTATTTAAGTATACTCATGACTCCTTTGCTGCCTGCCCTTAATTCAGGTATATTAATGGAAACTTTCTACATAAGGTTACTCTAAGCCTAAAAAAGCCCTAGAGACATAAAATCCCCAGTACCCTGGGTACCTCTAAAGTATGTTCTCTGGGGATAATTCTGTGAAGGTGTTAGAGTTGGAAGCCAAAAGGACGCCCATCATAGCTATGGCCTGCAGGAACTTCTTGGGTAGTTAAAATCACCTGAAACTAACATGACATTGTAAATCAACTATACTTCAATAAAAAAATTTTTTTTTAATTGAATGCAAAAGAAGAGAACCTGGAAGGGTGATCTAAAACTGTGCCATTTAATTCCTTTCCTTCCCTCCCTTCCCTCCCTCGCTCCCTCCCTCCCTTTCTTGCATCATAGTTGTTGAGAGCACAGGCCTTACCTCTCTTTTGCCTAGGTTTGTGATCTTGGGCAAGTTACTTATATTCTCAGAGACTCATTTTCTCAATCAGAAAATGGGAATTAATCAGCCTTTCATAGGCTTTTTGATACTAAATGAATTAATGTTAATAAAGCTCACATCACAGTACTTGGCACATAATAAGGCCTCAATATACGTCAGCTACTACCAAGACCACCACCACCACCAGCATCGTCACAATTCTCACATCACCGTCACCACCACCATCTTCATCATCATCACCATTAACATCATCTCTCTCCTCTTTTTCTCTCTCTTTCTCAACCCAAGAAATACCACAAAACAAGGAAGAAAGCAGAGCAAGTGACCAGAGAAAGGCATGCAATGGTGGAAGAAATTATTCCTGTTGGAATATCTCTGGAATCATACGCATAAGTCTTACAGGACACACGACTAGCTCAAAGTAATTCCACTGTAAAGTTGTTTGTGTTAGATCATCACCCAAACCTAGAAAACCATCCTGGGTGCATTCCACACATTTAAAACTATACTGACCTAGATTTATATACTGGATTCAAAGGATTCAGACAAATAACGAGTGATTTTTCAAACCCTGTGTGGATAAATTACAGCTTCAGCTTGGGCTGGCTACTTATTAGCTGGATAAACTCAAGCAGGCTACTTAACTTTCTGACCCCTAGTCTTCTCTTGGGGTTAACACTTACTTCATAGGATTACTGTGAGTGTTAAAAGAGGTAATTATGTAAAGTGCCTAGCATAGTGACTGTCACATAGTAGGCACTCAATAAAATTTAGCCACTGTTGTTATTATTACTCTCAAAAACATAACAGGTATCCTTGTAATATACCGTACAGAAGAATTTTCTTGATCCATTTCTAGTAGAAATTAACTTGCCGATAATGGGGCCACACATTCTGCCCCGCAACTACACTGACTTCATGCAGAAGAATCGTTATACACAACATGTCTCTCTGTCATGGAGGGGCTCACTACAGCTAGGACTGGGGTGAGGCGGGTGAGGCAGGGTCTTGCAAGTGCAGGATCGGATGCTGCCTTTAATGAACATTTTAGTATTTTGTTCATCATGGATTTTTTTGCATTCATTTTGATTTTTTTAACATATTAAAATATGTATTTGATTACCATATTTTCTGGCTCCTCCTTAAATTTTGCAACTGAGAAGTGAATCATTCACCTCTCCCTAGTCCCCCAGCCTTGGGTTCACTGTTGCCCCTGGGAATTTTATCCTTGGGAAGTGCTGCAGGATTGTGAGACAGGATGAATACTGCACACCTCATGGGACACTATAGGGTTCCCAGAAAATGGACTTTCACTTGGATTTGGATAATCCCTCATCAGCAGGATAGAGTGTTACTCCAGTGATTGCTGCTGCCTTTATGCCTCTGTCATCACAGCCACCTAGATGAGTCTAAATTCCCTACTCCCACCCCTATCTTGATGTTAATTCAACGTCCTAAAGGGACCTTACTGTTAATGATTCATTTGTTTTTGGAGCCAGCCACATCGCATACCTGAGTGGCAATGAAAACAAGGGACAGAGGCTGAAAAGGAGACAGAACTACTCGATGTGTTTCCATACTCATTAATTACAAGGGTAACATACCCGCGTAACTTACACAACCCCCCCATCAGACAATACCATTCCATAGGACTTTATAGAGTCTCAGTTTTTAACAAAGTCCTATTTTGTACAGGATTCCTAATACACACATACATACACATTCACAAAATTAATAAAAATAGTTACCTACTCATTGAACACTGAGTCCTTACAATGTACACGCACTGTGAGGAGCATTCCACAAGCATTGTATAATTTCATCATCGAGTTGAACTCTTAAGAGTATCTATAAGGGGAGGGATGCACTGGGAGTTTGGGGTTGGCAGATGCAAACTATTACATATAGAATGGATGGACAACAAGGTCCCACTGTAGAGCACAGGGAACTATATTCAATGTCCTGGGATAAACCATAATGGAAAAGAATATAAAAAAGAATGTGTGTGTGTGTGTGTGTGTGTGTGTGTGTGTGTGTGTGTGTATAAAACTGAGTCACTGCTGTACAGCACAAATTAACACAACATTGTAAATCAACTATACTTCAATAAAAAATAAAATTAAAAAACCAAACAAACAAACAATAGAGTTTCAATATTATTAACAGCCCTGTTTTGTAGATGAGAAAAAGGGGCATAGGTAAGTTAAATAAGTAGCCTGTGGTCACACAACTAGTAAGCAGTGGGACAGGCTTCAAGTTGGTTATTTACCACTACATCTGTATGAGCTGTCACATTCAGCTCAATAATTTTAAAAAGCAGTGGCTTGTTTATATAGAAACAGCTCTAGCTTCCAGGTGCCTTTTCAGCAAAGTCATTCAGCTCTGAACGTCTCAAAGGACAAGTGTGTGGGTAGGATAATGCTCTTGGATCTGTCTCCCTCAGAGCCCAAGCTTGGCCTGGTGTTGAAAAGATTCTACTTTTTTATGAGCTTAGAAAGTCACTAGGCAGAGGGAGGGGAGTCAGGGGTTTTCCCACGGAAAACCACTCAACAGCCTTAAAGAACTAATGGATGAGAGACAATCATTGCTGACTCTTAAGGGAAGTGATTAGAAAGTTGGATGGGGATGAGAGGTGCCATTTCTTAGGTGGCATCAATGTATTTGTTTTATTAATCAGAAAATATATTTATTATATAATATGCATATTCTGTTTTACTTAGAAATACTTTAAAACTTAGAAAAGTTGTAAAAATAAAGTAGTATAAATGATACCCATATACCCTTTACCCAGATTCACCTATTGTTAACATTTTACCCCATTTGTTTATTGTTTGAAAAAATATATATATATTCCAACATATATATATATATGGTTTTTTAATTAAAACAATTTTTTTATTGGAGTATAGTTGATTTACAATGTTGTGTTAGCATCAACGTATTTTTAATTTCCCCCGTAGCCCTACCTAATCTCTTCTTACTTTCTCTTAGGTTGGTAACTCAGCAATTGCTACTAAAAGAAAATTCTCACTGTGGGTAGTTTGAGTTTTCAGTGAGAAATACAACTAGAAATATTGCCTTGGTCGCAATGAATTGAACTTTCCTAACAGAGTTTTGGAGATACAAAAGTTATGACATTGATAAAAATTTCATTTCTGAAAAATTATCCATTATAAGTTTTAACATTTTCTGTGAACAGGGAGAGTAAAATAGAACCTTGGGGAAATTCAGTTTCATGTGTAATTAAAGATGTCACCAGAAGTGCTAGAAGAGAAATTTTAGGCAGAGTCACAAATCCAATGAAAATAGTTTAGTGCAAAACTCAGTTCTTCCTGTGTTGCTTTTTTCTTTAAAGAAACATTTTATTGAAGTCTAACATGCGTACTGCAGTGTGTCACTTTTAGCAAAACACACGCACATACACACACCTTCTGAACAAGACATGCTGCCCCGTGCCTACAATGGAAGGTAATATTTAGTCCAATATAGTGAAAATGAGCTTTTAGAAAATTTGGTATTTCACCTAAGGACCAATAACTGCACCATGCACAAACACACATCTTCACACACTTTCTTTGATTAAAAACTGTGACTCAGGGACTTACCTGGTGGCGCAATGGTTGGGAGTCCACCTGCAAATGCAGGGACACAGGTTCGAGCCCTGGTCCGGGAGGATCCCACATGCCATGGAGCAACTAAGCCCATGCACCACGACTACTGAGCCTGTGCTCTAGAGCCTGTGAGCCACAACTACTGAAGCCTGCGCGCCTAGAGCCCATGCTCCGCAACAAGAGAAGCCACCACAATGAGAAGCCCGCGCACCACAACGAAGAGTAGCCCCCTCTCGCCTCAACTAGAGAAAGCTCGAGTGCAGCAACGAAGACCCAACACGGCCAAAAATAAATAAATAAATTTATAAAAAACAAAAACCTGTGACTCAGTCCAATATATCCTGAGCATGAATGATAGCTGAAATTCACAAGGACCTGAGTCTTATGGTTGGCTTATTTGCAAATATATATTTCCTTTGAAACTGGCATGTTCATGCTATATATGCCAGGGAGGCAAAGCTCTCAATGCCTGGGCAGTTCATGACTAAAGTGTAAATAGTTGAGTCTTTATTATCATCTGTAGTCTTGCTTCACAGATGAGGAAACTGAGGCTCAGAGAAGTAAAGTGTTCTAGCAGCTAGCAAGAGATGGAACCTGGACTCAAGAGGCTGAGAGGCGGTACAGCCTAGTGGCTCGGAGAATAGACTTGAATCAGGCCTGTCCTGTGTTTGAATCTTGATAAATCCCTTAACCTCCCCGTGCCTCAGTTTTCTCATCTGCTAAATGGGGATGATAATAAAAACCATTTAGGGTTGTTGTGGGGATTAAATGAGTTAATGTGTGTGGTGTGCTTACAATAGCGCCGGGCACATACTGAGTGTTACCTGTTACTATTTTAGCCCCGCTATCCTACCCTGCTTCACGAATAAGAAAGAGTATCTCCCTAAGTGCGAGCTCTTCAAGGTTGTGCAAAGCTTTCTAAGCAGCTTCCATTCTTCAAAAAAGATCTGAGCAAAAAGGTAATTTGTAACCTCTTGGTAACCAACCTGAATTTCTGGACTGAAGAAACACAGTGAAACCTGGAAGATTTTTATCTCCTCTTTGGAAAGTACCCTTTCTCCAGCTCAACACAGCCACACAGCAGAGAAATTGCCTCAGCACCTGGCCTCGACTGTCTAATGAAGAAAGGACATTTTATTTGTTGGCAAGGAGGCACAGAGGAAGATAATACTTTGACCACACCCATGTGACTAAGTCTTCATTTTGCTTTTTGTGACAAAAGTGGGTTATTATTAGTTAGGGGGAAAAAAACCCACAACCTATGTAAATGGCTGTATTGAAATACTGTAATGAAATCTTTTACATTTGAAACTTTCAATGCATATTTCTTCCTTACAATTTGGGTAATTTAAGAGCATGTGAAAAACTTCATCAGGGGTTTCTCCACACTTCTACCAAAGTCCCCACAGCTTCGTTAGCCTGAGCTGCAATTCCACAGCTTCACAGATCTCTTTAGGGCTAAGGATCACCAGGAATCTGGTTGTATTTGGTGTTCTAATCCGGATTCAGAGAGGGCTTGACAAAGAAGCCTTGGCACGTTCAAGACATCTGTGCCAAGTGGGCACAAACGAAAGACTGCACGCAAGTTTCGGGGTTTGTCAGAGCTCCCCAAGGGAGCTGATATGCCTTTCTAAGGGGGCATATCATCTGAGTACCTTAAAAAATGGATACGCAGTTGAAAGATGCAATCTTTTGCCTTACTTGAGTGTTACTGTAATTCAGGATATGATCCACCAAAACAATTGCTCCTAGAAATGGGTATTTCCAGTCACAGCTTCAGGACGCCCAGCTAAAAGCACAAAGACACCGAAGATAACCGACACCAAAATCAGAGGGTATAGATAATCAGAATAACCTTCCAGGCTATCTCAAGTGTCCTTTTTAGTAGAGGCTGGGTTTTTTTTAAAAAAAACATTAATTCTCTGGTTGCCTAAAAACCATTTCATTGAAATCTTTATGAAGCTGTCTTAGTGCCGTGGCTTTTCAAGGTTCTAAACTCTGGATAGCATCCCCCTGAAAGTCTGATGCAATCAACACTGAGGAGGAAGTCAGAGGCTCCTTGCTGAAACCGTGGTTCCAGAGACTGTGGTAATCTACAACCTGGTGTGAAAAGCACCCACAACTCTTTGCCTTTAGCTTCTTCTCATAAGGAAGAGACAGTGCAAACGAAATAATTTTTAGAAAAACTTTGATTTAAATTGCTACTGCTTAAAATGTTTGCTTCTTCTATAGGAACGTGTAGAATTTCACATTTGGGAGCTATTTTATTTTATTTTATTATTTTTATTTTTTTAGCAATTTTATTTTTAACCTCCTTAGAAAGAGCCTAAATGATACCTTAATATTCTTTTACTAAAATAAGCAGTTATCTCTTCAAGACGAAATTTCAACTCTCTAAACCTGGAGAAATATCCAGCAACAAGTGTCTTTAGCAATGATATTTCAAATGGACGATCAAAATGATGACTGCGTACTTGGACTCCTGATTTAACGCATTGCAGCCTTCTAACCAAGTCATTACTATCACTTTTAGGTGCCTGGGAGAAAATACAAGGGAAGTAAGAGTCCTGAAGGATCCTTTCTGAAAGTAAATCAAGCAGGAGAGTTTAATACAAAGCTTAGCTTATACAGGCTATACTGGGGTCTCTCTCTCTCTGGAAGGCACATTCTCTGTTTTTGTTTGTTTGTTTGTTTGTTTGTTTAATGGTTTGAGGAAGCTGTTGACAATCTCAGTAAGCTTTCCAAGCTACCCAAAGCCAGACCAGAAACAAGTTCGTCGCTTCTGAATCAATCAGACTGTATGAAATCCAAGAAGTAACAAATCCTCTTGTATCCTGCCCAATATGTCTCAATATGGTGGATGGTCACCTGCAAGGAGATGTGATCATATCCAAAAGGCTTGCTTTCCTAATACTCCTAAGATATTGCTGGAAAGTTTACCACCTCTGAATGAGAAAACTAAGTCAAAGATCAACAGATAGATATTTTCCTAAAGACAGAAAGGCAAAGGATGGGAAAGCAGAGGCACGAAAGGGAATTTTCAACTGCAAACGCGATCTCAACTTACACTCAGATACCGTTCTTCCACCATTTCCACAACCTGAGTATGTGCTGTTATAGAAAGGTGGAGATCCAGCAATTCCACTTGTGAGCACAGATGCAAAGAAACTGAAAGCAGGATCTTGAAGAGATATCTGCACACCCATGTTCAGAGCAGCAATATTTGCAATAGCTAAAAGGCAGAAGCAACCCAAGTGTCTATTGACAGATGAATGGATAAACAAAAGGTGGTATCTATACACAATGGAACATTATGCAGCCTTAAAAAGGAAGGAAATCCTGTCACATGCTATCACATGGAGGAAGCTTGAGGATATTATGCTAAGTAAAATAAGCCACTGAAAAAGACGAATATTGTATGATTCCACTTACATAAGGTGTCTAGAATAGTCAAATTCATAGAACAAAGAATGGTGGTTGCCAGGGGGTGGGGTGGAGGAAATGGGGAGTTACTGTTTAATGGCTATAGAGTTTCAGTTTTGCAAGACTTAAAGAGTTCTAGAAAGTGGTTGCACAACAGTGTGAACGCACTTAACACCACTGAACTGCACCCTCTGAAATGGTTAACCTGATCGTCGATTTTACGTTACGCTTGTTTTACCACAATCAAAACAAAAAGAAGGGAAATGCAAAATTGCTCCCTTACTGAATAGGAAACTTCGCTAAAGAAAGCACGGCGAGGTAGCAAGGTACATATTCTAATGTGGAACATCCAACCGCGTTTCACAAAAAGCCAAAAAATTACGTGCATGAGGAACAGGGGCATTTCATTTAATCCCAGGGCTGAGACAATTTCCCAAGGCCGAGTTCTGCGACTGCAGAACAAAGAACATATCTGGTAGCATTTGCTCAGTCACTTATTGGGTTTATTTAAAACATGCCACGGGGCCAACATTTCTAAATCTGTGAAAGAGAATTAAATGAAGCCCAGAGATGAGAACTGAGAATCCTCATGGAGGATTGGGTCCAAACAACAAGAAAGGATGCATTTTTCACACTGCGTGATGCGTCACCTCATATGTTTTCACGGAGACTCCCCCATCCCCTTCCCGCCCCCTGATGTTCCACGCACAGATTTGATCAAGCAGCACTCAGCCCCGAGACCCCGGTTCCCTCTGCCCAAAAGGGCAGCGGCTCCCCCATGCAGAATCACTCCCCCACCCTACCCCGCAACAGACTTATTAAGATTTGGAATGTGTGTTCGGGAAGCCCCTATTTTAGGAAACAATTAAGTAGAATTAGGCTAATAAAGCGAGGCAGGCAAAGCTTTTGCCCTTTGCTGAGAAATAACTCCTACATGGAACAGTTATACTAATAAAAATCATGTATTTCTTAAATGCGTCCAAATGATCTTTGCACCCAGCTCGGCAATTAACACTGCCCCACCGAGGAGCATTTATTCCCCAGGCTAAGGAGGATTAATCTCCGTGTTTGCTCGACCAATGTCTTCCTTTGGTGAAAATACAGTAGGAGGCTTTTTGGGCTGGAAACAGAAATTTCTGATTTCTGCAAGCGGGAATTTCACAGGAGGCTTAATTCCCTTCTCATCGTAGAGGGTGGCAAGGTAGACAAGGAAGGGCTGGGTGCCCCCTACCAGGCCCCCATGGAGGCCATGCCAAAGACCTTCTTGGGCCTATCCTTGACCCCGAGGGAGGATGGGAAGACCTTACTTCGGGTAGCCTGGGCTTCATCTACTGACGGGACTCTCACCCCCAAATCTCCAATCCCACTCTCCCTCTCACAGTAGCCATTAAAGGGCCTTCTTCTGGGCCAGGAGCTACAGAGTTCCCACCTCCAAGCCTGGGCAGGAAGTGACCGCTGGGCAAAAGGGGGACACAGACCCTCCCGTTGGACGCTTTGTCTCCTTGACAACACCCCAGCTGGTGGCCCGAGGAACAGACTTAATTTCTTTTCTTTCTCTGCCCACCCTCCCTTCCCCATACTTCTTTCCCTCTTTCTCTACATGCAAACGTACGACATCCAACATAAAGTTGCCGAAATAGCAATCTTGTCTCTGAATATATAAATCGCAAAAATTGATATGAATAAATCTGCAAGTAGCACACTGATTGTGGCACATTTCATCAAAAAACGGCGCTCGGTTGCTCGGTGGCTGGGGAGGGAGGTGGTGTCATTACACATACAGAAAAACATCTGCAAACTCCCAGCTTCTTTACTTAGAACTGAATGGAGGCATGACCTCCTGTTCCTTGCCATGAACCCTGAGTTCACACTCATATTTTACATGTTACAGGAAGCCACAGCTCGCCCCAGGGGCGCTGCAAACAGACACGCAGAAGCCAGATGTAGTCCCCCCACCCCCAGCTCCTTAATGCACCTGAAGAAGCCGGCAACTCGACATTCAAAAGCTGACATGCTAGTAGCTTAAGGTCACTTCAGATTTTGTAAAGCGGAGGACAAAACCAGGAATGCTTCTAGGGCTGGGCTGTCAGCGGGGAGGCGGAGGGATTACAAGAAACCTGTGACTCTGCCTCTTTCTGCCTTTGCTGGTAGTTTTTTTGTGTGTGAACAAGTACCATACAACAGATTGAGCCTCCTAGAAAGGCCTGAGACTGTGCAAGGGCCTCCCGCTGGGCCTCAGCTGTGCTTGCAATTAGCAGTAGGCACGGAGTGATTATTGTTGGGGTAGCGGATGGCAATGCGAAGTGACAAGTTTTATGGGGGAAGTTGGGAGCGGGGATGCTCGGCAAGTTTCTCTTTCTTTCTTTCTTTCTTTTTTTTTTTTCTTGTTCTGCAAAAACCCGTCCTTGGGCGGCTGCAACCTCCCGTTGCAGTGAAAGGTACTTTCTTTCCCCCCCTCGTCATTCAAAAGAGCCTGAACAAAATTGGTGAAAGAATATTTTTTCTCGGTGCTTCAGAACGCAGGTTTTCTAGGTCAGAGCTTCCTGGCTGCCCTATTTAATGTCAGAAATACCCATTTGCCTCAAATTAGCAGAGATCTGGGAGTTGAGGGCAGGAGATTAAGCATACAAAATTACTCAGCAGGTGACGGTGGGGTGGATTTGAGGGTTGAGAAGTCTTTAAAACTGACTACAAGACATTATATACTTCTGACAAAAGAACATAGTAATCCTACCTGCTTGCTTTAACCACTGTTGTTTGCCTATTATTATGTGCTTTAATGCTCATGAGAGCAAAACTAGTGCTCTGATACTACTCAATTACCATAGTAACTCACACCAGTGACCTCTTATCTCAAGGCTCCCAGCCCAGCTGAACCAGTCCAAAGAGTTTGTGTCTCTTTATTTATTTAAACGGTGACATCTACTTGGATTGGAAAGCTGCAGAGGGAGGCTACTGCTCTCTTTGTCCAAGATCAGAACTTGTTTTGAAATTTTGAGCAAGGCCTTTTCACCTTTTGAATCCAAGGTGGTTCTGAAGTTTATGGATTGGAGGCTGTGGGACGACTTCAAAAACATCATAAAGACACAGAACAATGCCCAATAACAAGAAAAGAACATGTGTGCGTCAAAGACCAGCAGCCTCCCAGATGCACAGAAAGTCATGTTCCCCACTTGGGCCTCCAGCTCTCCTCTCCAAAGTTTGGGAGGTGGAAAATGGGAACCTCTTACTGGGGAATGTTGGCTATTTTATCCTATCAGTGGGCTAAGTGCACACAGGACAACGCAACTACCCAGAGGGATTTAATCTCAAGTTTTTAAAAGGAAATAAAAGTGATACTAGCATTAACATTTTCCAGCTTTTCATTTTTTCCCCTGGCCTGTGGATGTCTTTGTGATGCATATATGCATACGGTATACTCTGTCTGAATACTACTGGTGATCCAGACTCATAGGGTTACATTAACATATTAAATGCTCTGACAAGTCCTGTAATAAAGAAACCCACTGAACTTTGCTTCCTATTTTCCAGCTGTATTTGACTATAGAACCACTTTCCATGAGCCTCCTAGTAACAGCTTTCAGGGTACTAATGTTCCATTGAATCCACTTTGGAAAAAAATTCTATAGTGACATTACTAATAAAAACGAACAGTAACGGTAGTAAAATATAATGACAGTAAACATTTAGTGAGCACTTTTTATGCGCCAGGCACTATTCTAAGCAGTTTATATGGATTAAACTCATTTAATTCTTCTAACAACCTCAGGAGATAGTTACTTTTTAAATCCCATTTTACACTTCTCTAGCAGCATATTTATATGAATTCATTCTCCATGAAAAAGAGAGAAAAGGAGATGTAATCCATATGTAATCAATCGGCTTTTAATGTTCATTCTATTTTTCCTGCTTCTGACTCTCCAGAGATCCTGAAGCCTGTGAGCTCCCCAAATACGTGGTTTTTTTCCTATAACTCCAGGCCCGATTTAATAACAAGTTAAACGAGGAGCGAGGCATGACTCCCTGCAAAATCCTTCCACCTTTGAACTTAAGGTACACAAATAGAGAAATATACCTTTCTCCTCTGTCTCTTTTGATTAGTCTCCAAAGCCCTGCTGTCCTGAAAGACAGAATCCAATTTAGGTATCAAAATTAGATCTGTGCTTGCCTGTACACAACATGAAAACTGCTGGACATCTGAGTAATTGAATAAAAATGTAACTAGTAAAAAAAAAAAATAAAATGTAACTAGTGGTCAAGCCCTGAATGAAACATGGAACATGGGCCCAACACCAGCTGTTCTAACACCCCCTGGCTGACCAGCGGGACCTATCACGGCAAATCAGGACACACTCGTATTTGGGACTTTTGTTAACTAGATGAGTTTTTTTTAGCAAACGTCAGAAGCTGATACCTAACTTTTGGCAAACTGTGATATTTAAGGGAAAAAGAAAAAGCTCTCTTATGTACCTGGATTTTCTCAGACTATTTCGTTCTCCAAGAGATGTAAATAATGAGCCCAATGTGATTAATCCCCAGTCGGCTTCTAACCAGGCCTTGTCTGCTGCCTGGGCTGCCCAGGGCAGGTGTGCAGTTTGGACCTTAACAAACTCACCACGGTTAACAATACCTTTTTCTGGGGCCTATTTTTCTCTGGATATGTTGGGGATTTAGTCCTGGGCCTCCCTGTGCATTGAGAAAATGGACCCCCATGCCTTTAGCCTCCGTCCTCTCAAAGGAACCTACTGTTTTGAGAAAATGTATAGTTACAATCCAAATTCACACTTTCAAGTCATCTCAGTCACTTAAAGCTCAATTATGTTGAAAACGAAATTCTGGTTTTGGTGACGCATCTTACCACCTATTATCCATGTGAGAAGGGTGAATAATTTATCTGAAAACTATTCTCTGATACGCATACAAGGGCTTCAGAGGGAGGAGAGAGATTCATCCTACGAACTGAGATCAGATTATTCACGAACAGCATCTGCCCACCCCCCGACTGCTTCTTAGGTACGGGAAGTGCATTGAGAGTTAACTGCATTAATTCACAAGCAGATTGACGTAAGCAACGGAATGAGAAATTTGCATACCATATAGAAATGATTATAGAAATCATACTCTAAAATAAGGATTGTAACTCACGTACCGAACGGAAAGATAAAGCGGAGTGCCAACTTTGTCTTTTTAAAACAGGGCTGGTTTAATCACATTAGGGGCTAATTTCATAATTTGCACATATTAAACTTTCTCTAAAGTCATGACTCATGAGAGTTTTGTAAGTCAAAGTTGAAGCTCTTAGGCAGGAAAATTTGCATTGACTTCAGGGAGTTTTTATTCTGGACAAGGTTGTTTTAGTCCCTACTCTCAATATTAAAAAACAAAACAAAACAGAACAAAAACCATGGTCTGTACATTCACATACTTCCATGTTATTCCATGGAAAACATTCAGGTAAATAGGCAAACGGTATGCTGCTGGTTCAACCGCACAGCTAGTTTCCCAGCAGAAGATGACAGGATACTCGTATACAACCCAGGAGGCACGGTCCAGAGCCCTCGGGATTCCAAGACAACAAAAGCCAACAACTATATTTCTATGGTTCCAGAACGCTTTTCCAAAGTCTTCTAAGCAGTTTTAAAATTAGATCCATGTCAGCCCTAGTGAACCTGGGCTCTGTGGGGAATGATTTCTCATAAGGAAGGGGTATGATCTTTTTAGGAGCCAGAGACGGCATTCGGTTTCCAAAAAGCAGTCAACGAACTGGACAATACTCAGATGCTGCTTCAGGAGTGCTGGGTTTCAAAGAGAAGGCGGTGTCACGAAGGCAGGAGAAAAGATGGCGGGGGGACTGGTGAAGACTTCTCAAACTCCTAGGAGGAAACATTTAGGGGTGCGTGGGGACTGCCCCTATAAAGGAGATCAGAAGACAAGTTCTGATGCCGGGGGATCAGAGATGAAGAAAAGAAAGACAAAGTGCTGCGTTTTAAAAGTTAACATGTGTTTTCACCGTGTACAGCTACGCTCTGCTTCCCAATAGCGCCCTTTCCGCTTGCTTTATTTTTAATCTCTGGAAACCATATTCCCCTCTCACTACTTCTCACTGAGTGTGACTCTTTTTTCTTTTTTTTTTTTTTTTTTACCTTTCTGGGAGTGGGAAAAAACCCTCACATTTGCCAGATCGCTAACACAAACCTCATCCTAGGGAGCCCGTCATCCCACCTCTGGAAAGGGCATAAACCTCAGACCACTGTCCTTACAGAAGATACTCATTTGACCCTGCTGGGTACTCTCAACATCTACAGATGGTTTGGGATCCACCAGCCAGGAGAGAAGGCTGAGTCAGGTCCCCCGTTGAAGCATTCAGATGGGTCTAGGACCTGAGCACATAGAGTTAAACCGTAAATTAGCCATGAGTTAATATGTGCAGGCTGGATCCCTCTGCCTTGCCATTAATGCTTTCCGTCCACAAGGTCCCTCCGCCTTCTCCACCCCCCCTTCCTTTTTTTTGAGGCGACAGAATAAGAAATTAAACACTTGTGGGTTCATTCGAAAGAGTGAATGAAATTGAATAAGCTCTCAGTACTTGAGGCGCACAGCGAGTGCCTGAATGGGGCAAACCTCCTAAGTTGAATGGAGTGTCTTTTGGGACCAATTTGTCTCTTTTCACTCTTTATTCTTCCCTTTTTGCTGACAGATGTACAAAGGCGGAACTGCGCCGTGCAGCTTATCCGCAGGCACCCACAGCAGCTGTCACTTTTGTCGAGCAAGTTAATCAAGCAAATGCCACCATATCCCACTTTCTATAAGGAACAACATGTTATAGACAGTAGTCTTGCTAGAAAGAGACTTTATTTTAACTTTGATTGGCTTGGCCCTCCCAATGCTTCCCCCCTTCCCCCCCCAAAAAAAGAAAAGGAGGGAGAATGGGGGATTGTGCCCAAGCCAAAGATTTGGCTATGATCACGTTAGATTTAATAATAATATTGTGCGGGAGGCTGAAGACTTGATTCGGCGTTCTTTCCTAGGGACCGAAGGATGCCCTGGGTCTGGGGTTTTTTTTTGAGCACGATATCGTTTGCACTGGACTGTTAGGCCATGCGTCTCAAGTTATAAAGAGAAAAGCCGAGGGCAGAAAATAGTATTACGCCACGGATGTTTTGGATTAATTTCCTTCTCTTTTCCTTTGTAAAGCAGGTTGCATTATTTACATATTTCTTTTGATAACCCCCCTTGCCTGGCCAGGCTCACAAAGACTGCACGAAGCACAGAAGAGCATGTCTTTGTGCATCTTGTGCCGTTAGCGAGTTCTTTAAGCTGAATGCCCAAATTTATTTCTAATGTGCACCAACAGAGGCAAACAGGCCTCCGTGTCTCTAATTCTCTGTAAGCCAAGTGGGGAGCCTTTAAAAGAATTCTAGCACGTCCACATCCTCCTGTGCTGCAGTCACGACTACTTGGTGATTTCCAGAAACCACAGGCAGGAGCGAGCTTCAGTAAATGGTGTACAGTGTTGACCTCAGCTGCTACCCGTGAGCCCGCACTCACTTAGGAAACTGAATGCCCAAAGCAGACATATTTTGAATAAACAAACTCTTTAGAAACAATGCATAGAGACAACCTTCCAGGGGCCAAAGGATTTGCTACTTTCAAGGGTTGGCTGACAGCTGACGATCTATCTGGTAAGCTCTTTAAAGCTGAGAGAAAAAAAAAAAAACAACTCCTTCCTTTCCTCCCTCCCTCCGTCCCTCCCTTCCATCCATCCTTCCTTCCTTCCTTCCTTCCTTCCTCCCTGCCTGCCTCCCTCCCTCCTTTCCTTCCTTCCTTTCTCTTTTATCACCCTGTCACGTTGTGGATTGTAATCTTTGGCTGGAAATAAGTCAAGGAAGGGCTTTGGTGAAACCAGATTGCAAACATTCACATCGCTGACATCTTAGGCATTATTGGATAATGACCACGTAATGATTTAGTTGCAACTACGTTTGTATTAGGCATGGATTTTATAACCATGTTATTCTGTAATTCTGGATTACTGTTCCCCTCCTGTAAAGCATTGCTGATCTGGGAAACTTCACAGTGTCGCTGAAAACACAGCTATGTGGGTAGGTTAAAAGAGTCCACAGGGCCTCATAGGAAAATCTTGGGCATTGTTGTTGAATTACAGCCCTGTGTCAAGATTTGCTTAAGGAACTTAAGCTGCTACCCTAAACCATTTATCAACTGTCTGCGATGAAATGGTATTGTGTTACCATCGTTCCCCCACCCTCAATAAACCACAAAACTTTATTCTTATGGGATAAGAGATCTTAGACAGAACACAGAGGGAGATATAGACTGAAAGCTGAAACCCACCCCTTAGTTGGGCCTAGGCAGAAGTGTTTTTTGCAGCACATATGGTATGCAACCTTCCCCACTGTGTTGTGGTCCCTCTCCTCTGAGGATGGGGTTTCACCCTGAAGTGGGTATAGTAGCGCTTCCTGGGATCTCCCACTTTTAGGTCTAGGATCTGCTGGTGTCGGTGGAACTCAAGCCTGGTGACAAAGTCCTCCCATTCAGGAGAGGCAGGGTTGAGTTTTCCTTAAGGGGTCTGCCTGAATAGCTATGTGACTCCCATCACTGTTAGTGGACAAGCCATGACTAATAAGCCACTTTCTACCAGGGGGTCACAATCGAAATTTCTGTCTTGAGTGCTGCTGTGGTACCAAGCACGAAACAGTGACATCGCTACAGTAACATCCCCGGTAGATGAACGCGGGATGCAGAGAACTCACTGGAGTGGGGGATGGGGGCACATATTCGAAGAGTGTAGGTTTTCTGGAAAGACATTATGGTTAGGTGTCTACTCTGCAACAGAAAGGTAGGAGTTTGATCTAGGATTGATTACTTCCCAGCCTTCAGAATTTAGTGAAGTCAATTTACCTCTCAGTAACTCAACTGCTTTATCTGTAAAAACCTATCTCACAAGGAAGTTATGAGAGGTACATGAATGATTACATTTAAGTGCCTAGAACAGTACCTGGTACACAGATGGTACCTGATAAATATTGGCTCTCATCAGCCTCAGGAGCTATAAAACGGTGATCATTAGGTACCCACCTCCTAGAGCTGCTAAGAAGACTTAAAAGAAATAACGCCTTTAACAAGATGATGTGGTTATTGCTAATGTACCGTCAGAAAATATACATAAAAGAAGTCTAAAGAAATTTTATCGTAATTATTAAACAGCCATTTATTAAACCCCTCAATTCATGGGATTCTTTCTCCTGGTTTGCATTTGTCTTTTAGGAGAAAGCTGTCCTTTTCCCTCCCTCCAAAAGTCCTCTTTGGGATTGAATTAAAAGAGCAGCTTTTAGAATGTGTTTCTGGCTAATAAACATTTCAGCCCATCGTCCTCATGGGGTATGATAGAAGGATCACTGTATTTGGAGCCGGGGAAGTCATTAGTAGGGCAATACTGGATAAGTCACTCTTTTTACGTCTTCATGACTGGAGAGTGTCACTTAGGGTTAAGTAGGGTAAAGCCAGAATCCTGAAAGATCTTGACGCAGAGAATTAGATTCTGTTTCAAATGCTCAGTAAGGCAGAAAACAGAACTAAGACATTTTAGAAAGTGTTTCAAAAGTAGGGGTTGAAAGAGAAAAGGTTTTCCAATAAATCTTCAAATTAACCAAAAAAACCAAATGGGCCAAAACAATTCATTCCTCATTAAATTAACCAGAACGGCGGGGGTTTCCCTGGTGGCGCAGTGGTTGAGAGTCCGCCTGCCAATGCAGGGGACGCGGGTTCGTGCCCCGGTCCGGGAAGATCCCACATGCCGCGGAGCGGCTGGGACCGTGAGCCATGGCCGCTGAGCCTGCGCGTCCAGAGCCTGTGCTCCGCAACGGGAGAGGCCACAACAGTGAGAGGCCCGCGTACCGCAAAAAAAAAAAAAATTAACCAGAACACTACAGATTCAAGGCTTCCACAAAAAATCAGGTGACAATTGCAAAAATCCATAGTGAGACACTTAAAGGATTTAATTACTATTTTTGACTTAGAATTTGAACTAGAAAATATCCTCAACAAGGTGCACAACATAGGCTAGGGATTCATCAATACTTCTTTAACACACAGTTACTGAGGGTTCACATATGCTAGAATACGGAGGGGGGGATGCAACGGCGAATCAGATGGATACTATCACTTTTCTCACAGAGCGGGGGATGGAAAGCCAGTTTCAAGAGATGGTGTCCCTGGGACCTTGGGGTCCTGGGCAAGCTCTTTCTGGACCTTAGGTTCCTGTCTTCAAAATGGAAATAATAGTACCTTCTCCTATCTTTTGGTATGGTTGCTATAGATATAAAAATAAAAAGGTTATAAAGTTGGTTTGTTGGACACAAAGGAATTAATAGAAACAGTAGAACTAAACATGTCTTTCGGTATCTTTTATCGACTAAATCAGGATTTATCAACTTTGCAATCGTTGGAATTGGGGGCCTGGGCAGTGCCATGTTTACCATCTGCTCATTAGATGTTGGTAGCATCCCTCCCCACTAGCCCCTGAGTTGTGACTGTCAAACACGCCTCCAGACCACTTCCAGACAAACTCTGGGTGGACAAAATCATCCATCGTGGAGAAACACTGCTCTAAATCAGTGACTCTTGATCACATTAAACCCTTGGGCTTGTTTAAAAAAACAGATGCCTGAGCTCTATCTTAGATCCACTGACTCAGAATCTGTGGCATACAGCTGGGATGGATACATTTTTAAAATAAAAAATACATATAAATCCCAAAGCTTCATCTAATTATGACAAAAACATCGGATAATTAACAGAGGGGTAGCCTACAATATATCTGAGCAAGATTCTTCAAAATCTACAACGTTATCAAAGAGGAGCCTAACGTGACACACAACTAAATATAATGAGATATTATCAATAGGATCCGGAACAGATAAAGGACATTAGGTGAAACTAAAAAAGTATGAGTAAACTATGGATTACAAAAATACATAAGTAATTCTGATGTACACCCCTGGTTAAGAAGCACATATTAGGGACTTCCCTGGTAGCGCAGTGGTTAAGAATCAGCCTGCCAATGCAGGGGACACAGGTTCGAGCCCTGGTCCGGGAAGATCCCACATGCCGCAGAGCAACTAAGCCTGTGCGCCACAACTACTGAGCCTGCGCTCTAGAGCCCGTGAGCCACATCTACTGAGCCTGCGTGCCACACCTACTGAAGCCTGCGCGCCTAGAGCCCACGATCTGCAAGATGAGAAGCCACCGCAATGAGAAGAACTGCAATGAGAAGCCTGAGCACCGCAACGAAGAGTAGCCTCCACTCGACGCAACTACAGAAAGCCCGTGCGCAGCAACAAAGACCCAACGCAGCCAAAAATAAATAAATAAATAAGTAAATTTATATATTAAAAAAGTAACCCTCTTAAAAAAAAAAAGCAGCACATATGAAAAGACAAAACAATACCTGTTAATATAGAAAGAATTTAGCCCTTAAGATTACGGAGCAGATAAATGCCGACAAAGCAAATATCCAGGTGCGTCGATTGGAATCATGATAACCCGGGTGAGGCCATCACCTGTTTAAGTTCTGAAACGACCTCTACAAAGCACAGTCCTGCCGAGGCTGATGAAGCTACAGTGTTGGTGAGTGAGGGACGCTCCCGGAGGAAGCGGTAATGTCTCCCTGCAGAGTACCTAAACATAGAATCCTGTCTCTTTCTCTTCCCCAACTCCTAGATGTCTGCCCCAGGCTGCCTCCTCTGGGGCACTATCTCTGGGGCTCCATCCCAGTGGGACTTTGTTCTGTCTTAAAGCAGATTTTCTTAAGGGAACCCTCCTACACTGTTGGGGGGAATGTAAATTGGTGCAGCCACTGTGGAAAATAGTATGGAGGTTCCTTAAAAAACTAAAAATAGAGCTACCATATGATCCAGCAATCCCACTCCTGGGAACATACCCAGAGAAAACTCTAATTCGAAAAGATACATGCACCCCAATGTTCACAGCAGCACTATTTAGAATAGCCAAGACATGGAAGCAACCGAAGAGTCCATCGACAGATGAATGGATAAAGATGTGGTATATATACATAATGGAATATTACTCAGCCATAAAAAAGAATGAAATAATGCCATTTGCAGTAACACGGACGGACCTAGAGTTTCTCATACTAAGCGCAGTAAGTCAGACAAAGACAAATATCATATGATATCACTTACGTGTGGGATCTAAAATAGGATACAAATGGACTTATTTACAAAACAGAGACAGACTCACATACACAGAAAACAAACTTATGGTTACCAAAGGGGAATGGGAGTGGGGGAGGTATAAATTAGGAGTTTGGGATTAGCAGATACACACTACTATGCATAAAACAAACAACAAGGTCCTACTGTGTAGCACAGGGAACTATATTCAGTATCTTGTAATAAACTATAATGGAAAAGAATCTGAAAATTCTCTCTGTATAAATGAATCACTTTGCTGTACACCAGAAACTAATACAACCTTGTAAATCAACTATACTTCAATAAAAATTTAAAAAAAAAAGATTTTCTTTAGGGATCCTGTAGCACACCTGGGCTCTTTGTTACTTGCTATTATATTCTCTGACCATTCCATCTCCGGCTTTTCAAATTCCTGTTGGCATGGAATGTATCACTACTTTTCCTCTCTCTGTGCAAAGCCTGCCTTAGCGTTAGGCAAGGATGTGTGTTGGTTTTCACGTTCCTACCACTACTGATGAAGACGATGGCAAGAACGGACATTTGTGCGGTAATTTATGTGCTCCGAGCATCGTTATGGTTTATTCATTGCCTCATTTAGTTTTCCTAATCCAAAGAACTCGGTACTGTTTTTATCCCCATTTTTACGGAGGGGGAAATCAAGGCTTGATAAGATCAAGTAAATAACCCAAAGTCATACCGCTAGTAAGTGGCAGACCCAGAAACTGACCTTGGGACTGTCATACAACAAAGCCTACGCTCTTAATGTCTGCTTGATGTAGAAGAGCCAGTTCCTTAAAACTCGAAAAGGCACTTTCGAGTAGAAGGAAGCTGTGGTGATACATTTAACTGACAAGATCGGAGCTTTTATTGAAGTACTGAAGTTTCATGGGAACTATGCACGGATGAGTGTTAAGTTCAAGCTGAGAAACGTAGGTGTTAATGATTCTTCAGTTTTTAATTTTTAGACCCTAAGAAGATGTCTGTGGATGAAGCTTGTCAAAAGGATTTTGGAGACTAGTTCCTGATAAATCTCCCAAGTGGAGTATTCTTAAAGAAAGGAATTGGAATCCCTTGGTGAGAAAAGGATCCACAGATAATGCTCATGATGGATACCAATATTTAAACTCAAATCACCCATATCATTAAAGCCAAAGGGTTTTTTTTTTTAGCCAAAGGGTTTTTAAACTATTGACATTTTGAGCTGGATAATTCTTTGTTGTGAGGGCTGTCCTGTGCATCCAAAGATGTTTAGCCATCCGTGGCCTCTACTCACTAGATGCTAAGAGCACCTTTCCATTTGTGACAACCAAAAACGTCTCCAGGCATTGCTGAATGTCCTCTGGGGGGGGCAAAATCACCTCTGGGTCAAAAACACTGGCCTAGTACTCCCTAAACTAATAGTACCCAGCACCTAATAGCTGGGTCTTTTCTCTTTAACAGGATGGCTCCCTAGGCCAAATAATGAATTTTCTGACCACAAGGAAGTGATGGTTCTCTTCCTGAAAAAGGGTGTAAGGTAAGCTCAAGGATGTATTGTGCAACATGGGGAATAGAGCCAATATTTTGTAATAACTGTAAATGGAAAGTAACCTTTAAAATTGTAGAAAAAACTTAAAAATTAAAAAAAAAAGACAAACGGAAAGAGAAAAAAGTGACAGAGAATTGCACGAGAAAACTCATGAATTTAACTTTGCTTACTTTACATATTACTTGTTCTTTTCAAAAAAAAATTTTTTTACACAAAATGAGAGGGGCTCTTAGATCCTGGTTGGCATGAAGATCTGGTAATTAATAATAATCCCATCCTGGGCAAGACCCGGAGGTTTGTTGGCATAATGGCTGTCAGTCCAGGGATGGTTAGAGTGAAAAATTCTGCCGAAGGCAGTCAAGGCAGCTCAATGTGGCAGGGAGCATTATATCATTATAAGGCTCCTGACACAGGAATAGTCGTACCGCTGGCAAATCGCTAGACTCCATTAACTGGATTTTTAGTCAACTCGGCAGGAGTTTAACACAACAGGAGGCTGTTAACTGTTCTCTTCTGAATTGGGAATTTGGAATGAATGAAGTATTCAACTTGAGCCTTCTTTTCAGGTTTTTGGATGCACAAAAATAACTTGTAGCCACCTGGTAGAAGCGATTTTTTTTTTTTTTAACCAAGATCCTGATGGAATCATAAAAAGCAAAGCAATTGAGGGAGGCCAAACTGGGAATCCGTCCTGCTGATCTAACGCAGGGCTCCTTCCCATGGCTCGGAGCGGGACTCCTCTGGGGAGACACGGTGAGAGGGGTAAAGGGTCCTGGATGTCTCACAAGCTTGTCCTATCATTGCATGAAGCCCCCCAAACATAATCTACTTCCAAGACCGGCACAGCTCCCAAGCCAACTCCCAGGTTGATAAGTGGTCACTTTGTTGTTGATGCTACACATACTCATCGAGTGTGTGTGATGGTGGTGGCAGAGGGACATGTGACACACAGAGAGGTAGCGCTCCCTTGTAGACCTCTTTCCTGGTTCATCCAGAGCAGCGGTTCTCAAGCAGGAGTGATTTCGGTCCCCCCTCCCCCTCCCAGGGGACATCAGGGAATGTCTGGAGACATTTTTGGTCATTAAAGCTGAGAAAAGGGGCTGCTACTGGCGTCTAGTGGGTAGAAGCCAGGGATGCTCTCAACGTCTTTCAATACACAGGCTAGCACCCCGCAACCAAGAATTATCTGGCTCGAAATGTCAGTAGTGGCGAGGGTAAGAAAGTTTGCTCTCTGAGGGTTGGGACCTATAACAACCTACACATCATACAATGTGTGATGAAACCATCGCATTGGTTACTACCAAGATTTTTGAAAGATGGAATAGAAAATATCAGACTGCATCACATAGAGAGTAAATATTGTTTTATAAACTTCTGGTGTGTGTGTGTGTGCGTGCGTAGGTGTGTGCGCGTATGTGTGTATGTGTGTATGCATGTGCGTGTGTGTGTGTGTGTGTGTGTGTATACATACATACTGGGTTGCAATGTAAAATGTGCTTCTTACGGTGGGTCACAGGCATAGAAGAGAGTCACTGATCTTACCCAGTCCTTCTCAAACCTTACTGTGCCTTTGAATCAGCAGAGGCTCTTGTTAAGATGTAGACTCAGATCCATTTGGCAGGGGTTAGGGCCGAGATTCTGTACCCCCAGTGGAGACTGATGCTGAGGTCCACGGACCACATTTTGCATAATAAGAACCTAGATGATATTTTAAGTTCATTCATTAAAAAATTTTAGGGCAAGCGATTATGATGTTAGACATGAAGAGACAGTGAAATCTTTTGACAGTAGCCTCTACAGAGCCTGGCAAGGAGGGAAACAGTTACTTGGTTAAATAATGGGAAGTATTTGAGGATTTAGTATATCTCGTATCTTGCTACGCAATGTGATAATATTCGTTCCACAAAATGTGCCTTGGCTACTGTGTGTGTGCATGTGTGTGTGTGCATGCATGTACGTGTGTGTGTATGTGTAAGAGTCTGTCACTTACTGCTTCCATGCCATAAGTCTGCCATAAGAAAAAAAAACAAACCTTTTCGAAGACACAAAAGTATTGTGTGGGTCATGTTAGCAAGCATACTGTGACCTTAATGTAACAGAGCAATCAGCCTGGCTTCTTAGAATGATTATTGGAACATTCTCCACTGGAAAAGAAAACAAATTAACTGTATTCACCAAATGTCTCGTGGAACACAGAAAGCTGTTTTGATAAAGACACTTAGCAAAACTCTTTGTTGCACACAAGCTCCAGAGAAAATTCAAGACTTGTTTTATGTCAGGTTTGCCTGAAAGTAAACGAGGCCTACTTCTGTGAATGGCTTCGGAAGCAGCATCTAGGTTAGAAAGAACTACTTGAAGACATGGCCCTGAAATATAAACCTGTAACAACGACACTAAAAAAAAATAAACACTTCCTTTTGGATGGTAACAACCCGTTTGATACAATTAATCCAAGTAATCCAAATCTATTAATGCCCCCTTATCTTTTCTGCATGAACGACTGCTGAAAACTCAAATTGCCCAAGCATGAAGAAAAGCCTGTCCATGTGGAATAGAAATGTGTTTCTATACCTAAGACTCCAAAAGAAAAAGAAGGCATTGTTATCATTTACTTGTTAGTGTGAAGGTCACGGGCAAGAGGATGCATATGTGAGTATGAGAGTCATTGCAATAGGGCATCAGAGGCACCGAAACACTCCTCTTTCCATCCCCTCCCATCCTAGTAGAGCTTGCTTTACTTTGATCTCTGTCATGTCAGAGATCAAAAACTTCCATTATTAGCGCCTCATTCTTTTAGCTTAATATTTTGTTAAAATTGCAAATACCCCAACAAGGCCAGCACTAAGTTTTCTTTACCTTAATAGGGGAGGAAACAGCACATCTGCTAAAAACAGATTTAGGTGATAGGAAGTAGGGAAATCATGAAGGCACTGGGTCTTTAAGGGGCACTGGAGGATAAAAGTCACGAAGGTGAACTTGGATTGTTTTATAATTCCAGCTTGGAAAGGTCCTGAGTCGAGGTTCACGTGCAAGAACCCAAACCCTAATGATGTGTGTGGGTGCGTATGTGTGTGCGCGCGTGTGTGTGTATTATATTCCTTATAATGTTACAAATCAAGGTGAGGACAGGCTTTTCACGTCTCATTTCCCTCTGACTCTGTCCAGTTTCCATATTCTTCTTGAGAAATGACACTCTTGGGGAACGACACATGGCCCAGGACATGGCTTAACCGCCAGAATTTACTTTGAGATTCAGAATTAGGTGGAAAAAAGTCAACTGTCTCTCCTTTCCTGTCTTTCCCGGTCCATTTCGGATTTGTTTTCCTGTTCTAGTATATATAATCACACAGATTCTGAAGGCTATCCTAGTAGCCCAGAGAAAAGGTTCTGTAGCCTCATAATTGAGGAGGATAGAGTCGAGGTCATAGTTCAATTAAAGTTTGATCTGAAGAGTATTGAAAGCTCAGCTTCAGACTGATCTGAAGGGCTTAATTTCAGATTGATAACCTCAGGGAAAATCCTAGCAGAATTAGCAAAGAAACCTTCCTAATGATCTCAGGTGGGAGTGAAAGTTCCTCATCAAGATTTCACCAAAGCAGCGGCAGCGAGACAAGAAACACTGGACCAGGACCTCAGACTGACCCATCCAGCTCAGACACCTGTGCCTTAGTACATGAAATAAAATCCCTGTAGCTCTTCATATGGCCAACTTGTTCCCTGACCTCTGTGGATTTCTTGCTGTTTAGGTTTTTTTGTTTTTTTGTTTTTTTAAAAAAAATAACTAGCTTCAGAACTTTTCCTTACATACAGAGAACAGCTTAAAAAAACCCTGGTTGAATTATGCTGAGTTACTAATTATGTCCAAAAGAGCTACTTGGTTGAATTCAGCTAGATATTTTTTTTTCTCCTGAAATCAGTTCTATGTTTAGATAGTAATAAACTCCTCCAGTCTGTGGAACAATTGGCACGGTGGTCCCTTTAAGTCAGGATCATGAAAAAAGCCAGTGCTGGTAAAAAGAAATTGAAAGCGCATCACAACCAGATACGACGCGTGGCCCTGCGTCGGAGCCTGGGTTGCAAAAACCAACTAGAAAGGATACTGTGGGGATGAGTGGGCAGCTTTGAAAACGGACAGTGTATCAGTCAAACACTTATTCGCAGGGAAAATCAAGACCATTAACTTAAAAACAGCAATTTTTGCTCACTTATTTTGGTTAAAAATACATCAAGTATATAAGCACATAGAAAAAGATTCAAAGGATAAACACTCAAGGAATAATCTATGCCTGCTGGGCATGTAATATTTTCTTATTTTTGCTTAGCTGTATTTTCTAAATGTCCACAATGTAAATTTATTACATCTGTAATAATAAAAGGCATTACTCATCCTCCCCTCCCCCCCCAACTCCTCAAGTTCAGAAGGTCAATTCTGATTTATTTGCCGATGCACTGTGGTTTTGTTTAGGGGGTAGGGCTAGGTCATTTCAATGTCACTGTAAGGAACAAATACTTCTACGAGACAATGATAATGATGATGACGATGATAAAAGACTTGTCGAATTTTTAACTATGCCAGTCTATATCCACTGTGTTATTTAGTCCTCACAACAACTGTAAGAAGTAAGTTTCTTTACAGCTGAGGAAATTGAGGCTCAGAGAGGTTAACTAATTCACCCGAAGTTAAACAGCTCAGAAGTGGCAAAACCAGGATCCCTTCTCCTGTCTGGCTTACTTCAAAGCCCCAGCCCTAACCATCACTCTTTTGCTTGTTTCAGAACTATGTTTTGCCAAAAGCAAACCGGTACTAGGCTGCTGTACGTCATGTAATTCTAAGCAAGCTTGGAGTTAATGCCTGAAAGTGACAGTGAGATTCTTACAGCACCTTAGCACGGAGATGGGGTTTTGTTTAACAAGAAAAAAAGATGCCTGGGAAAAGCCTTTCCATTTCAGTGACGGCGATGATGATGATGATGATGCGATGATGGTGGTGGCCACGGCGGAGGACACTTACCAAATGCTTCCATAGCGCGATGCTGGCAGGAGCACACGGTGCTTCACGCTCATAAGGACTCCACGAGAAGGTTCTGCTTATTATCATCTCTGTTATGTAGATGAATCAGCTGAAGCTCTGAGAGATTAAATACCTTGTCCAAGGTCACCCGGCTTGTAAGGATCAAGGGTGAAGTCTGAAGGCTCCAGAAGCAAGGCCCAGGCTCACTACACAAGAGCTCCCATGAAGGGGCAACCAAACCTGCTTCTTGCTTATAGAGGAGACCGTCTCAGTGTCTTGAATGCCATATGCTGTGACTTTCTTTAATCAGCCCTTAGAACCGCAACCTGTTATATCAGTGAATCTTGTGGACTTCTCCCCACTTTTGTACTTTGGAAAGTAATTTCCCTCAGCTGGACAGTTGGCCATACCTTACAGATATCACCTAATAACATAATGCTTTCCTTGTTGCCTGTTCTTCTGTACTTACTTCCTTGAGCAGGATGGCTCCTACCTTGATCGATACACGTTCACATGGGTAGTGCTTTTGTAATTTAATCAGGTTATGAATGATCAGGTTATCTGTGGCGTCTTATATAAATACAGCAAATATATTTTAATAGGCAGAGGTTTCATTTTTCAAATTACCCCTTTAAAGGGACATATTCACACTCAATTACTGTGCTGACACGTAAAGTGGACAAATACACGATTTGATAATGGAACAGCAAATTAGAATCTGTGCAAGGCAAAGGATACGGAGCAGCAGCCCCATCCGAACCTGACCGCGCTGCCTGATTAAGCGCTTACGAGGCAGTTTGGTGAGGGGTCCTTTCCTGATCTGATAACTGCCACGGAGAAGCCAAATGCAGAGGCAATCTGCAAATACTTAATCCTCCAGAAGGCAGATTAAGTGTATAATTGACCTATATAATCCACGTATCATCTCCAGTCAAATGTTCCCTGGGCCTGGTTCACGGTAACACGGGGGCCTGAAGAAAGCCAGTGCGGACGCAGCATTACCCCCAATGTGGATGCCATCCAAGTTCGAGATGGCTTTTTAATCACTCATCGCCGAGCCTGTGAGGTTTAAGCAGATGAATTCACCCTAAGCACATCTCTTTTAATCCTGATTTTCTTCTCAGTCTGTGTCTTCAAGAAGTACAAGGAGGAAAGGAAATAAATTAATTTTTGTTTAGACCTTGAAATCTTAGGTGCTTCTCCTGATGATCTGATCTCTAATTTCAAAAAGCGTGTTTTTGTTTCAGGGAAGACAGTGAATTAATCACCAGAGAAAGGGGGAGAAGCTATCTGCATGATTTATGGACACTCAAGCTTTAAATCACTGTCTTCGAGTTATTTCTTGGGCCGTGCTTTCCTTTTCAGCTGCTGCTTTAGGAATATGGACATTATTCATCTCCATGTTTTATATTTTCTTTAAAAGTCAGCAATAATTTTCAAAGAGGCCAAGCTCTCACTTGAGTCCGACAGCAATCGGATTCTCTTTTAAGAATTCGGCACCTTTAATATAATTTAGATTCCTTGTTAGTGTACGTCTCGGCATATTCTCTTGCTCTAAACCTCTGAATCTTTTGTTTCAAATATTATAAACTGTTATCTCTGTAGCAATTGAAACCAGTTTACAATGGCTTGCCATTTTTTAGGGAAAAAATTACAAAAATGCAGATGGAAAAATGTACAGCTGCATATCTGAAATACCAAGAAAAACAGTTTGAGGATTCTCTTCCCATCAGCACTTAATTTTGGACTGATTAGCTTTTTTCTGAGGTGCGTGACTAAAGAGGTTGCTAGCATTTTATAGGAGGACTACGTAAATCAATTATTAATAAACAGGGAAACTTACACTGCATTAAAAAGACCTGGTGAGACAACGTTATGTCTGACTGTATTTCTACAATCAACCTAGAAAATGCTTGTTTAAAAAAATTTGGTGAAGATGAATTTGGAAAGTTGCTCTTAAGTTACATAATAAAATAGATAAAAATGCAGAACATTAAATATAGAGCCCCAAATGCTATGCCGATAATCTCCCACAAGCACCCAATTGCAGCCAGAAGTACAATGACGAGGCAAAGAAAAAACCAGCTCAGACAGAGAGAGAGAGAACACTGAGATAGGCGCCTGGTTAAAACGGAAGACGTACTCATTAAATGACCAGCTATTACTCCAAATATTCTCAGATACAGACACACACTAATGCCATCCAGCCTTTTCCACAAGGTACACTCTGGCCAAAAAATGGGAATAATCCCAAATAGCAAGAACTTAAAGGACTTCTCAGGTAAATCAAACTGAGACTTTGAAGCACAGTCGAAAACACAACAGGAGCTCTGAGAACATGCCTCTGAATGACAGATGCCAGCAGGAACTAAAAACCAGAGAATGACACAAGAGTCAAAATCAACAACCTCCAAACAGCAAACAATCTGAGAGATATATATTTTTCCTCATTCAAAATGCTAATTTTCTATTATTCATTTTTGCCATTTATCAAAATGCAACAATTTGGAAGAGAAACCTCTCAGATCAACAAGTTTTTCTCAGTAGCTTTCTGCCAATTGTTTAGAAACCCGCCCCAGGACCACTATCATTAGGAAGGAAGTTGAAAGGATAAGTTCACTGTAGCAAGAAATGTAGGGTGGGAGGTTTCACAGACACCCTTTTGCCTTAATATTCTGATTCCCTTATTTAGCTCGGTGGACACGACTGCCTTCCAGAGCATATATGTAAAGAAATAAACACCCTGCTTGAGGAAACAGAAGCCGAAAATAATCAAACATGTTGGTAATCTGATGTTTTGCTGCTAGACTATAGAAAAACAGTAAGTACTGAATTAAATTACTGGGGCTGCATGGTAATGAAGCTTTTTGAGAAGCTCTGGGTTTTTTCGAATGACAAATGTTTTAAATCCATGACAGATTCAAGAACCTTTTTTGCACGACATCAGCTAGGTTGCCTAGCACCAATATTCTGTAAATTAGGGGAGCAGGTTATTTGGGAAGTAAGGAAGTAAGTGGCAAAGAAATTCAATTCGTTATCTCTAAATAGGCTACTGAAAAATTTTTTCCATAGGGATGGGAGTGATGTGCAGCAAATGATTGTAATGGTTAAGTTTTAAAATCAGATATTCAGGGAAGGGTAATTAAGACTCCCTTGGGAAAACAGAATTGGGACAATAAGAGACTAAATTGTGGGGATTCTTATAATGTTACTGATGCCATTTTACGCTGGTCAGTGTAATTCCACAAGGGACTTGACATATTTGTGAATTTTTGAATGACCCTAGACATAATTTGCATCCTGAAAAACAAATTCTTAGTGATTTTTTTTCATTATTCATTCAAATAAATGCCCAGAGGGCTTGAATTTGCCTGGGTTCTTCAACAGTCGGGCAAGTCCAAAGCTACACTCTTAAATAAAGAGTCAGTTGTACTTTCCCTTTAAAAAAGCCCCAGAAAAGGACAATTGGCCCTGCTGCCTTCAACAAAGCTACCTTAAAAAAAACTTTTCCCCCCTTGTACTTCTAATTAAAAAAAAAACATCAAGAGGGAAGGGTGGGTTATTTGTCAATGAAACAATGGGCTAAGTGGCAGATTGAACGTGAAATTCAGTTCTAGATGTTTGAAAGTTTTGGAGAGCACAGGGTTATTCACACACGCTCACACAGGAACACGCACGCACACGCACACGAGGGCCACACAAAACTGAGAATCAGAAGATACTGATCAAAGAAAAAAAAGAAAAGAAGAAGGCAACCTAGGCATTGAAAAGAACAACCCACAGGCTTCTTGAACGTTTGTGGCTTGGAATTTCATTCAGCGGAGATGGGCAGAGTGTCCACACTCCAAGCTGCAGACCTGAGGGTGCTGCCTGCCTGTTTTCAATGCCTATTGGCTGGGTGATTGGGCCCCAGACATTCTAGGCTCGGTATTTTCATACAGGCACGCATGCAGAGAAGGGGGAGGACCCGCCGGTGAGCTTTATGCATGTATGAGGCATTCTCAGTGGATGTGGGCCATGCTAGAAGATGTACACAGGAAGATTATTTGATTCTAATTCATGCCACTTGATATAATGTGATAAAACATTTGACATGAGAGATAAGTTCCATTTTAATCCGAGAGAGGACGGGTGGGAATTAAAAAGTAAGAAGGGTTTTCTCGAAGAAAGGTGATGCAGAGGAAAGAGCGATATTGAGCACAGAGAGGGGATGATTAGAAAAGAAAAAAAAAAAAAGACAGGAGCCTTTTCAACACACGAGGAAAGCAAATGAGCTGGAAGACAAAGCATAGAAAAGTCAGGAGCTGCAGACTCTTAAGCAGTGCCAACAATGAGCTCACTTAGCCATGGAACAAACACACACACACACACACACACACACATACACACACACACACACAAACTCGATGCAAATTGCTGAACACAATCACAGAAAAAATATAGAAACATGGATTCCATAGTAGACCAAAACATTAATGTTTGAGCTGGCACTAAAAATACGGAAACCTGGACAGGAGGAGCTCACGCTTCACGAGACAGAAGTAGGCTGTACAATTAGAGCCACACAGAGACAAGTACGTCGGCTTCCATGCACTCTGGCCGGGTCTACACTGGCAAATTCGGTGGAAACTTGAAACAAAATATCTGGCTAAATTAGGCAGCCCCATCTGCTTTGGCCTGAAAGAGGCAGGAGATTTGAGACTGAAGCAGATTCCTTTTTTTTTTTTCTTTTTGCCTCAGTGGTTTGCTTTGGAAGTGCAGATGCAGTCACACTGGAAGTAAGTTTGCTTGATAACTATTAACCCTCAGAAATCTGTTTTTGGAAGTTCAATCTGGGTCTGGCAGCCTGATGTACCTGCTCTTTGTACACCTGCTTCTTCTCCCAAATTTTCAAGTGGGTGGAGGGGGAGTGGAGGAGGGGCACCTGGGTTTAGAACGGCAAATGACCAAGTAACTAACGTGTTTGCCAAAACCCAGGGCTAGCTAAAGACTTCTAGTCTTCCAGAAACAGAAGCATCTTTGAAGCGATAACGATACGTTTACTGCACAGCTGCACGCCACGGCTGGTGGCAGGGAGGTACCACCCTCAGGACAGGGAGCTGGCCTCAGCCTCCTGGAAGGCAGGGAACACCTCCCTACAGCAGGGCCAGATTGCAAGGAGGGGAACCATGACCGAGGAAGGTCTTTGCCAGTGAGACGAAGCTGCCGCCTCACAAGCTTCGTGCAGGGATGAGCCTGTTTGCGCAAGGCTGTGCCATCCCACGTATCACACAGATTGGGACCGAGACACAGCCACGCCACGGTGGGTTGGGGAACAGACACACGACAGATAAGAGCCTAAGGCAGACGGGGAGGAAAAGATTTTGTTTGCATCAGAACCAATCCATTTTCTCAAAATGTGACTTATCCTCCTGTCTCTTATTTTGTCACATTTTGGAGGGTCTCCTCCTTGGCTTCCAAGGAGGAGAAGGCACTTACTTACATCAAATAACCTTTCTATATACATCTCCTCATTGACCTTATCACGAAGGGCATCCTGAGAGTGACGGACGAAAGTCACGTAGGCATCGGCCACGTCCATCCCGGGTTTCTGCAAAGAAACAGGAGAACATGAAAATGGACTTCTCGGACAGTGACCCTTTCTCGATGACCCATGCATTTTACCCTGCTGTGCACCCCCAGAGCTTTGGCTGGAGTTTGAGGCTATCCACTGGGGCTGGAAGCTATCCATAGTATACAGTATCGCTATCCACAGCCTGCTCTGATAGTCCAGGAACTGAAACTGATATTCAAACCTCCTGCTCTTTCCAGAAATCCAACCTGGCAAGAAGGGAGTTGGGATTACAGGGTTGTATAGTTTATTATTTTTTTCTACTATTAATTTTTTTTTCTGGAAAAGATACTCTGATGGATAAATCTTCACCAGATAACCCAGAGACATTCTCTGGATTTTCTTTGGATTGAAACCTCCATTGAAAAATACTCAAACATACTGCCTTCCACTGTCCTTAATATAATATTAGAAAAGTGACAGCCTTCCCCGATCCCCTCTTTAAAAAACTGAGGAAGTGCCAAGTCAAGAAATTGTATTTAAATCTCTATCCCTTCCGACCCAAGTCATATTTTTGGGGGTAGTTTAACCTGAGTATGTGGTAAGTATTTCCTTATCAGTTTACTCACAGGAGACATTAACCAGTGGTCTTTGCTTCCCTTAGAGTCCAAGGTACAGCCTTAGAGTCCAATGATTCAAAAAAGATGGAGAGGGGGAAGGATTTGATTTTTTAAATAAATTAGATTTTCTGGAAAGGTAAGCAGGTGGTTCATCCAGTAGTTACAAAACGATTTATTGTAAGGAAAAAAAAAGAAACTAAGAATGCACACTGCTTGAGCTGTTGCAATCAAAGTTATCTCAGAAGAAACCTATTAAAACACTGTAATATGGGTCATTAGGAGAGCTGCCACAAACCCCTTAAATTTCCACAGTGGGTATGTATGTTTGCTGATAACTAAAAAGATTAGTTTTCATTACTGTGGTTTACCTTAGATCACAAAGTATCATTTCTCTACAAGACGTGACTGTCAGGCACTGCAAATTGAAGTTAGTTAACACTTCTGTGTAATTTCCAGGGTGAAAATGAGGAAGGTTTGGAAACAGTAGGACTGTATTTTTTTTTTTTTCCTGATACAAAGCAAACAATTATCAAGCAAAGGGCCAATGCTTGGCCCCTGGGACGCTAGTAACATTTCTTAACACCTGCTGAAACAATGACAAGGTATTAATTTGAAAAACAATGAGGACCACTCAAAGCCACAGTAGTCAACTGTTACACTTTCAAGCAATTTTCAGGTTGTGTGATGGTCCTATAATTGTTGCAGTTTTATGATACGAAACAACAGAGGTTCTCCAATGAGATGCAAGTGATAGCTATCAGTTCTAAACTGGCACCCCTCTTCTCCTCTCCCTTCGGCAGCCACACATCACAGGGCGTTCTCAGTGGGAATGGGGACCCCTACCTGGGGCACTTGAGAAACATTATTATTGTTTCCATTTCTTCCCTGGTGATGCTTGTGGCAGATATAACCCTTTCCTGGACACATGCAGCCATCTTAGAGCTAAGATTCAAAGCCAAATTCAGCAGACCTGTTTGTAACCACAACAGTGATCTACGATAATGGTTATTTTCACCACTCCTTCTCTTTTCACTAAATTACTGTCCTCAAAGGGACATTTCATTTATGTTTTAAAAACCTTGGTAAAAACATCAGTGCGGTTCAGCTCACCCAGGTGAACTCCATGAGTCTCTATCTTTTGACTCTTTTTTCTTCATAGAACTCACCAATACCTGACACTGTATTATATATTTATTTTATTGTCTTCTCCCACTAGCACATAAGCTCCATGAATACAGGGACTTTATTGGCTCTATTTTCTATTGTGTCCTCAGCATATAAATGAGAACTGGCACATAGTAGGTGCTCAGTAAATACTTGCCAAATGAACAAAATCATGAATGAATAAGCCCCTGTCCCACCTCCTTTTTTAGACTCCTCAGTCACACTACATGGATTTTTATTGGATCCCCCACACACTGGAGCTTGTGAAAATCATTTCAATTTCTCTGGGCCTTGGTTATACCACCTGTAAAATGGGATTAATAACAGTTCCCCTACTTACCTTCAAGGATTGTTGTGATCGTCAGCTAAAATAATGGATGTTAAAATGCCTCAAAGGTCCTAAATTGCTATACAAACATGAGCCACTATGATTCTTTCCCCCCCACACGATTTATCACTTCATGACCTTACCTATCTTTGGAACCAAGAAGAAAGAAAGGGCTTCAGAGAAACCAACGTCAAAATAAAAATGACAAAGTCTCTGCATGGAAATGTGTTTTCTCAGAGTCCCCTGGTTCCCCACTCACAACCATCTTCCATTTTAACCAGCTTTACGTCCAGTTCTAACAGGTCTGTTTTCCATCCTTTGGGGGACCAGGAAGGGGGATGAGGGGACTTATTTGAAACAGGTGTGTTGATTAAAGCTCTCACTTTTCGAGATAGCCTGAGCTTGAGGGAGAAGGCTGCCGAACTGGAGCACCAGACATGTATATTCAGCATCCCCTGAGGTTTGGGGCTATGAAGGGCAGACGCCCCTATACCTTGAGAGGTCCTCAGGGGAGCGGGGCCACTGGGGAAAGACACAGTCACAATGGTGATCCTGGATCACAGGGAAAACGTTCAAGGACTGTCGGCTCCCTATTGAAAAAGGCAGGGAAGGCTGTGCAATGCATTCTAAGCAGGTTTTCAACCAAAATGGTTAAAATAAAAACTGTCCACCGACCAACAAGCTAACTTGTAGTTGTAGATGGAAAATATTCTTGACTAAACAACTGATGCTATTAGGTAAATGAAGCTTTATACCACATGGCTTATCTAGTCACCATGGGAAAGACTTCAGGTGACGGTGAAGTCTTAATATCTCACAATTCCATTGTTTATTTTAAGTGCGGCTTGGACAGACTGATGGCATAGGATGTAGATGTTAAAAATAATTAAACAAACAAAGACTATATAAATGTCTGTATAGTTAACTCCATGCATGTGTGGAAGACATTGTTTGTGAAGAAGGCACTTGGTGGCTTGGAAGAAACAGGACATTTTAACTGTAGCTTGCTCCTCCCAGGATATTGCTGAGCTTGAGGAAAACAAATTCAAATTTTCGGCATCTTAAGCAAGCCCTAATTAGGAATGCAAATCTGCTCTGAACTGAAGGGTCGAACACTCCATCTAAGACAAAGAGATATGCTTTGGGGATTATGCAATGTTTTGAATGACCCGGTAACGGCGCTTCTCTCTCTTAGTGTCGATAATTAAGAGACAAACCTCTGAGGTAACTAAATACTAGTCCCCACAAGGAACTAAACCAATAAACCGTGTGCTAAAAACCTCGCAGGGCAACAGAGGTCAACTCAGTCTTCAGAGCTAGAAGAAACTTGAAAGGTGATTTTAGCCAATGGTTCTTAAACCTGGCTGCAAATGAGAAGGATATGGGAAGCTTTAAAGAAAAAACCTGATGCCTAAAAAACAAGAACCAAACGAACAAACAAAACTGATGTCTAGACCCCATACCCAGAGATTCTGCTTTAAGTTGGCAAGCAACCTCAGGCTACCCCTCGTAAAACCTCCCCAGATGTTTCCAATATACAACACCAAGGTCCAGAATCACTGGTTCCCAAACTTGCACCATCTATCAGAATCAGGTGGAGAGCTGTTCTAGAAAGAGATTTCCAGGCTTTACCCCAGAACGACTGAATCAGAATCTCTGGAGGCAAGGGGCTGGGAATCTCTACTAAAAAAAAACCCACAAAAACAAACCAAAAAACCCTTGCCAAGTATCACCTCTGCACATTCTGGTTTGGGGACCACTGACTTAATAGGTGATACTTGCTGGTGAGCTGGTCAACCGACTCTTCAAAACAAAAACAATGAAACAAAACAGCAAACCTTGATCTGTAGTGCTCGCCAGTTTCTGTGGTGTAAATACTCCCGCCATGGCTGAGTCTGAGCTACCAAAGTGCCCTCACTGAAGGCAGAGTTGGAAAGAAATGCACGCAGTTGACTTTTGGGAGCCAGTGCTAGCAGGCTCTATACATCAGACTGCAAGCACGTGACTCTTCACGCTCCCATTTACTCGACAGGTGACCTTGACAGCCACTTAACCTCCCTGCGCCTCAGTTTCCTCAGCTGTGACACAGGACGATCATATTACTCCCTTCATAGGGTTGTTTTGAGACGTAAATGATGACTATTTACTCTATGTGAACAACGTACAGGTAGTACCTGTGTATTCTGTACGATCATTTTCTAGAAAATTGTTTATTTGTTAAAACTTATTATAACACCATCTGTTACAAAAATACTTTAACGAACTTAATTTTAAAGTTTAGCTTTGTCCCAAGCTGTACTAAGGGGTGAAATCATGGTGAGAGAGCACATTTGATGTGCCGATCGTGTTTTTTTCTAATACTCACTAAAATAACTTCTCAGTTATCCAAACAGAGATGCTTCTCCGTGCACTAAAGGAAATCATCTTGCAAATGAGGTAGTGTTTAAGAGCATGGTTTAAGTCTCAGCTCTGCTCCTTATCACCTGTGGGATCCTCAGCACGTCAACCTCTCTGTGCCACTGTATCCTCACCTTACAGTGGGATTGTTGTGAAGGTTAAGCGTAAAGCACTCTGAACGGCGCCTGGCACACGGTGGCTGCTTTGTAAGGCTTAGCGGCCGTCTCTGTCTCTATGGTATTGTGTATCATCGGTGGGAAATGCACCCCATTTTGGGACATGCCGCATCCTTTTCTTCTGCCTCCCTGGAGGGCCGAAACTTGGCTCATTGATTTTTGTTCCCTTTCACCTTGACGTAGAGTCCATTTTTTCCTCATCTTTACAATACATCTGAGCCTGGCTGGCAGGAAGTAGGTTGAACCAATTAACATTGCCGATACTTGACTTTCTGACCTACCCCAAATAATCTGACCTCCTCAATAATTTCAGCCAGATCATTTTTTTCCCCAAGTATTTGGGTTTTGCCTACCTGGTCGCCTGTTTATATCTCACCGGTGAGATCTCCCCTCTGCTTTGAGGTATAAGAGAAAACAGACTTCAGCTACCAGATCTTCGGGTTGAGGACTAGAATTGCCATTTCTATTACTGTTGAAGCCCAGTGCAGGCCAGGGTGGATGTCAGCAAATTCACCCCCCCCCCCCCCCCCCCCCCCGGCTCCGACCCTGTGCAATAGAGCAGAGCACTCCCTCGCCCCTCCCTCAACCCAAGGGCCTTGCTGCTGCTGCTGAAATATCTAGTGAGTGCCAGGTACAGTGCTGAGCATCCCATATATGGACCATATCATCTGCACAGCAAGCCTGTGACGTGGGTATTATTATCTTTATTTTAAGGATGGAGAACCAGCTCAGAGAATTTGAGTAGTTTGCTCCCTGTGAACTGAAAGTTTCTACTCTGGGGCTTGGGAAAATAAATTACTTAACTTCTCTCCATGCTCCAGGTATGTGACCTTTTTCTCTTCTCTATTATAAGGACTATCTAGGTGAAGGAGTCGGAGGTCCCCCAATAAGAAGTATTATATAAATTCAAAGCATAATTATTGATTGTACATTCTTTCATTAAACAAACAAAATGTATGCTAATGCTAAACTCACTCCAATTTTCCATTTTGCCATCCTTTGAGAAATAAGCCAATAAACCATTACACACTTAGCTTCCTGGGGAAATGAATTTAAATGTTAATATAAATCCTTTTAGAAAAAAAACAAATTTTAACAAATAAGTATTTGAACAAGGAGGGTACTTAATCACGTTCAGAATGAGAAACCCTCAGTACAAGCCCGTTGGTGGCTGTTGAGATAAGCTCTCTAAATTTAATATTTTATAATAGACTCACACCTCTTTTGTTAGAAATGGAGAAACAGAATCATTTTCTTTTCTCCTTCACTGGAATATATTTAAATCTCTCCAATTCTATTTTGCTAATAGGCAGGGCAAAGTCTGTCTATAAACGTATCCTGATTTATCACAGGTAATCCCACACTCTAGCATTCATGTGTAGAACTTAACCTCAATTTAAATGTAAATTCTGGGCAACTTTGAGTGCTTTATCTGTGAACTTGGAGACTGCCCTTCATTAACCAGGTCTGCACTAATTATAAGCAGCTTTGTAAGTTTCCCTTAAAACAATTGCAGAATTGACCCCAAAATGAACAAATTCCGAATTTATTTGTTTTAAAAAATTCCTGGCACCCTTGTGCAAATTTCTGCCTAAGGCCCTGCTCCCAAGGTGTGCAGGCAGGAGGGGAAGGGAGCTGGATGATAACAGAATGAAATATACCAGAGAAACCAATGAAAATGGAAATGAAAGTGAACTGGGTTTACCCTCAAAATAGGATCTCTTTTTCCTGTTGAAGGAAACTACAGTTTCCTACCCTCGTCTCATCTCAAAACAAATTTACTGTGAAATAGTCTTCGCTTCCTTTTGACTATACAGTTTAGTGGCAACTAATGAAAAGAGCACCATCAAAATTCTCACGAAAGCCAAAACACCCACAAAAACATTTTTCAAATACTCACAGGTACATCCACATATTTGGAAGCTGCCTTCACCTAAGGAGGAAAGAAGAGGATGGAAGTGAGGGTGGTGTTTATGTTTAATTGTTCACAGCTCAATGCTGTATCACCATCAGAGTTAAAACAATATGCTGGCAGACGGAGCTGACCAGGAAACACAGAAAGGTACTAAAAAAATAAAATCTGTTTGCTAATTTTTTTTACCCTGCAAGCCAGACCCACTGCTTTGGAGAGAAAGAGAGAGAGGGAGAGGAGAGAGAGGGAGGGAGGGAGAAGGAAAGAGAAAAAGACAGCAACATTTTTACTGAGCTTCTGTAGCTGGTGTGGGAGATCTGCATTTTCCTCCCTCCCTTTCAAAGGGAGAAAAATGACTGTAGCTAAACCCAGACCATTGAGTGGAAGGCTCACCAGTCTAGAAAAGCAGTTAAGTCCACTGTCACTTCTTGTACCTTGGGGGTCTTTGTATAATCTGGCTAGAGGTGTATCCTAATTGAATCTTTGAGTTCTCACTTTCCAGTAACTCTCTTCTAGAGAAGGGGATGTAGCGGGTGGGCACCCTTAACCCAGAGGGAGATGGGTGTCTGTGGGAGGGGGTTGGGAGGGTACCAGAGCCGTTCAAAACTGTCCCAAGGCTGTTGTTATGTCTCCTGGTTTTAAATAATAAAAAACCCAGAAGGGAAGTGCAGGAAGAGGGTATGACATTTATTTTCAGTTCTGGTGGAGGGAGTGTGGTGGAGTACGTACAGTGTTTGAGAGCATGGAATTTGGAGTCAGATCTGGGTTCAAATCCAAGCTCTACGACTTACAAGCTGTGTGACCTTGGACAAGTGACTTCTTCTCTCTGAGCCTCAGTTACCTCATCTGCAAAATGCAGATACCATTAGGTAACTGTTGCAGCAGGTCGATACAAGGGTGAATACACACAGAGTCCTGGGACACAGCAAGCACAGAATAAATGGGGGCTGAGAGGATCGATTCACAAGCAGATCTGGCGGGGCTCTGGGTCCTGTGAGAAGTCAATGAACAGCTGGGTTTGAGGAACAGAACCTGAGGAGGATGTCTGATATTCTATGCGTTTCCTTTTGACTCGGGTCACACACGTTCCACTTAGCACAGGTAAGACCGAGGGGCTACATTTGGGATCAGAGGAGCGTTTTCAGTTCTGTCGGCAAGTACCAAGACTGCGGTGCGCACCCAGCACTTAGGATGTCTTTTCACATCTCAGGTGGGCTGCCTCTTGCCACCTGGCTGAGGCCAGTATTGGGAGTCACTACCTCTACCCCCATGTCTCCGAGGAAAGTATCCAGGGGAGTGTTTCTCCCTGTTGCTATTTTCTCAAAGCCACTTTTCAAAATGTCAAATCTCAAGAAAGAAGTCAGCGAGCCAATGGGTGGGGTGGAAAGAGTCCAGGATTTAGAGTCAAAAGTTCTGTAAGTGATAGAATTAGTTGACCTTGGGATCATCACTTCGAGTCTCTTCGCCTGGGTTTCTCTATTTCTAGAACAAGGTGACACCACTGTGTACTTTGTAGGGCTGAGAGCGTGATCAAGTGACAAAATGTACGGGAAAGTGTTTCATAAACTTTAAAGGGCGGAACACACATCAATTAATTATTAAGAGGGCAATGCATTCTGTCTCCTGGAATCATCGCCAGCACCCAAGATGATTCCTAGAGTCTCCAGTTACAGATTCTCTCAGAACCCGACATTTTTTCCCTTTGCAGCACTGATTGCAATCTCAATTCAGTAATTTTGGTGCCATGTCTGTCTCCCACAGAATGTCATGTCTTGTCCCTAGCTGTCTCCCCAGTGACTCACTTGTTACCCGGCTTAGAAAGGGTACTCAGTGAAAATTTGTAGAAGGAAGGAGAAAAAGCTAGTGACCAGTGCCGGCTTCAGGATGGTTGAGGAATACACAGACCAGATTGAGAAGCCACTGCCTGAGTTAGTCTGAAGGCCAACAGGGTTGCATATAAAGCTGGATGCTTGCAAAGCTTGGTGAGTGAAGGAAACCACTCTGGACCATTAAGGGGGGTATGAGGAAAGCTTTCCAGAATTTGCCTAAATAACATTTTACTAAATGATTCTCAACTCGAAATCTTTCCTCTTTATTCCTGTTCTAGAATTTCGTTTGCGCAAGAAGGTGGCTTTCCTTTCAAACCTCCTCTATGTACATTAATATATAACATTTGTATGATGTTTTGCACTTTGCAAAGCACTTTCACGTACTGTTTCTTCTCTAAGCCACCCTGCAAAAGGGTGGCTATTAATTGTTTATCTATTCACTATTGAGAACACTAAAATCCACAGAATTTAAGAATTTATTTCATCATGATCTAAGCCAGAAGACAGAGAAGCCTGGACTCACATGAGGGTCTCCCGAGCCCCACTTTTTCCTTTTGAACTCCTGGTCTTTTCACCAGTGGCAGAAAGTATGAGGAATTTAAGCATCAGTGGTCAGGGCAGGTGCTGACAAAACAATTCTTCTCAGCTACAAATTGCCTCCTTCCCTCTGTAGACTTAGTGCTTGGCAGTTGGTAGGAGTTTTGCTACAGCTGAAATGATCAACCTTTAAACACACCCACTCTTACCACCAACACACAGTTTCAACCCAGAAAATGACACCAGCCGAAGTCTATTCCTTTCAAAGCAGTTTGGGAAGATAAGGCAAGCTCTATGTCATGACGGAAACCATCCCCTCTCCTACATGCACTAGCCTTCAGTTTGTTGGTCTTTTTTAAAATCTGGTAACTGCTGACTTGCATTTAGTCTTATTGATCTTTCTCCCATCCCATAAAAACAGGAAAAAACAGCTCAGAGTAAACTGTGGTCCTATTAGGATTGTATCATTTTTTGGTCCTGGCCATTGAACTTGAAGAAAGATGTTGAGGATACAGGGCAGTCTAGAAGTGTCTTCTACAAGAAAAGTAAAGGAGAAGGCATCTCGCCTGGAAGAGGAAGGGCTAACAGCAAATGAAATGAAAACTTTCACGTGGTTAATCAAGGACCTTCAATGTTGAAGGGTTGAACTTGGTCACGGTGGTTCTAGAGCATAGAATCAGGACGAATGAGTAACATGACGGGGCCCCAGAAGAAGGTGCGAACAGCTATCTCAGTCTAGCCAGGCACTGGCTATCTCTGGTGATCAAGAACTCATTGCTGAAAAAAAAACCCCCCAAAAAAACCCTCCTTGCTGGAGGAGCTCAAGCAGGAGGTATGTAGGATGCTCCGATGTGAGACTTTCCTTATGCGAGAGGTGACCTGGAAGGCTGGTCTCTGTTGCTCACCTCCTTAAGAGGTAGAAAGCTGTCATCAGTTCTGTTTTTTTTTTTCTTTTTCTTTTTTTACAGTATACATGTTGGGATATAGCAGAGTGAATAAACTGACAGAACCAGGATCAGAACTCTGGTCCCTAGAACCCTCTCCTGCCTAATGTCAACAGTGCTACCTTTTTAAGCATCATGTTTCTTTGAAGTATCCATAGGACTGACCATGTTTTTGGCCAGCTATACTCTAAGTAGAGAGGAAGGACCAGATCCTCCCAACCCACTAAGGGTTTGGAATTATTGCCAAGGGTCAGAAAGTCCAAGCGCACACCAGACACTGTGTAGATCAAATAAACAACCGACCTTGTAATCTACACAAGACTATTTCCCATCAAGACTGTTGTTCCCATCAAGACTATTTCCCAACAAGACTGTTGTTTTGATGAATAAAATACAGATTTCTTAGAAAGCACAACCTATTTTATAAAATTTTGTCATTATGCGTTTTTTCCCATCAAGGTCTGTCAAAAGTGTGTGGGTTTGTGTGTAATTTTCATTTCTTTTTTAACTTCAAAAGAACTCTTCTTGGTGAAGTGGCTAAAAGGTTGGGCTGAAGATTGGCAGGGTCAGAAGTCGGGCTTTGCCATTTTCTAGCTTGGTGACTTTGACCGAGTCAACTTCTGAGCCTCCTCTGCAAATGGGACAATTATAATGTTTCTCGAAGGAATATGGAGAGGACTGAGTGAGGTAATCCATCCAAGGGTACAGAACAGAGCTGGGGACATGGTCAAAGCTAATAAATGCACCTCTTCTTACTGGCAATATCGGCTTACTGGTGTAGCTAGAGCCTCTCCTCCTTAGCTTGGCGGTCGTGGTGACAGTTTCACTGCTCGCCTCTAGCCCACGGGCAATTTCTTGCCATGAAAAGGATGCTGGGATCTCCTCAGGTTACCAGGAGGCATCTGAGCTGGTCTTCAGTCTGGCAAACTTCCTGCCAATTCCATGAACACCGTACACACTGGACTTCTCTCCAGAACACTGAGGCAGCAGCAAAGACCTCTGCTCCCTCCCTCAGGCTGCCCAAGGCAGGGCATGAGTGAGAGGGCAGTTCCCCAAGCCAGGGCGCTCTGTATATTCAATCGCACATCCCTACTTCTCTCTGGTACAAAGCCAAACGTCCCGGGGCATAGGAGAGATGGCTGCGGGAGAGGCGTCTGCCCCAGACACCTGGTCTGGCGTCCTTTTTCTGCAGGGACTCAACTGCCCTCATGGGAGAGACAAGAACTGTAACTTCAGCCAGACTTCACTTCCTGATGTCCCTGCTTTCTCACCATCCCCTCTGGTGGGACAAAGAACGTCCCTTCTCTAGCAGTATCCATGAACACCCCACCCCCACCCCTCGACCAGACAGAGCCAGTTCTGGGAAGGCAGGTTCGAAAAAGAGACACAAACTATAAGAGTCTGACGGAGGCCAAGGGTGAAGGTGGGAAGATGAGCTGTCAGCGAGCAACCTGTTCACATTTTCATAGGCCTGCAGCAAAGACCGAGTCTTAGGTCCAAGGCACTGCATTTGGGACTGTAGGTAAAGGCAATTGTTCCTTGATTTCTAGTGCCTTCCTTGGATGCTGTCTTAATGCACAATCTCTCTAAACACCCAGAATAAGTCATGTCCATCCAACAATTCATAACTGTAAGTTACATTTCTTGAGTGCTTTCGACTTGCCAGGAGATGAGTTAGGAAGATTGCATGCGTTGTATTTAATCCTCACAACGACCTCTGGAAAAGGGTCCTATTAATAGTCCCATTTTACAGTTGACAAAACTGAGGCTAACAGAAAGGAAGCAATTTGGCTTAAAGTCACACAGCTAATAAGTTATAGCTTTGAACCTCCCATCCCTTAAGCTCCCTATTATTCAGTTAAAAAAAAACAACCTATCAAACCAGTCATATTTAAGTCTTGTTTCTTTGTGTGTGTAGACACAACCTAAAATGGCCTCTCCAGGAAAAATGTCTGAGAGATTTGAATAATTATCTGCACCGACTCAGTCAGGGCAGAAGGTCCAACACAGTTTCTCTGGCTTTGAATGTCCCAGCTAATTACCTCGACCCTCCACCTGACTTAGCGTGTGTGGACAGCCTTAATGGTTACTCTATTGAGCTCCTCCATTATTTTTCAGGTGCCCAAAGGTAATCTTTTCATTGAACACTCACCATTCCAGGATTTTCACAATGCTGATGACTAAGGGATTTTCTTCTGCCTGGTCCTAATAAGGGGACCTGAGTTAATCACTGTGTAGCTTTGATAGGGAGCACGGCGGGGGCTTAAACCACTTCTCTTGCTTCATTAGGGGAAAAAGCAACCCAGGTGCAGACCACGAGGACCTCAGGGTTTGTTACTATTAAATCAATGCACGGACAAGAAAAAAAAGTGGATTAGGCCCTTTTTGCAAACAGAAATCTGGTGGGTAAGATGCAAAGATGGAAGAAAAAAGAAGTCTGAACAGATACCACTGCATTAGTGACTGCCTGAGCTCTCCTTTCTCCCCGTGGTCTCTTAAAAAAAAAAAAAGACAAAAACCAACCAAGCAAACGATTTATTCTCTGCACAAGCTGACGCCACCCCTGCCTGTTTGACTTCACAAGAACTTGGGGCTGATTTCTCTGTCTTTGCCTACAAACTGCCGACCACACCACTCTTTCAAGGGGCCGGTAACATTTACTTGAGTGTCTGGCTTGTGAAATTTCTGCTGCAAGGAACATGAGGCTATTTTGCTGCCTTCTCCACTTCCCTAACCCAGGTGATCTTAGAGATCTGGATTTTTTCTTTCTTTCTTTATTTTTTGTGAGAGTTAAGGCAGTTTGGTATGTCAACGTGCTACTTCGTGCCACCATCATCAGTAAAATGATTTTATTAGTTGAATTTTATCATCTATCACCAGCCTTATGTCTAGAATGTAGGCTCTATGAGGAATAAGAACTTCTTTTTCTCTCCTCACTATCTCCACTGCCTGGTATATAGTAGGGGCTCAATAAAAATATATTTGGTTGGTTAACCATATATAAAAGAGAGAATCAACAAGGTTGGCTAACCATATATATGGTTGGCTACCATACATAAAAGAGAGGATCAACAAGGACCTACTGCAGAGTACAGGGAACTCTACTCAACACTCTGTTACGGCCTATATGGGAAGAGAATCTGAAAAAGAATAGATATATGCATATGTATAACTAAATCACTTTGCTGTACACCTGAAACTAACACAGCATTGTAAATCAACTATACTCCAATATAAAATAAAAAATTTTAAAAAATGTGTTGACAGAATGAACTTCTGAGCATGGTACTCTTTACTCTGTACCCAGGATAAAGGTTTCTAGTGCTTTCTTGAAGCTGTTATTCAAGCTCTGACACTCTTAAAGAATCACTTAAGTGCAACCGGGCACTATCAATTCAAAAGGAAATGGCTTTTGTTGCTTCTGTGAGATGAGCTTAACGGGTCTCTTGTGTCCCTACAGTATGAGTACAGCACAGAGGTGGGAGCTCGAGGCCAGGAGTCAGATACCTGGGCTGGCATCTGCTTTGATCAGCCACCGGTTGTGGGCCAGGCAATTAACTTCTCTAAGCATCAGTTTCCTTCTTGGAAAATAGAGATAATGACAGTATTTCCTCCTCATGGGGTGGTTGTACAGATTATTAATAGAAAAAAGAGATTTCTTAAGGGCTTAAAACGTGCAGGACACTATTCTAAGCATTTGACTTGTATTAAATTCATTTAGTGCCTGCAAAGCATCTAATGAGTCACTGTAGGTGAAAACCTTTGCACAGGGCCTGGCACATAGTACGTGTTCAATAAATGTTGCCTATTATTTTTATATTCTCTTTTCCTTTCACGTCCGAAGGGGCTGATTTGATAGTTCAGGTTCCAGGGCACAGGTTGGGCTATGTTTGCTAGTGGGTGGGGTTGTTAAACCTTAAACATCTGCACACTGAGGTACGTGGTTCTGTTTCACGGTTAGAAAGCTTCATGATGTCTGGGACTAATCCTGCTGTAAGAGGCCTGGCCATCTTACTTCCTCTCTTCTTTGCTGGCTCTGTACCAGGTTGTGGTCTGGACTCTCTCTCTATTCTATTTCTCCTTGGATCCTCAGGCCTCAGCGCTTAACAAAGAGATCCCTGGAGACCAGCAGGGCTCCATAGAGTTCTCTGCATTGGAATATGGACCCAAAGCCCACCTCACAATGTGGTAGCTTATTATTTTGCTCCCTGTGTGGGCATGCCACTCCCATTGAGAAGCGGGGTCTATTATTCCTCCATCCCCCTTGAGCCTGGGCTGGCCCGTGACTGCCGTGACTAAGAGAATACGATGGAGGTGACGCCACATCAGCCCTGAGCCTAATCTTGGAGAGGGCCAGCAGCTTTGCTTCTTCACCCTTGAAAGCCAGCTGCCACTAAGTGCAGCTGTGCCGAGCCTGCCGTGCCATCAGAAGCCCACGGCACGTGGAGAAGCTCAGCTGGATGAGACGCCATATGGGGGAGAAATAGGCACATGGAGACACATCAAGCTATCAGACATTCAGCCCCAGCCCAGCCAAGCAAGCGACCCCTGTCAGCGCAACATGGAACCAAAGAATCCCCTAGCCACGCTCTTCCCAGATTTCTGACCCACAAAATCGTACACAAAACAAACAGATCGTTTCAAGCCACTAACTTTGCCACAGTGTGTTATGCAGCAATAGATAACCAAGATATTCAAGAAGGTGTCGCTTGGTCTCCTATTTCCCCAATTTTATCCATTGCATGTATTTTCCTGGAGGATGCTGTGGGGAGGTCACTGATGGTCTAGGACAGGATTTGGGCATTCCTGGGTCTCCTGGCTGTAAAAGGAGACCAGCTGATTTTCATCTGATTCTCAATGATATTTACTGAGCATGTATGTATGGGGCACTGAGCTAGACACCTCACGTATAACTAACTCAATTAGTCATTCCTGTAGGACATTAGAAGGCTCATTTCACCATCCCCGCTTCACAGATGAGGACACTGAGGTTCAGAGAGGTTAAGCAAATCTCTAGAGGTAAACCAGTAAGTGTCCAAGCCCAGGTCTGGTTATTAAGTGCAGAGTCCTTTCAGGACATCAAGCTGCTGATATTGTGAAAATGATGTGTCATTCTAAAGCTATTTCTTACCTAATAATCACCTGGGATCTGGGAGAAGGCGAGCCGACTTGTGGGACGTATAGGGACTTTGGGTCAGACAGAGCTTTGTTGGAATTATGCTCCATCACTTACTAGTTAGATGAACTTAGGAAAAATTTTTAACCTCCCACAGTTTCTATAATCTCATCTGCAAAATGAGGGTAACAACAATGTCTTCTTTAGGAGGTTCATGTGAGGCGGAACAGGCTGACATCATGTTAAGTGCTCAGTGCAATGTCTGGTACCTAGTAAGAGCTCAAGAAGTATTACCCAATATTGTTACTAGTGTTTCAGTCACTTGTCGTTACCTGCGAGTTGACTGTACCAAGTGTGTTCCCATCTATAGTTTACAGACTAGCAAAAAGGCTTGGCAAACTCTGGCCTGTGGGTCAAACCTAGCCTGCTGCCTGTTTTTGTGTGGCTCACGAGCTAAGAATGGTTTTCACATTTTTAAATGAAGGAAAATCGAAAGAAGAATCATATTTCCTGACATGTGAACATTACAGGAAATTGACATTTCCGTGTCCATCAATAAAGTTTTATTGGAACACAGCCATGCCTATTCATTTACATCTTGTCGATAGCTGCTTTCACGCTACAAGGGAGGAGGCTGAGTCTCTGTGACAGAGACTATAAGGCTTGTAAAGTGAAAAATATTTACTCTCTGCCTGTTTCCAGAAAACATTTTCTGACCTCTGGACTAGAGGAGGAGCCATTGGGGTGGGGGGTAGGGGAAGAATCATAAAATGTAAATTTCTAATCTTAATACGGCCATTAACTAGTTGACTGACTACTTGTCTAACCTGTTGGCCTCCTGTCCTTACCTATTATAATAGGGCACAGAGCTAAACGTTTACCCCTGATTCCTTCCAGAAATACGACTCTTAGATGGTGTATGAGGCAGGTGCTAGGAAGAATGTGGAATAGGAAACACTTCCCACACCTTGAAAAGTTTATAAATACTCTAGCAGTAAAACAAAAGGCTATTAATATCTTAGTATTAATAAGAGCTCTGGAAATGAGGCTCCAGGAAAAATTATAGTACCAGGGAAAAGGAAAAAACAATAGCGATAAAGACCATTCACACAGGTACCAGACAACGTAGCAGGGACCACTGGGTAGACTTGGTGATGAAATATCAGGATTACAATAGGCAGCATGTGTTACTTATTTACCCTGTGCCAGGCACTGTTTTCACTGTTTCTTCTGAACCACCTCCTTTAATATTCCCAGTACCTTCGAGATGCAGCCTCATCATCTGTACCTCTCTGTGCTGTTGTGAGGATTAATGAAGATGATACACATACAGGGGCAGAATAAAGGACATGGCAAGTCCTCAGTACGTGCTAGCTGCTATTACTACTGTTGGAATTGCACGCCAAAGGAACAGCCTTTCTATTCTACTGGCAAAATCAGCTAATTTGCCCTGAGTGCCTACGTTTGCCCATATTTTTCCGCAACCTCCAGTTTTCATGCTCTCTCTCTCTTTTTTTTTTTTTTTTTGCAGTACGCGAGCCTCTCACTGTTGTGGTCTCTCCTGTTGTGGAGCACAGGCTCCGGACGCGCAGGCTCAGCAGCCATGGCTCATGGGCACAGCCGCTCCGCGGCATGTGGGATCCTCCCGGACCGGGGAACGAACCCGTGTCCCCTGCATTGGCAGGCGGACTCTCAACCACTGCGCCACCAGGGAAGCCCCATGCTCTCTTTTTTTTGTGGCAGAAATGGAATGGGCAGGGTTCTATCTAAATGCACATAGCCCCAGTGATAAGCATCGCTCAGGCCAGTAACATGGGAGAACCACGAGCACAGCATTCATCAGCAGAATGGAAATACCCGAAAAAGGATGCGGTCATTTCTCACGGGGATTAGAGGAAGTGCAGGGAAATGGTTGAGAGCACAGACTCTGGGGTTGGATGGTGTAGGGCCAAATTCTAGATCCAACACTGACTAGACAAGTTACTTCACTCTTCCATGCCTTACTTTCCTCATCTATAAAATGGGGATAATAGTACTCTTCATAGAGTTGCTGGGTTCCTAAGCGAATTTCTAGAATAGTTCCTGGGGCATAGTAAGTAAGAACTATGTGTCAGCTATTAGTATCATTTCTGCTGGAAAATCAAGTTGCTTTAGGTAGTTAGGCTTGATATTAAGCTTGGTCTGGCACTATCGGACAGCTACAAGTGACTATATTTAAATAAACGAAAACAAAATGCGATTAAAAATCCAACTTTTTAGTTGAACTAGTCACATTTCAAGTACAGGTGGCTGGTGGCTACTGTATTAGACAGTTCAGATATAGAAAATCTCCATCACTAGAGAAAGTTCTATTGGACAGCACTGGTCTAGACTCGAGACATTCGTAAATATAGGTTATTACATTTTTCAGTGATAAGAGTGAAGAGGTGTGTCATTCAGTTCCCTGTTAGAACAAGAGATCAGCTGGAAGCAGCAGCAGGGGAAGGAAAAGGACATGGGTGTCAAGAGCATCGTCTTGTGGATGAAACAAGAACTAAAGGTGGATGGGTAGTATGTAAAGTGACTGGTAATACTGATGTAACTGTAACAGGATGGGGGGTGGAAAGTGGAGAGGGCAAAGTGAGTTATCTATTGTACTACAGCAGGGAGGTAAATCATCTCTATGATCAATAAACCAAGAAACTGCAGTATAAGAACAGTACTTAGAGCTAGGAAGATAAAAGCAAACTTGTTTGCAAGGGTCCCTTCTGGGGTAAGGGATGGAGGATGGAAAGGGATGCGACAGAGAACTGTTGCTTTTTAAAAAAATAATTATTGTGTTTCTGTACTATTTCACATTTTAACCACGTATGTATATTTCTTTCATAAAAAGATATTGCAAAAAGAACAAAACAAGTGATAGAATTTTCAGCATTTGAGCATTTGCGGGAAGAATGTATCTTCTCCAGGGTAACTCCTTCAAGGTTTTTGCGTGAATGAAATCATGATTCTGAGAAGCAAAATGGAGCAAACCACCTCCCGCTCCCCAATACATAATCTGGATGCTCTAAGTGCATCTTGGGAAGAGGAATAAACTGTAAGTGCCAACCAAGGGACTGACGGCTTGGGGGAGACAGAATGTGCCAGTGGGTGGATGTACTGGGACTGTGTGTGCGGGTAAGCAGTTGAGCAAACCTCGGTGGCTCTTGCTTGGGGCCAAGTAACAATTACAGTGAAAGCCCTTTCCAACAATTTCTGAGCACTGGAGAAAAACACAACCCTTGAAGTAGATCTGGAGTCACAGACCGTGCGACGGATTCCCAGAGCTCTGCCACCAGAGGGGCTGAAATGTTTTCGATGCTTGCTGAAGATCAAGGGTGTTTCAGGCCAACTGTGAAATGCTGTGCCCGTGTCAGCACCGTGTACTTGCTGCATAGATGCACATTCACTGGGAGGCCATCTTCCCTTGCTTTCCTTTTTCGGAGGGCCAGATTTTATAAACACTGTTTTTACAGATGTAGGAACTGTGATACCAAAGATTTTTTTATGGGTGGGTCATCAGATGGTCATTGCTCAGAAAGATAATCTCTGGCTTTGAAAATGTGATTCATATTTGAAAGAGTTAAGCATCAAAATGTTTTAAAATAAAATTTCTCTAAATTGCCTATAAATGAAACCAGGGTTTTTTTTTTTTTTTTTTCAGATAATAGAAAGAGAATATTGGATTCAAAGTCTGGACTCTCACTACTGTTCCTTCAATGACTGACTATGTGAACTTTGGAACAGTAATTGTTTAGTTTTCTCATAGACAACATAGAAATAATTAATACCTGATATATGGTCATATATAAAAATATGGATGCATTTACCAATGACTAAATGCCTGATTTACACTAACTTATTTAATTCTTTTAAGAACTTGTCTCCTCATTTTACAAATGAAGGAACTGTGTCTCAGAGAGGTTAAGTTTCTTCCCCCAGGGAACACAGCTAAGAAGGGGTAGAACTAGGATTTGAACCTGAATGGATCTGACTTCAAAGGATTCACTACTGCATTATGCCTTCTCCTACCCCGCCCTACCTTTTTCACAAGCTAATTTACTAAAGTCTGAAGATAAAATCCAGACAATAGCCTATGGATGCACTTTGAAAAGCAAAAAGTTACGTTATGATTTTATTCACCGATTACCACAAGACCTCATATGTAATGACTGATGTAACCATCGTTGATATTCTGAAATGACCTCTGAGGACCACTGTAGAGCTTCAGAGGGGCTAGGGAAAGGTGGGAGAGAGCCCAGGCCTTCCTGGAAAGCATCCTTAGGCAAGAACGTGAGTTGCAGGGCTGCTGGTTGATTGCACGGCTTCTGTGCATGTTCATAAATATTGATTGTGATTAAACTATTATCATAGTAATGAGGGTAATAATACCTCCTCCAGCCCATCCCACCGCACTACTCAAAGTCCCCACCTTTCATTAAACAAAGAGCTGCTGGCACTGCTGGGGAGTTGGGCAAGAGGCAGGGAAATGATCTCTATTAAGCAAAAGCGTTCTGTTCCACGCGCTGATTAGGAGCCGCAGCCTCATTAACAAGGAGAATTGTTCTCGTCTCCTGTTGCTCAGGGTACTGTGCTCGGAGACTGGGTCCAGGAAGTGTATGTTCTCATCTCTCTTCACCCCCCTGGGGCTTCCGAACAGATGCCTGATTGAAGTAGACCTGTTTTTCCTTCCACTCTCCCTCATGTCTGTCCCAACACTTCATTCCCAGAGAGGATTTCTGCAAGGCTCAAGGGCTCCTCCAAACCTACCGTTTTAATGCTGCTGAGATTTAACAATGGTTGCATGCTTATTATTTGGCTGGCACGAGGCTAAGTGATTTATTAGTAATTAACCCTCACGGGGGGGGGGGCATGATGATTATCACCATTTACAGATGAGGAAACTGAGGCTCAGAGAGGTTTAGTGACTTCCTGCAAGACCCAAAGCTGGCAGCACCATGAAGTTGGTATGTGAATGTGGGTCTGTTGGACTCCAGGGTTTGTACCCTCTGAAGGATGCTGAGCTGCTCTTCCATGCTTATTTACACGGCATCCTCTCATTTTAGGAGAAACTCGGAAGGGCGAATTGGAAAGTTTAATTTTGTAAAATCTCGAAGCAGGCATGAAGGCTTATTTTTATTTGATTATAAGTGAAGGTGGGGGGGCAGGTGCTTTGCCCACCTCTGGCATTTTTAGGTTTTGTTCTGCCTTATAAACGTCTCTCAACACTAAGAAGCCCAATCGAACGCAAGCTGGAAGATACCAAGGACCATGTCTTACTCGTGCCCCTGCTTCCGCATGGCCCGGGTGCGAAGCCAATGAGGCTTGTACCGTCATTACTGAACATTAATGTTTCTGCACGAAGGGACCACCTGTCAGCCCTGCTGCCCTCCTCTTCTCCCCACAGCTGCCTCAGCGTGAAGTTGAGGGTATAGATTGCTTACATCACCATTGCCAGTGACAACTTGTCTCTTGTAGCCAGCCTAGATCTGCTACAGAGTGGAGAGGTTTCTTTTTTTTTTGCTTCTCCCCCCACCCCCACCCCGCTCAGCTCAGGTAAAGGGTGGGGAAAACAAACACATGGATTGGATAGAAGGTCTGGGTTCTGTGACGAAACGAGTGGTTCAAGTCATTTTCCTTCCCTGGCCTCAGTTTATACAGCTGCAAAATGGGGTGACTAGAATGTATCACAACTTCCCAAACTTCCGGCATCAATACCACCTTCCCCATTTGGGCTATTGCCCATGTGCCATCTGTACTCTATTTACTTATTTACTTAATATTTTCCTTTAAATTGGCTCTCTTTTAAAAAATACTTAATTATAAAAAGAAACTTGGTGTCACTACCATACATGGAAACTAAATATCACTCTCAATAAGAGAAGTATAAAAATAAATACAACTTAAATATTAGGTTGACATTATGGAAAAACCCGAGCGAACTTTTTGGCCAACCCAATGCAGCGACATTATTACTTCCTAGGTAGGCAGGGTTGCCTGCGGCGGGTCCACAGCCTGAGGCCTGCTCACTCTCCCTCTTTCTCTTCATTAGACATGAAGATGTGAAATTTTAGAGAAGTGTGAGAGGAAGATAAGCCCTCAAACGAAACTTTCGCCTTGATAGAAGGATAAGGAAGAAAATATAATTTAAAAATAACCCTCTCGGGCTTCCCTGGTGGCACAGTGATTAAGAATCCACCTTCCAATGCAGGGGACACGGGTTCGAGCCCTGGTCCGGGAAGATCTCACATGCCGCGGAGCAACTAAGCCCGTGAGCCGCAACTGCTGAGCCTGAGCTCTAGAGCCTGCAAGCCACAACTACTAAGCCTGTGCTGTAGAGCCTGCGAGCCACAACTACTGAGCCCACGTGCCACAGCTACTGAAGCCCACACACCTAGAGCCCGTGCTCCACAACAAGAGAAGCCACCGCAATGAGAAGCCCACGCACTGCAACGAAGAGTAGCCCCCACTCGCCACAACTAGAGAAAGCCCACGCGCAGCAACAAAGACCCAACGCAGCCAAAAATAAATAAAATAAATAAAAATAACCCTCTCACAATTTGATTGGTTCTATTTAATACTGAGTTGTTGCCGCATCTAACATTCTCTCAGGTAACATGTGGTATATATCCCATGCTTGGAAAACACTCAGTGATGTGCTAGGAAAAAGGCTGTCAAAAAGAAGGAGAAGGAGAGGAGGAAGGGGAAGAAGGAGAAGCAACAGCCTTGTTTAGGCAGAGTTTGCCAATTTCCATGGTGCAAATACTTTGACTCTGGTCAATTTTAAGCTACCAACAGGACATCACTAAATCTGGACATGAAAAGAGTTGCAAAGAATTGGCTCTGAACAGCAAGTAGGAACTGAGCACATCACTGGAAACACTGGACCAGAAAATTTCCGAAGTTCCTTCTGTTGTATGTACTCTAGACAATAACTTCCAGAAAACAGAGATAAGGTCTTTTTTTTTTTTTTCTAAAAAGTCTTTCCCCATCTACAGCTCTAGCTCAATAATTTACAGAGAGCAATCATTTAAAACATGGTGGCTGATTAACTGATTCTAATACTCAGTGATATAACCACAGGAACAACCACAATCATAACAATATTAAAACAAGTATTGAATGCTTATCCCATTCCAGGTATATAATATTTTTCTCACTTATTTCTAACAATACCACATAATATAGGTCTTACTATTATTCCCAGTTTATAGGTCAGTAAACTAAGGTAAGAAGTCAATTAATCTGTCCAAGATTATACCCTGGTAAGCGGCAGAACTGGAAAAGCAAGTAACCTTGGTGCATGTTGAAATAAACCTGGTTCAATTTAACATATGCTTGGAAAATGGGATCTTCAATTCTGGTAAAACATCCATTTTGATTACTAGAGAGGTATTCTAGAGACTACGTATGCATGCAAAGTTCTTGAAGAATTAAAGCATGAAGTGCTAAAAGCACGCTAAACAACGGAAAATGTCTTTGATGAATCAAATTTTGAACAGGAGAATGTGCTGAAATAGAAGTTGTAAGAGAGTTTTGGTTGATCCCGTTACGGATAATAGTTTGGGTTGCTTAGGAGAAATGATACTATGCTAAGGACTGAACCAGTGAGAAAATTGTTGGTTAAAAGCACTAGGGTCATTTAAACCTTCCGACAGGTTTAAGTTGAAGGAAGGTTAAGAATGGCTACTTATGGGGCCCTCACAACATGGCAGGTACCATGCAAGGCCAATGCTCTCTTTGTATCTATTTGTCCCCTCGACTCCCTGAAGCAGGTATTAGCATCCCCACTCTAGAGTTGAAGAAATGGACTCACAAACGCTCGATAATGTGCTCACGTGTCTGTAAGTCTGGGCTTCACAATCACATCTCTCCCTCTACCTTTCTGGTGATAAGCTTCCCACTGCATGTGGCTCGGAGGTCAGGTCAGAATCTCTATCTTTTAATTTCGGAACAATTATTTCCTGTTTGAAGACATGTACATGTTCGTTAGGTATTTCTTTCATAGCTGACACTTCTATGACCCTGTAGTTCAGCGCCTCACGGTCTAAAGAAAATACTGTGTCTGTCTTACGTTCATTTTGAATGACATTTATATGTTTGCTAAAGAATATTAAGGGAAATGGTTGACTTTGGATGCTTTTTTTTTTTTTTTTTTCTTCTGAAAGCTTCTGAAGCGTTGCCTTGGACAGCAGGTATGTTAATTGTCAGCTGCGTTTTCAAGGCATGAACTGGAAAGAAAGATGATGTCCTACTAGGTGATAAAATTATCTGTCATAGATCCCAAAGTGGATGTCAAGTTCTGAAAAACTGGGGAGCAGCTGATGAAAGAAGTTTGTAGAAGACATGGCAGATCAGTGCTTTATAGTTCTTGAGCGTTTCAGGGTCCGGTGGTTTTGTTTGGTCCGTGTGAACAAAATACGTTAGATGAGATAAGTCTTGCCTTCCACTGGTGGCTCGAAGCTTCAAACTCAGAAGACCACAAACCCAACGCCAGATTGTAGCAATCTCAGAAGCTGTGTGACTTTGGACACATTACTCAACTTCCCTCATCTGTAAAATGGGGATAATCATCATATCTATTACAGAGGCCGATTGTGAGGATCCGATGAGAAAACGCATGTAAATCACTTAGCACAGTACCCGGCACATAGTATGTTCAATAAATGTAAGTGTTTACTACCATGCTTGGTGCTTCTGTCCAAGGCAGGCACCTCCACTCTGAAGTGTAGAAGCCAAATGACTTGAATCACATGATTTCAGCATCTGATAATTTGATGAGGTTACCCTCTGAGGGTGAACCAAGACCTCTCTGTCTACACCGCCATCACCAGCCCACACTATAAAAAGCCATTTCTCCCATGCTGGGCATTCCCTGAGGCCACAGCAAAAATGGAACACCATCAGAAACAACACTAACAAATGACTATCAACACCCACCCGACTCTACCATTTGAACTGCCTCCTGACCAAAATGTTCTGTGGACAGAAGTGAATTCCCTTGATCCAGTTCTGGCCTTGGACCAAGGTGGCAGTCTCGTTCTCTGGCCTGTTATCAAGAGCTCTGCACCGGGACTTCCCTGGAAGTCCTGTGGTTAAGACTTCGCCTTCCAATGCAGGGGGTGCGGGTTTGATCCCTGGTCGGGGAGCTAAGATCCCACATGCCTCCCAGCCAAAAAATTAAAACATAAAACAGAAGCAATATTGTAACGAATCCAATAAGGACTTTCAAAATGGTCCACATAAATAAAAATCTTAAAAAAAAAAAAAGAGCTCTGCACCAAAGCAGTCCATGCTGCTTGACCTACACTGACACCAGCCCTGGTCTCGGATTCTAGCAGGAAAAGAGGCATGTCTACTTCATTTCATTTCTAAGTGGCAGAACAATTAAAATGCTGGCAAAAAGAAAAACGGTGAATGAGGGTAATTTGAGACCTAGGAGAATGGACAGACCATGGGATTTGGGTCCCTGACAGCCCTAACACGGGTTTTATTCTTCCTGAACCGAGTGGCTTCCATGCTATGTTGTGACCATCTCAAATGGATGTGGATGATGGAGGGATCTTAGGTAAATTCTAGGAGGCTTCAGGGAATTTGGTGTAATTGTTCTATCTCCTAGGGGCAGATAGAACATCCTCCCACATTTTCACTTTTTTTGGGAGCCTCCATAGTTTAGAGGGAGAGAGGAGGCTGCTCGAGCTGGAGGCCTTTCCCTCTTGGAGCCTCAGTTCCATCATCTGCAGGAGAGCCTTGTTGGAGTGGGATTACTCAGAGGATTCAACGAGAAAAAATATATTTAAAGCACTTAGCCCAGTGCCAGGCACTTAGCAAGTGCTTAAAGGATAGGAGCTGAAGCTCTTGTAGCTATTTTGGACTTCCGAATTCATCTAACGTAGCCACTGAGGGGAATTAAAAGCCAAAGGGTGGTCCCGTGTTCCAGGTCACACCAATCCTTGAGGAGGGGCAGAGCTGGGGTCCTGTCTCCCAGGTCTCCCCACACCACGATGCCTTTTTTCGCGGTAGCCCACCGACTCTCAGGACTCATTCAGCTCAGCTGAGCTCTTGAAACATCACGGTTCTCGAGCCTTCCACCTTAGTCTCCTCCAATTGAATCTTTACCCTCAACGTCTACTCAATCCCTAAATCCTGTTCGTGCTCCTTTCAAAATATTCTGCAAAAATTCTGTCTGCTTTCCTGCCACATGGCCACTGTGGCTGCTGTTCTGTCCAGAAGTTTCTCTCCTCCTCTTTACCAATGGCTGGCCCCTTTAAGTTTCGGCCCCCACGTCTCCTCCTTGGAGAGACCGTCCAGGACCATCGCGGCTGAAGGAACGCTGCGCCCCACCCCTTCTCTCTGTCTCTGGTTTGTGGTCTGTACTGCAGTGTCCGACTCTACAATTTTCTTTCCTTTTTAATTCCATCTCCTTTCCTAAATGTAAGCTCCAAAAGGACAGAGAATACGTCGCCCTTTCTCACTGCTGGGTCTCTAGCACCTGACACAATCCACAACCCATAGGTGCTTGGTAAATATATGCTGGGTGAATGAACGAACGAACGAACAAACTGATTCTGGAAACAGCATATTTGGTAACACCTGGATAGGACCGAGGAAAGGATTTAAACTTGCTGGGAGGGCGACCTGGACACCTGCTTGTCCCCCTTCTTGGCCTCCTAAAAGAACAGCGCGAGGCTACCCACAAAGAGAGGGACTCTTCCAAGCACGCAACCCACACAAAAGCACATCTTGCGGTTGGGGGGGTGGGGGTGGGGGAATGGGCGGATAGTTGTTAATTGTGGCTTCCAACTGGGCTGATCTTTCAGAAGTTCGAAAGGCTAACCTCCCTAAATCCCAGGCTGCTACCGCTGCTGGAGCTGGGGATGGAGGAGAGGAGGGGTGTGCCTGGGCGCCTCTCGGGCTGGCACGGAGAAGCCACATCTCCTCCTCCCTCCTCCCCCCAGCTCCTCTCCAAGAGAGGAAGCAATGCAGATGGAGACGAGAAATAAATATTCCTGCCTGCTCTGTGCCACTGCAGACGTTTTCCAAAATGTCTGGCTTGGACCACGAAATCAAGCCCACCCAGGAAAGGAGGCGCTCCGCAGGAGAAAGAGGGGGAAAGGGTGGCACATTTGTCAGTACTTGTCAGCTTTCTGGGGGGCAGAGCACATGGCTCAGACTTGGCAGCCCCGCTGAGGTGGGGACATGGTAAGTGCACAGTAATACTCGAAGAATTGAATCAGAAATGGGAGCGGAGTTAAGGAGATCCTGCCAGGGTGTCGGCACCATCTCTACGCCTTTGTCCGGGGTCCCAGGACCCACAGCTGGTTCTCTCACCCTTGATTTCAAGGCTCTTTCCGCAATCCCTGCCACTTCTGCTCTCCCCTTATACCTCCACCCCTCTCCGGGGTAATTAATACCACTGGGCTGCAGGAAGTCTTCAAAGGCCCTTTAGAATTTGGGCAGGAGCTCCGGATCCACGTGTGGAGAAGTTCCTGCCATCTCTCGGCAGAGCTCGCCTTCTCCAACACTGGAACACCAGCAGGGATGAGAACACAGGCTGCAAATGATAAGTGGGTGCTTTTGGCCTTGGGGTAGCCAAGTACGTGGGAGAAGTGTCACTAAGGAAGGGAAGTCACAGGCCCAGCGACAGCCCCGAAGTGTTCCGTGGTTATGGGGACTTCACGAGGCAGGCTGTGCGGCTGTAAAATGTCTCCGAAAAGGGAGATGAGAGGATGAGAATTTCGGCTTGAAAACTCCCGCATGGGCTACGCTAGGTCTTCTTTGTTTCTAATCCTCCCGTGAGAATCTCCCTGGCCCCGTGTCCTTGATATCGCCGCCCCCCCACCCCCACCCCCACCCCCGCTCCCACCTTTCACTAGTTCCCTTGGAAGGTCGGGAGTTAGGGTGGGCCCTTGGCGGATTGAATTCTGCTCGAGAAAGAGCAGAGGGGCTTTTCCGGTTTGCACTGGTTCGAATGCAGTGCAGTAAAAACAGTTGCTCAAAAGGAAGACTCAAAGAAAGTGGTATCTTTTGTGGGTGTCAGGGGAATGTTTTCCAGAAAAGCTGCATTTAATTCTGCCTCTTTTTACCATTTCCATGACTTCACTGAGGAACGAAAGACTTTGTAATATTCCCCACTCATGTGCCCTGAATCCTTCTCTATGAATCTTCCCGACTCATTTGCCCATCTGCCTTCTAGTGACAGGCAATTGCCAGCTGAATCCCACTCTCTCCAGGAAGCTGTTCAGTGGTGGGGAGAAGCTGGCAGAAGACCTGGTCTCCTGTCCCCATTCTTCCCATTGCTGTGTGACCTCAGACAGATTACTCCCCCTCTCTGTCCCTTGTGTTTTTTTGTTTGTCAGAGAAATGGGTTGGATACGTTTCCTTTCAGCTCTGACACATTACGGGTGGTTCTACTGAGTGAATCAAATAGAACTCCTATCGTCACCATCCTTTTCCCACCCCACCTTTGCCAATAAATTCCAGAGACCAAGGCCATCGCACTTCCAGGATTGAGTTCAATCCTTACATTTGGGAAGGTCAGAGCTGTACATCAAAACAAGCTGGGCATGTAGGTAATGTGCATACGCATACAATCTAAACACTGTTTTGAATGTTTTCTGTCTACATTTCCCTTAATCCCCAGGAAATCTAACGTGTGGGTTAGGGAAAGACCAAAGTAGGGGTATATTTGGGGAGAACTTACGTGCATGGCATGTATGTTTGCATTGTATAATAATCATCTTAGTTATCTTTTATTAATAATAGCCGCCATTTATTGAGGACCGTGCTAAGCTCTTCCACTCTCATTATTATCCTCACAACAGCTCATCAAGGAAGATATTATCTACTCCCCACTCCTATACAACATTGGTAGTTGACCACAATTAACACACACATACATAAACCCAAAACAAAAGGACACAATAGCATGCCTCCTACAAACCAAAATCAAAACCAAACTCAGGCTCAGAGAGGATGAGACACCTCTCTAGATCACACAGCTGGTTAAGATAGGTAATGGGATTTGAACCCGGTTCTGCTGGATTCCAAAGATGATCACGTGCTACTCCCTGGCCCGTGCTGGGCTTTGCCTTGGCATTCATTGCCTCTCTAGGAGATTCTTCATCTCCTAGAAGAGATGTTTCAAAGACCCACAGATAGCAAGGCTGCTTTAAAGACCCATAGATAGTGGGTCCTAAATTGATCGCCTTTCTTATGGCATTGTTACAGGAAAACAGATGGTCTTAGAGCCAGCAAGAACCCTGCTATCAGAAAGGGCAAGAAAGCACACAGCTGCAGGGCCTGCCTAGCACAGAAGGATGGGAGAACTGGGCCCCTGAGGCAGCCCATTCACAGCGACCTTCTCCACTGATCACTTACCTACAGAGAACTAGGCTGGCTTCTGCCCACGACCTAACTCACTTCCATGCACATGCCCAGTTCTGGCACAGAATTAGAGCTCTCCAGGACGTGTACAGATTGGATCATCTGCTCCAGAGGTTGTGAACTCCAGTGTCCCCAAGCCCAGGCAGGTAGGGGAATGAGCAGAACAGTCAGGAGGGGGGTTACAGGGAACTGGCAAACACACGCCTGGTCTGTGGGGACTACCCGACTGAGCTCCAGTAGACTGTTGCAGTGCACACGTGCAGACCCAGGGCTGCCGACTGTTCACTTCATGAGGAAACCCTGGGATACAGACACCTCTGAATCCTCCTGATGCTTAAATGTGGGCAACTAATTCAGTAAAGAAAAGTGTACCTGACGCAGTGAGGACCAAATAAAAACTACTTACAAGCTCTATCTGACTTGTAGGTCTCCACTGGTAACCTCTAAAATTAATTTTCCTCGTTTGCAGGAAACGGTAGCCGGGAAACATTAAATGGTCTCCCTGAGATAGCTAAGGTGGGCGTAGCCGGCAACCCTCTCTTTGGATACATACATATAGAGACGTACGTGTGTGTGTCTATGTACATGCTTATACACACATACATATTATATATTCACAAACTAAATAGGAATGATTTTGGATTACCTGTTGTCATGAAATGTTCTCCTTATTTCCCTGTGTTCTTATTATACATTGGTAGTTGACTGCAATTAACAGATATTCACAAACCCAAACCAAAATGACACAACAGCTCGCCTCCCCACACCCAAACCCAAACCCCAACTAGAACAAAAACCAGGAAAGAAAGCAGTTCTTTACTTACGGTAAATGACAAAAAAGAAGAAAACAAAGTCCCCTCGTCATATCTGGATAATTTTGCCAGCACTCCTTCCAGGATTGTAACAAACTAGTAAAAGAGCAAAAAAGGAAAAAGAATGATTACTTCAAACGATGATTGTTCACAAGAAAGAGCAACATTTCCCAACCGCTTAGAGACCAGCAATGAGCCCTCGATCATTTTTAAGTTCTATTATTTGGTTCCCGTCTTTGGGGAAAGGAATAGACTGCCTTTACATAGAAATATCTGACTTATTCGGCTTTCTCTTCATTATTATGTGATTGCAAATATAGAGTGTTACAGAAGTGCAAAGTGACAAAATATTATTGAGTTGTGTATAGCATGCGATAATATTAAATGCACTTTTCAAAATCCAAAACTGTGCAAAGCAGTTTTTACGTTACATATTAGCACTACATTTAATCCAATCTATTTTTATTTGTATTTTATCAGTAATTTGGGGGAAACAGAAGTTTAGCACTGGCAAATATAAATGTCTTCCCATTCAGCATTACTTAGTTAAAATTCTATAATTCATGAGGGTGACTGAAATAGCTTTATCTGACTTTTATGTTTTATTATGACTCTCACTGCATGTGAAACTAGCGGAAAGGGGGTTTTCATGATGGCAGAATTCCTTATTACCGTTTAACTTTCTTTCTTAAAAATCTAACTTTGTCGGGGCTGAAAAACAAAACAAATATCTCCTGCATAACCTAGTGCAACATTTAGGGACAAATTCTTATTAAGGTAACAAATGGCGCTTCATCAATTCATTTTCACACGCTCGCAATCATCAGAAAAATCATTCGGAGCTGCGGCTGGGTGACGTACGATCTTATTTCCTGAGAAATGCAAGTGCCCAGCACAACTTTTTAACGTGTCATATTTTACTGGAAATGCAGACATAACAGAGCAATGTTCACAATGAAACATTTCACCTGAAGCTGAAGGTTACCTTTGCAACCAAGAGTGTTATCATTTCTTTAACAGTTTCTTCAATTAGTTCATCTATTTTTGAATGGTATTGATGCTGAGGAACACAGAAAGACAAATATTAGCATGTTTGGGAGGTGATGGCGTTGCATCCGTCGGCAATTTTTAGACAACGCAATTTATTAGTAAAACCTGGCCATGGGACCCAGTCTATTTCCACAGTCCCAGAAGCAGCTGTAAGATTCTGACTCCAGGTCTTTGATGGAGAAAGATCAGAAGCTCTCAAAACAATTAACAGGCGCATTGTTCCTCACCCAAAGCTTTTGCTGGCTTTGATACGTGTAGACACACACACACATTTACAAACAGCATGCATGGATGGCTTAAGGGCTGGTCTGGCAGTGTGCTGATCTGGGTCTTACAAAGCAAGATACCACAGTGATTTAATAGAGAGGCTGAAAATTCTCTTTGGGAAACTGCTGGGTGATGTGACTTAGGGAGCCACAGATTCCAAAGGGAATTTGACCAAGACACTGACTGATTTTGCAAAAACTGTTCTCAAACCATCAGGTCCTTTGGGTTAGTGCCTCAGAGCTCCCGGGTTCTACCTCCAAGTGTTGACTCAGTGTGAGGGCAAAGAGTCTCTTTATGAACCCTTGTGGCAGCTACTTAGTTTCTTCATTTGTGGAGAAGCAGACCCAGGTTTAGAGCCTCTCCTGAGACGGCTGCTAAGTTTTTCAATTTCTCGAACTGCCGCTGTCACTTAAACTTAAATAGTAATGCAAAAGCCAACCCCACACCAACAAAAATCTGCTATAAATGCCAGGAAAAAAGGAAAAGCGATTTCAACAAGAGATGCTGTGTGCCAGCTCCTTGATATTTATTAGCTCATTTTACTATGCATTTGAATTATTCCATATTTCCTTGATAAAAAATAACAAGGCAAACATTGATATTTGGAAAGGAAAAGGCACTTACCCACTCTTTAGCAAACTTTCAGAAGGATGATTAATTAGGAATAGAAAAGAAAAAGGAACAGTGCAAATAAAAATTAGGACAAAAGGACACATGAGAAAAATAAAAATTAAACAAACCATCCAAAAAGTTATGAAAACATACAGAAATAATAAGCCATAGTAATGTGGTTTGATATTCTGATAACTGGCAGTCAGAATTATTGAAAGTGACCAAAGGGATGTGAATTAGGTTAATTCACTTAAAGTCATAGGTGAATTTGGATTATAACTGGAAGACCTAGGTAAAGTTCCAGTGCAAAGTTGGGAAGTCATGATGTCTAAGAAAATATAGCTCAGTTTCCTCATCTGTAAAAACAAAAAACAAAAGACAGGTAATACTACTACTACCCCGGACCAGTGAGGAGGGGCGAAGCCAGTACAAATTACTGATTTTGGAAAGGGAATGAGGCAAACTCTGTATGAAGATATTTAGCAGGTCTGTTCAATTATTATTATTATCATTATACTATTGTTATTATTATTATTATTTAAAAAAACCAGGGCTAAGTCCTTTCCTGCCAGTCCTGCTCTCAGACTCATAAATCTATTTTGAAGATGGAATTGAGGGTCTGTCTACATGTGAAAACATTTTGTCAACTATAACTGCAATTCAAATATTATTATTTGTTCAAGGTCATAATGGAGAAGATAAGGGTAGGGAGAGATGAGTCATCTCATTTTAGTTTTTCCTTTTACTTGATTAGAGGAAAATAATAAAGTGAATGGCCCATGTTGTGCAGTCCTGATAAATCAGGACACATGTTGGTTCTACTGCTAGCTTTGTGAAAGGATTTACCAGTCAGAGCGATAAACCTCAAAGTAAATGCAAAAACTATCTGCAGAATTCTGTGCTAGAAACACAAAGAAAGATGTCAGAGCAAAAGAATTTCAGGAGTATTGATGGGGCTCCAAATTCATTTTTAGGTCTTGAGATAAGATCCAGAATCACATGCTTACTTTCCCTTCTCATGAGACTGCCTCACGCCGCTAGATATTCTTTGCAATTGCTAGAAATGATCCACCTATATTAAATTAACTACAAGGATTAACTAACTCCGGAAAGCTAGTTGCAGGCAAAATAATATGAAATATGAAAGGA